>NW_022145740.1:2016863-2618371 GCF_002938485.1 Sitophilus oryzae
ATAGGTACTTAAATGATGGCAAAAATAAAAGACTTACACTATATTTTTAGGGCCACAAATAAAAGAAATTGTCTAATAAAAACACATATAACAAATTATAGTTTGAAAAACGTTTTGATAATCATTTTTGATGATTGGCGCTATGACAACGACAATATTTTTTGAGAATTTGACAATAGTATGACAATGGCCGTTGGAAACTATGGAAACGACAAAAAAAATCTGGTTGAACGCCATCTGGCAATAACTAGTAGCAATTTCTTAACCTAAAAATTAATTGCACCACCACCTAGCGCCCGAGGCTAGAACTATTTTATTTGAAATTTCCGTGGAAACGGTGGAACCGCTTTTGCTATTTCACTTTCCGGCCCCTGGACTAATGTCATGTACTAGAGATAGATTGGACAAACGCCATATCCAAACTACTTCCATTTAAATCCCAAATAACTTATGAAAAGGAATACAAAATTTTTCAATAATGGAAGCAATTAAAAAACGTGCGAGAAGAAATAAAGTTTTTAACCCTCGCTGTTAAGGTATTTAATCTACCCTTGCGGTTAAAGTGCTACTTTATCTACTATTTTTGATAGATATAAGGCAATTTTAACAGTTGCTATGGAAAAAATAAGATATAATACACTTATTAGCAATTTTCTGCTGGTCCCTTGTATCCGATTGGCCCTTAAAATATTTAAAGCGACTTGTTAGAGAGAGAGAGAGAGAGAGAAAATCCGAAGAGGGTTTTTCCCTTCTAAATGAACTCCGGCAGGGATTTTCTTTGAACGTGAACTTTTCTCCGATGCGTTTTTGCGCTCGCTGGAATGGATCTTATTTTAAAGTCTTTCTCTGAATAGGGCTATTTTGCGTTTCGGGACGGCTAGAGGCTTTCCTGAATAATTTACTAGATTTTTAAACACTTTACGTCTAAGTTATTGCTTGTAGTTTTGTCTCTGGATCTTTTTTTATACTATATGGCATTTTTTTGTCAAGATTCTTTTCAGTAAATGGCATATTAAGTTGAAAAATATAATAAATATAGGTTTTTTTTTGAGCTTATAATACCCCGTATGATCGAAAAAAAATCGGCTTTGAAGTGACAATCGATGACATTCCCCGTATAGTTTTACATATAAAATGACAGCGATTTTCATTTCATAGCCATCGCTGACACCGTTTTTTATAAATTTAGCTAGAAAATGTATAATTCAAATATAGATTTTTTTAAAACTATAATTAAGGTACAAATCTTAAAATATACAAAAAATACAAGGTCCAGTAATAGTGCGTCGGGCCATCCGTAGCTGTATATAAAATAAGTAAATACTTTGGCAAATATATTTCGATAGTTTCAGAGATATTAATAAATAAATTAAAAAATATATACTTTTCAGCCTTTCTTAAAAAAATATTAAAAATACAAAAACTGTCCTGATATCAAAACTGTATTAGGTATGTACTTTAGATAGTCTGTACTTACTTTGCTATAAATAATGGTAATAGTAAATCATACAGGATGTTCAAAATTATACGCCAAACTTTCTAAAATATGTATATTTTTTTAGTTTTTTTTTAATGGAACACCCTGTATATTATTTCTTCAATAGATGGAGAATTAAAAAATGAACATTTTTTGTATTTAGAGTTTTTCAAAAATTTTAACTCTCAGATATTCGCGGTTTTATATTTCATATTATGACATTTTCACAGTAAATTTTTATCAAACCCACCCAATGATTTTTTTCTCGTATTTTATCCTTGAAAGAGCCATATAAAATAATACTGCGTGTATCTGCGAAACCATTAAAGCTTTGAAATACTTTAAATACAAAAAATGTTCAGTTTTCTAACTCTCCATTTTATATTTTAGAAAATTTGGTGTAGAATTTTGAACACCCTGTATGATTTAAGAATAAAATATTTATAGCAAAATAGGTATAGACCATCTAAAGTAACTACCTAATATAATTTTGATTTCAGGACATTTCAGGACAATTCTTATATTTGTAACTAGCGTGTACCCGCAACTTCGTTCGCGTCGAATTAATCATTTATAATGGTGATGATAAAGCAAAGCAAGAATTTCTATTAACATACAAACTGGAGCAGAATCGTCGTTAATCAATTATCCAACTTTTTGGAACACCCTATATGGTTTTTTAAAAGATTTCAAAGGGGCGTTTTCACCCTCTTGGAATTTGAGATGGAAACCCCTTCTTATCGAACCTCTACACCCCACAGTCAATCCGTTTGCCAAAAATCAGCTTTAAACATCAAGGAGTTTAAGCAGAATCATGATTACTCAATGGCCATATTTTATGAAACACCCTGTATAAGTTTTTAAAAAATCTTAAAATATGTAAAACAACAAAATAAAATATACGTGTTTAAGAGTTTTTTCCGAGAAACTCTTCGGTTTTTAAATAAAAAATATTCTAATATTTGAGGGGTTGTTTCACCCCCTTAGAATTCGAGTTTCGAAAAATCCCTTCTTATCGAACCTCTACATCCTAATGTCAATCCGTTTTCGAAAAATCAGTTTTTTACGTCAAGCGCTTTAAGCAGGATCGTGATTAATCAATGACCAGATTTTTCGAAACACCTTGTATACGTTTTTAAAAAATCATAAAATATGTAAAAAACAAAATAAAATATACGTGTTTAAGCGTTTTTTCGGAAACTTGACCGTTTTTTAAATAAAAAATATTGTAATATTTGAGGGGTGGTTTTACCCCTTTGGAACTGGAATTTCGAAAAATTCCTTCTTATCGAACCTCTACATGCTAGAATCAACCTGTATGTCAAAATTGAGCTTCGTACGTTGAGTGGTTTGAGCAGGTTCGTGATTAACCAGTATGTCAGTCACTTAAGGATTTTATATATTAGTATAGATAATTTTTTTAAAGAGGGTTAAAAAATATATATTTTTTTTTTATTTATTTATTAATATCTCTGGAATCATCGAAATATATTTACTCATATCTTAGGATTATGTAAAGTGATCTGAAAGGAAGCCAAAAATGCATAATATACAGGGAGTTCCATTAAAAAAAATAATTCCAATCCCCTCACACTTTTTTGAACCACCCTATAGAAGTTAAAATATTTTCCTGAAATGCATTCTCGTACAGACTTTAGGTTTGCACTTAAACAAAATTCTCAACATTATTATTCTAGGAGCTACAGATACTCGATGGACCCTGATATTTTCAATGAATCGAATAATTTTCAGAAATAAGTATTACAATTTTTTATAAACAATAACTAGTACTGTGTAAGATATTTATTTTTGTCTGGTGGTAACCGTACTAAAAGTACCAGAGTATCCCACTGAGATGACTTCATCACGAGAAAACAGCCCTTGTCTTTGCCCTGCAGGAGGTGAAACGCTCCTGCCCTCTGAATGTCAGCTAAAAATCATATTTGGTTGACCAAAAGCAACCGTTCCATAAGACTAATATTACATGTTGCTCCGTATCCTGTAAAAAAGTTAAAATTTATATAAGTTTTGTGCCATATTTCACGTAATATAAACATAATCTTAGTTAAAATTCACCCTGTATTGTAGGAACTAAGAGGGCTAGAACAAGTCTTTGTATAGAATCTTTAGTTTCATAAAAAAATAGCACAGTGATGTGAAAAACGCATCTTTGTAACTCTACTCATAAAGCTCCATAAAACATCGAAAATAGAACACCCTGTACATAGTACGTATTCTTTATTACCCTCTATAGTCTGCCACACTATATTCTAAGCTACTTTCGACCCCTTTTTGCAGCCCTTCGCATTCTAGCCCTGCCGAGAATTATGTTGTGTGCGGTACGGTGGATAATTAGTAAGTTTAGATAACTGCGGAACAGAAGCATTATTAAATAAGTTCCGTACGGGGTTTCTAGCCGTAACGTGATCCCACGTATTCATTTGCATCTATTTAGCCGTTTTAAGATTATCCGATTTAGAAGCTGCACAACAACGTCACGACCTAGTACGTTCATTGAAATTAACGACCATATATACTATTTTACAAGAACGAATTGAATAATTTGTAGAGCAGTAACGGTGATGCTTTAATGTTGTTAGTAAAGATAGAATATTATGGCGAAATGAAAGTTTTTTGAAGTGAAACTTCTTTACGCGCGATGGGAGTAAAAATTCAAAGCCGCGAACAACATTTGATTTAAAACTAAGAAAATCATTATAATAAACTTGATACTGTACCTGATGTGTACCAGTGTTCTCTGGTTGTGTGCTAGGAAGTAGATTTTCATATCGATAGGTTTGTAGCTTCTGATTCTGAATAACGGTCTAGGTAAAGCGTCTAGCTCATTTGCTAGCTCAGAATTAAAATTATTAGAGTTGGGCAACTCACATTTTCATTGAAGAACATTTTCATATTTATTTTAAACCTATAATCAACGAGAATACTCGTAAAATTAACAAAATTACTGTAAATCATAGAAAAATACAACAAGTTTAGATTGGAAAGCCCGTAAAAATTTTGGGTCGCGACCGTTATACGCGATCTGGCGCTGCTATAGCGGTCGCTAAGAACAACGGCAAACAGAAATAATTTTCTCTTGGCAAAGTCAGAATCTTCAAAAATCATAATAATCTTTCAAAATCTAAACCGCTCTCATTAAAGAAATTCCGAAAAGTGTTTATAGCGTCCATTTTCAAAGTAATAATTGCTATCTTGAGAGTTTAATTCAAGTTTTATTTACTCGAACGGGTGATAATTGTGAAAAAGTGGCATTAAAACCTTAAAAAGCTGTGCTGTGAACTGCAAAAACCATCGTGGATCGTGGCATAACGTCGGTTTCCAATGTTTCATAGGTATTTCATACATGCGTCCTTATATAAAATAAAGTTTCTTGTATGCAACACACTGTCTTTTATTTATAAAATTAAACAAAAATAATAATAAATTTGAATAAACAATATTTGGCGACATAATTCCGAAAAAAGCCGAACCGCTCCGAAATTTACAAAAGTTTTTGGTCGCGACCGTTGCAAAAATAGCGCCAAATAGTGTTTACATTGTCCTTATGGGCACTTTACAATCTAAACTTGTTTCATTTATCTATGCTGTAAATCACGGTAATGGCACGGCAATGCCGTCTCTAATAGAACAGCCTTGGGGCGAGATTTATGACGTCACGCTAGTTAGATACTACGGATTAATAAATATGTTATAGAATACATGGAAAACATAATTATTCCTCAGATTTTTGGTTTGTATTTTAAAAATGATATAGTTTACATGAAATATACATAATATACCGTTAATAACGACAACATATATACCTATTTATATTAATAAATACTTTGGCAAATAAACTATGAACCATACAAATGCAGCAAATGTTTTACAATATACAAATAATGTATTACATAAGATATTGGGTAAAATGTAAATATATTTTAAATTTTGGGGTTTAAAAATCGATCTAATTTAACAAAAAACATTCAATATCTACTAATAGTGATGTAAGAAATGCGCATGCGTACGTAAACGTTTACGTGTTTGTAGGCCGACTCGACCGTATGCCGTTGTTCTCTATTATATTGGGTAAAATGTAAATATATTTTAAATTTTGGGGTTTGAAAATCGATCTAATTTAAGAAAAAACATTCAATATCTACTAATAGTGATGTATTATTATTTGCATTCACAAAATTTATATGTATATTTTGCAAGTATCAATGTTCGAAAAATTATATTTACAAATAATACAATATCGATCTAAAAAGTTGAGATTTTAGGTTCGGGAAAATGCTGATTTAAGTTTTCATTTGGTTTTTTATTATTTTTATTTGTTTTTAAAAGAAAATTTGGCTAACTATAGTATTCATCAGTGTTGTGTCATATGAAAAAAATAGTGTCGAATATAATCCAAAAATTACATATAAAATTTCACACCACATAATGTTTACTGCAATTAATAAACTAATATAAACTTATCAAAAGATGACCACATATTTCTTAGAATTATTATTCTTAACAGTAAAACTATCTACATTGACTATGGAGTACGCAGTAAACATTATGTGGTGCGTGGTGTGAATATTTTATATGTAATTTTTGGATTATATTCAACATTATTTTTTTCATATGACTAACACTGATGAAGGCTATAATGTTAGCCGAAAGGTTTTTTAAACCAAATAAAAATAATGTCAGCGTTTTTCAGAACCTAAATCCCAAGAATAAAAAATTAGAATATTTAGAAACAAGGTTCAAGAATATCAAATTTTCCAAGATTGTAAAATTCTAGTTAATTATTTTATGTGTACAATTATTTAGGGAATGTCATCGATGTTCATTTCCAAGCCAAGTAGACGCCGATTTTTTTCGATGATACGGTATAATTCTTACATAAAATGTAAATAACATTCGACCAATTAAAACAAAGAAATATGAATTTCTTAGTAGTATATTTTTAGTAACACGTTTTTATTCTTAAAACTTAACTTTGTATTGCAAATATACCAATTTTATTGTTATTTTATTCATATTGTATTCAGCCATCACTTAAATATTTGATATTAATTTTGTATTATAAATAATCAACATTATTCAGTAAAAATTACTGAACAAATATATGTTATGCTTTACATACATTATATTATCAAACAAAAACACATTCTTCTTTTAAACTTTATCATTCTTGTCTTACAAAATCTTTTTAATTTTGAACTCAAAATAAAAATCTTTTTCATGATCTTTAATACAGCTATTCTTTATTTCATCCCTAGATCATAATACCTACTTACATGTTTATCTTACGTGTTTGAAACTATCGAAGCTGAACCAACAACACTTGGGTGGAGATTCCACAATATGAATAAAATAAACATAATTGTCCAGTTTTCTTTAATACCATCCTGGGAGATTATTATTTTTAAATTTATTAAAGATATTTTCAATAGAAACATCTTACATACATTATATTATCAAACAAAAAACACATTCTTCTTTTAAACTTTATCATTCTTGTCTTTACAAAAATCTTTTTTAATTTTGAACTCAAAATAATAATCTTTTTCATGATCTTTAATACACATATTCTTTATTTTCCCTAGATCATAATACCTACTTACGTGTTTATCTTACGTGTTTTCAATCTATCGAAGCTGAACCAACAACACTTGGAGTGGAGATTCCACAATATGAATAAAATAAACATAATTGTCCAGTTTTCTTTAATACCATCCTGGGAGAATATTATTTTTAAATTTATTAAAGATATTTTCAATAGAATTGTCTTGATTTATAACTCGTACCCACTTTTCTTGCTCTTCCGGATACTTTAAGCTGCCTAGTATAACTATCCTTTCCACCAGGAACACAACAAAGATGAGGCAAAGCACCAAAAACACACTCCACTTAAGCTTTATTGATGAATTGTTAGAGTCTTAAAAAACACACACAAAAATCACGATAAATAAAAAATTTATGGGCACTTTTAGGTTAAAGCATGGTTAAAACACTTAACAAAATGTGTAATATTTCGTGTTTTTTTATGAGAAACAGAGTGACCATCATAGTGACCATATATCTGGTAGTACTTTATGTCACTTAAACACCAAAATAATTAGTTTTTTGCACTACAATAACAAATAATACCAAAAATCAACGGACAAAATATGAATACAGAATCTAACCCAATATCTAAGTATGTACAGCTGATGAAGTAAACAGAAGTCCGCCCGTAGGCTGATTTTTTATAGAGGGCATTGGCCGTGGTAATGATGCGGATCCGGTGGCTGACCTTGAAACGGGTTTTTGCTGCATATAGTCACAGACACTACGCATGCGCACATCAACTTTCAACAGATTGAAAGTTATTTTGGAATTATTTTCAGTAGAAAACAAATATTTGCTTTTCAGTGTTTTTTTTAGTCAATATATACAGTATGATCGAAAAAACGGCGTCCAGTTGGCTGGGAAATGACGATTGAGGACATTTTCCATATAAAATGAAAGCGATCTTCATTTCATAGTCATCGCTGACGCTATTTTTTTCAATCATAGTACGCGCGGTATATTATTTTTTATATTATCGTTGATTGAAAGAACTGTGAATGTTATTTCCTTCAATCAACGATATTATTATTTTAATATTTCGCACAACACGTGAAACGTGAACGCTTATTATGTATTTTCATAGTCAATAAAATTAAATAGAAATAAAATTCTAGATTCCTATAATTAATCTAATTAGCTCTAGATTATTAAGCTACGTTTAAAAAGTGCTTTATTAAAAATTCGGGAAATTAAAAGGGATGTGTCCAAGTTTTTTCTTTTTTTAATTTTTAAATGCTGTAGCTCCATGTCATGTTCATAGGTTTTCTTAACATTCCATCAAAACTACGGAGGCCTTAAAAGGCCTTTTAGCCTCCGTAATTAAAATTGTTGAATCAGCTTCAGCAACATTTATTACAGTTACCTTGTTTAATTCTGCTTATACATATATTGCATTAATTTTTCTGCTACCTTAAGATTTCTCTATCCTTACACCTAATTTATGTGATTTTCTTAGCATATTATGATTTATAAACCATATTTTTCCTAATGGAAGAATGGAATAGGATATGCAAAATTAAGATATTTTAACATTTATTTTCCAGACAAAGCATAATATAGTATTAAGATTACATTTTAGTATAGTATAATATAGTATAGTATACACATAATATAGTATTAAGATTAGACATAACAAATATTATAAGAAAGATCTTAATATAAATCACAAACTAATCTTAATTTGGTCTTGTATAAACACAGGTATAAAACTAATAAGATCAAAACTCAACCTTCTCCATATTGTCAAGATTTGGCATTATAGGAAACAAGAAATTACAGTAAATTAAGAAAAGAATATCAAAGTACAAGATATTAAATACTGTAATGTATTCTACAACACAAACCGTCTTCCTTCTAAAGAGAAAAAGATAAAACATAAAGCTTATTTTAGTCTTATCAACACACTCTTCAATAAAATATATGTCTAAAATTGCTATTAATCCACTAACTTGATATTTTTAAGAAATTATGATACAAACATTATAAGCAAAGTATATTATATTAGTAACATTATAGGTAAGATGTTACTTTTATCTCTTATTGACGTGTATTGTTCTATAAGACTCCTCATGGTAGTATTTCAAAACATCAGTACATATACAGTACGTCTGTCCGTGCTGTAGCTACGGGGTATCCGTGAGAGGGGAAACGATATTCTCTCGATATTTTTCGTAAAAAATTAGATTACGCGTCCCATCAATAAAAAATCGACAAATTTGCAAGTAGCCAATAAAATGAGTGGGCGGAGCGATTTGCGGTGACGTACTCGTCAAGTCGACGTATAAAATATATTGCTGTTTATTTAAATGTTTTTGTCCGCATTCCTTTCAGAGACACAGATCCAGCAGATGTACTGTAATCAAAACTATTTTGTTGCCTGTAAATAACTAGAAATTAAATAACTTGAAAGAAATAAAATAATTCTAATAAGTTTAAAACCATAAGAAAAAATCCGTACATGATAATTTTTAATTCTAATGTAAATATATAAATAAATGTTATTATTTATTATTACAGTTTTATATATTCATAATACTTTCATTTCACAATCTTCATTATCCTTCTTACCTTAATTTTGGATATCAAGATAAATGTGTATTTTGGGTGGTATTCCTCAAAATTTGTAGGCTATTAAGGAAACAGAAAATGTACTGAAATAAATTGAAAATAATATTTATATTAAAACATTATATGCGACTTTTTCAAACATATCCTTCAAACCCTACAATTTAATAGCTGTTAGTAGGAAGTTTTACTTCAAATATGCGCACATAGTGCACACACTGTTTTTTTAAGACTCACCCTGTATAAAGGAAAATAAAACAATAATTTTTACTAAACCATTACTTATATTTTACCATAATGATATTAAAATACCCTTTGTATAAAGTTATTTTTATCTGGTCAATTTGTCATAGCGAATTTAACGTCCGGTGCTGTTCGATGGTGGTGGTGGTGGTGGACCTAGAAAGGAAAGATAAATAAAGTCGTAGATTTATGGACAGCATAACAGTATGATAATAAATATCTGTGATATATTATAACTTGTGACAAGCGCCCCTATTCTGTCCTATCGCTCTTTATTACCACTACTTCTTCATTTATTACTAATATTAGGAGACGGAAAATACTTTTGATACAGAAAGGCTTCTTACAGGGTGAGTCTTAAATAATTGCAAATATTTTCAGGGCTGGAAGATCTCGATAAAAGAAACATTTATTTTCTCTTTATCGTTTTTAAAATAAGTCCAAAATAAAAAATAACCGAGATATTTTATTACAGTTGAGGGTTGGAACCTTTGGTGTTAAACAGCAAAATAAAAACACTAAATCACCACAATACACCAAAACACTTTTACTTTTACACTGGACGCGCGTTTCGCTAACCATGTTAGCATCATCAGCAGATGATTATAAACTAAAGTACAATCTACAAGTTGAGCGTTTATATACTCGCCCAGTGGGCACCGAGTGGGCGTGGCAAAATCTAGCAAACCGAGTCAGAGCCCACTGAGCGTAACAGTTAGATTTCCGCCACTAGAGTAGTAGGAACAAAGAACCTGAAGGAATTGGACCATTGTCTCTGTTCATACTATCTTTACATTTATTAATTCTGATGCTTTCATATGCATCTAATTGCCTGTAATTTGAGACTTGTTTAATTAATTTTAAATTATTAAGATCTATACAATGTTCTTTATCAACAATATGTTCGGCAATGCAAGATTTATCCGGTCTACCATATCTTATCTGAGCTAAATGTTCTTTATATCTAGTTAATATTGACCTTCTAGTTTGCCCAACATATTTCTGATTACAATCTTTACAAGAAATTTCATAAATACCCGACCTTACCAGTGGAGGTGTTTTATCCTTTGGATTACCTAATAATTGTTGTAATTTATTATTAGCACTATACACAAGTTTATAATTTACATTCTTCAAAATTCCTTTTAGACCACGGGATAACTCTCTATCAAACGGCATCGAAAAATATTTAGACGTGTCTTTCTCCACTTGAAAAGTCGAATTTTCAGAAATCATTAACCTATACCTACGTTTTCTAATTAATTTATCAACTAGTGAAGGAGAATATCCATTACACTCAGCTACATTCCTAATGTAATCTCTTTCTATTTCATATCTTTCTTTGGAAAGTGGGAAACTAAGTTATCTATGAACTAGGAAATTTAAACTAGCCATTTTATGTTCAACACTATGATGTGATTCATTAGGAATATATCTGCGTGTGGTCGTATTTTTCCTATAGATATTAAATTCCAGGCAATTATTAATATTTCTAATAACTCATACATCTAGAAATGGTAATCTGTCGTTGTTCTCAATTTCATGCGTAAATTTAATGGAAGGAAAACGATTATTTAACTTAGAAATAAAATTATCTATGGTGTCTGAATGTGTGTCAAAAACAGCAAAAATATCATCCACATACCTAAACCAAACTCTTGGAAAATACTCAAACTGATTCTGAAATACTGAATACTGAAACTGAAGTGGAGGCTAGGAATAAAGGCTAATAATAAATTACAACAATTATTAGGTAATCCAAAGGATAAAACATCTCCACTGGAAAGGTCGGGTATTTATGAAATTTCTTGTAAAGATTGTAATCAGAAATATGTTGGGCAAACTAGAAGATCAATATTAACTAGATTTAAAGAACATTTAGCTCAGATAAGATATGGTAGACCGGATAAATCTTGCGTTGCCGAACATATTGTTGATAATGAACATTGTATAGATCTTAATAATTTAAAATTAATTAAACAAGTCTCAAATTACAGGCAATTAGATGCATATGAAAGCATCATAATTAATAAATGTAAAGATAGTATGAACAGAGTCAACGGTCCAATTCCTTCAAGTTCTTTGTTCCTACTACTCTAGTGGCGGAAATCTAACTGTTACGCTCAGTAGGCTCTGACTTGGTTGGCTAGATTTTGCCACGCCCACTCGGTGCCCACTGGGCGAGTATATAAACGCTCAACTTGTAGATTGTACTTTAGTTTATAATCATCTGTTGATGATGCTAACATGGTTAGCGAAACGCGCGTCCAGTGTAAAAGTAAAAGTGTTTTGGTGTATTGTGGTGATTTAGTGTTTTTATTTTGCGAGATATTTTACTTTGAAACTTTCAAAAAAATTGATTTTTCACTTATGTTTTGAGAACCACTGGATTTTTTCTGGGTTTTCTTTCTTGTAAACTATTACCTATGTTGCCAACTAAAAATTTAAAAAAAATTCCAAAAATTCTGAATTTTCAATTTTTTTTTGTAAAAAAACTCATAGACATGTTTCTGGGGCGAAATATACTACCCCTAAAAATATTTGTACTTATTTCAGACTCACCCTGTATACCTGGTGCGTCTCAAAAGTGGCTCACCTCTATAACGTTTTTACTTTTCACATAAAAAAAAGAGATTTGGTATGTTCGTATATGACATAAATTAGGATTGATTGACGTATTCAACTGTTTTTGGTCACTTCCTGTTTCACCGAAAATAACTACAACTTTTGATTTTTAAATAGCAGCCTCGGTATTTTTTTACTTTACTCGATAGAAAATGCCACAGTTGTGGGTTGGAACGGCGGTGCTTTGGTGTTACACAGCAAAATAAAACCCTAAATCACCACAATACACCAAAACACTTTTACTTTTACACTGGACGCGCGTTTCGCTAACCATGTTAGCATCATCAACAGATAATTAAAAACTGACTTTTTTTAATGATCTGCTGATGATGCTAACATGGTTAGCGAAACGCGCGTCCAGTGTAAAAGTAAAAGTGTTTTGGTGTATTGTGGTGATTTAATGTTTTCTTTTACAGAAAATGCCACTCTGAATTGACTATTCTTTTTTTAATTAGTGTCTATCAATTTACTTTACAAGGAAAGTCCAGACTTCATGATAAAAATAAAAATATTTGAGAATCAGCTGTAGTTATAATATTGTTACGTTTTTCGTCGGTTCCGTGTGGATAGAAAGTCATAATTTATTTAAACACTATTTATTTAACACTAATTAACAAAAACAATAACGATAAAAAAAACTTAAAGAACTATTTATAACTTATTTACAATTTATCTAATTATTTATCTAACAGAAATTTATATTGAATTAGCGCGGCGATTGTACCTCTACGCGTCGATCGGTTATTTATCTCTATCTCTCTTAGGCCCCGGCGTCTGCTTATATAGGAGAGAAACAGACAATCCAGACTTGTCTAGTAAATTCTTATTCGTTCTTAGAACGTCGGCATTGCTGGGCGTATGAGTCATAGGCGAGTGGCCAGGCCTAAGGCTGAGTTCACACGGCACGGCTCCGCAACACTGCCCCCTTCTTAGGTACATGCTCGTCCCGAGATGTACCCGGTGAATGAAGGTATTTGCAAAGCTGGCCCCTGGTACACTGCGAAGTCTGGTAGAAATAGCAGTCTACAGTTTTCTCTCCCGATCTCAGCTTTGGGTTGTAGCAGCAAACAAGGATCTCGATTCCCGTAAATTTGAACAAGACTTCAATCATGTTCCGGATTGTAGGCCAACTCAAACCATCGAGTCCACACGCCAGCCTCGGAATGGCTAATCGTGCAATGCTGTTGTTTAGCAGGGCTTCTCTCAGTTCAATCAGGGTCTTCCATAGATCGAGATAAGTCGGCTTACTCGGGGACCATTCCTTGGTGACCAGGTAGAAGATGTGTCTTGTTTGACCATGTGCATTGTCGGTTAGCCCCAAGACGCTTCCAACCTCTGGATCCTGTCGGCATAGTTCTCCGACACGCCCAAATTCTCATTGAACGTCGCAGCGATTCCTCTGAACATCCGCAAATCTCGGGCCGCACAGTGAGCGAGCGAATAATCAGGAGGCACGGAAAAAGGTCTCGTTGTTCTTCTTTGGTTACACCAGAGCGAGCCTTCTCACTGCTGTATCGGGCCATGAAATCGTCAAAGGACATCTCCGAATCAGGGGATCAAAGCTGCAGGTCCTCACGGTCCCAGCACGATCTTCTATTTCGCCTTGTAGGGGCTCAAACGGTTGAAATGAACTATCCTCGGTTTTCCTTTGGCAATTTTCTGATACGGCATACGACGTCATTAATTCTATCCGACTTCGTATGGGCCTTCCTACGAGGATTGTAGCTTCGAAGATAATCCACGACGTCTCTGCGGGTTAAATAGCCACACCAACTTCCATGGTTGGTATCCTCCATGATCAGCTTGAATGTCGTAGTGCTCCTCCATTCGGTCACTAGCGCTTTGAATATTTAGGCGGACTGTCTGATGAATGTCGTCCATCCTTGACGTAGCCTGTGGACATAATCTTCTCCAGCAACATCTTCTCCCGGTCGGCAACCAAACTTCAGATCACAAGGTAGACGCACTTCCGTCCCATAACGATGCTGGCTGGAGTTTGCCCTGTGGATTCTTGGACGGATGAGCGATAGGCCAACAGGAACAGGTGAAGGAATTTGTCCCAGTCTCTCTGGTGGTCAGAGAGTACTTTGGCCAAATAACGGTTGATGGTTCTGTTCATGCGTTCAACCATCCCATCGGATTGTAGATGTAGAGCCGTCGTCCTGGTCTTGCGGATGTTAAGGACTTCGCAGACGCCTTGGAACAGATTAGACTCGAAGTTTCTTCCCCGATCTGAATGAAGCTCCATGGGAACACCAACCCTGCAGATCCATTCCTTAACAAGAGCATCAGCAATGGTGGACGCTTCTTGATTTGGTAACGCGTAGGCCTCGACCCATTTGCTGAAGTAATCCATTACTACCACAATGTCTTTGTTGCCATCGTTCGTCTCCCGGAAAGGACCAGCCACGTCGATCGCTATTCGTTCAAAGTGACTGCCTACATTGTACTGGCGCATTGGAGCTTTTACCGCGCCTTTGTGGTCCATTGATAGCAGCGCAAACGTCGCATTTCTTACACCAGGCCCTCACGTCTTCTGTGCAGTTCACCTAATAGAACCGTTCACGCAGCCTGCCAAGTGTCTTGGTAAAACCAAGATGTCCACCGCTGGTTCCATTGTGAACTTCCTCCAAGACCTCCGGGACCCTCTTCTTTGGAATGACGATCTGACTTCTCTCTTCTTGTCCCTCTGGCCTCTCAATCACACGGCGGAGTAACCCGTCATCTATTACCAAGGAATTCCACTGGGCCCAGTACGACTTCACGTTCGGCGAATATCTGCAAACTTCATCCCACGTTAGTCTTTGGTCCACGTTTTTCTAGTTAATCACTAAGCCTAATTCTGGGCCACTGATTTGGTCGTTTGCAAGATCTTCGGGTTGCCAAGTATCTTTAACCACAGCTGTTCTTAGGAGTTTCACTTCTTCTCTTCTGCTCGGGAACAATGCTTACAGTCCTTATCGCAAGGTCTTCTGAAAAGTGCGTCGGCATTTTTATGGATCGCCCCAGCTCGATGTTCTGTGTCGAAATCAAATGCTTGTAATCGTTCAATCCATCTAGCTACCTGCTCTTCAGGATTCTTAAACTGCAACAGCCATTTCAAGCAGCATGGTCTGTTCTTAACAAGAACTTTCTTCCATAGAGATACTTGTAGAAGTGTTCCACTGCTTTAACTACTGCTAGTAATTCTCGTCTGGTTACACAGTAGTTCCTTTCCAGTTTCGACAAGGTCTTACTAAAATAACCACCATTTTTCTTGACCATCCTGGATCTGAGACAAAACAGCGCCTAACGCAACATTGCAAGCGTCGGTATCCAATATAAAGTTTCCGTTGCCAAGAGGGTAGCTAAGCATGGGGCGCACTAGTCAGGCCTTCTTCAATTTCCGGAATGCCTCGTCAGAATCTGAGTCCTAAGAGAAACGCCTCTCGCTTTCGGTAAGTCTGGTCAATGGTTTTGCGATGGTGGCGAAACCCCGTACATAGCGGCGATAGTATGTGCATAGTCCCCAAAAGCTTCGTAGTTCATGTTTATCTTTAGGTATCGGCCACTCTTCCACTGTCTTGGTCTTCTGTGATCTACCGCAACTCCTTGGGAGGAGACTACATGGCCCAAGTAGTGTACCTTTTCTTGGCATTAGATGACATTTTTAGCTAAGTTTCAAACCAGAGCTCCCTAGTCGCTTGAAGACTTCTTCCAAATTCTTCAGATGATCGTCAAATGATTTCCCAACCACTATGTTGTCATCCAGGTACACTAAACAGGTAGTCCAGGATAGTCCCTTTAACACAGACTCCACTAGTCTCTCAAAGGTAGCTGGCGCGTTGCAAAATCCAAAAGGCATGACGGTAAATTGCCACAGTCCGGAGCCCACCGAGAACGCTGTCTTCTCTCTGTCTTTCGGCGCCATGTCGACTTGCAAATATCCACTCTTCAGATCTAACGTAGAAAATATCGTTGACCCCGCCAGCGTGTCTAGAGTATCGGCTATCCTCGGCAGGGGATAGCCATCCTTCTTGGTAACATTATTGAGCTGCCGATAATCAACACAGAACCCGGTGGTACCGTCTTTCTTCTTTACTAGTACTACCGGCGATGTCCACGGGCTGTTAGATGGTTCGATGACACCCTCTTCTTTCATTTCTCGAAGGATTTTGTCAGCTTCTTCACGTTTGGCGAGCGGAAGTCTCGGATTTTGTTTGATTAGTCGTGCATCTCCGGTGTCAATTTTATGTTGTACTAAATTGGTACGACCTCTATGTCCTGCTTCGCCTTTATCAAACACATCTTGATACTTGATTATCAGGTTTCTCAATTTTCTACTTTCTTCGGGAGATAATCCCTTAACGTTTACTAACTCCTTCACCATTTTGTCCGGAATTTTGAAGTCGAAACTTTGGAGGTTTCCACGCTTCGAATGACTGAGGAGACCGAATAACAGTACCCTAACAGGGTTCACTTCTTCAAGGATACAGAATAATAATTCTTGTGTTCATTATTCTCACCGGTACAGTCTTCTTCGCTCGTAGCAGGGCTTTTCCAACAGCGACCCCCCGTCCTATTTCGCTGTCATGGTTCCTCGGCTCCAACAGAATAATACCCCCATTATTCATTTTACCTTCCAGGCAACCATCCAAAAATATCTCACTGCGCTCAGGGATCGAAACATCTTCTGTTACCACCACGCGAAGCGTCTCTTCACATTTTCGATGTAGAACCACTTCTTCTTCATTTATTTTCAAAATTCCCTGTTTGAAGTTTAGTTCAAAACCTCTAGTGGTCACGATGTCCATTCCGAGAATTAGTTTATCTTCGATATCTGCTACTAACACTGGATGTTCAAAACTGGTGCTCCCAATAACAAAATTAAGGTTTACCTCTCCATGGACAGCAGCGGAGCCCCCTGTAGCAGTACGTAGTCGCCATTGTGTTGTTTTAACCTTCTTCGATGTTTTAAGAATGCCCGGTCTGATGATAGTTTTCGTCGCACCTGTATCCAACAGCATGGTCCGAAACTCTCCATCAACAAAACCATCCACAAAAAATGCTGTTGAACTTGTAGCGAGGCGACTTGAGCAGTTTTCGTTGAGGCATGTTGGGTACAGGTCGACGTGTGCCCCTTCATTTCGACCCTTAGTAGTTTTCCGACCTCGACGAAGCCGGTTCTTCGTTCTTCTCCTTACAACGGCTTCGCACGTGTCCTACCTGTCCGCAGTTCCAGCAACGAACCGGTCCCTTCCACGGATTCGTCGAAACATTCGTCGATGGCCCGTACTCTTCCTAAAGACCGAGAACTTTGTTTCGCGGCCTCGAATTCTAGGGCACGTGCTAAAGCATCCACCAAGTGCGTTGGGTGGGCTAGGAGAAGTGCTTGTCTTGTCTCGTTGTCACGTAAGCCATCGGAGAATGCCTGTACTACCAACCGCTCATTTCTAAATGTCGTACCAATTGCTGATAATCTCCCTGTTCCGATGGTGACAGTGTCTGCAGGATGTCAGTCGCATCTCCTCGCAGTGCGACAGTCAAAGCGGTAGCCTTTTCAGCGATTGTCCATCCGTTCGGCCTCAAACTGGCAAAAAATAATTGGCCCAAGAGGTTTTTCCGTCAAACTGTGGAGGCTTAATAACTGACTTTGAGATATACTTATTTTCGTCGAGTGTCGGGCCCTCCGATGTTTCTTGACATTTTGGTGAATTTGCTTTTGCTATTTGTTCTTTCAAAATTTCGATTTTTCTATGTACATCTTCCTCAATCTCTGTTATTTTGTCTTGTGTATCTGTTATCTTTTCTTCTAATTCCTGTATTTTATTATTAAAGCTGGCCTGTATATCTTTAGAATTTTCGATGATCTTAGCTTCTAATGTGTTGATTAAATCCTGGGAATTTTCCATAATTTTATCACTGATTTTATCTTCTAAATTAATCCCAAGTCAATTATTTTACTATTCAAATTGTTTTCAATTTTTGTAGGCACGAGTCAAGGTCACCTTCCAACTCAAAGCAAAAGGTGTCAGGATCCTCACCTTCCTCAATCAAAACGTCTCTCAGTCTGGCTTGCAGAATGGTTTTCCATCTGTCTTTCTGCATTCCCTCTTCCAGTATGCATTTTAATTCGGATACTTTCAAGTCTTTCAACAATTTCTTCAGAGCCATTGTTAGTCTTTTATTTTTTAGTCTATCACACACGCTACACTTGACACCAATTGTTACGTTTTTCGTCGGTTCCGTGTGGATAGAAAGCTTCACAATTTATTTAAACACTATTTATTTTAACACTAATTAACAAAAAACAATAACGATAAAAAAAACTTAAAGAACTATTTATAACTTATTTACAATTTATCTAATTATTTATCTAACAGAAATTTATATTGAATTAGCGCGGCGATTGTAACTCTACGCGTCGATCGGTTATTTATCTCTATCTCTCTTAGGCCCCGGCGTCTGCTTATATAGGAGAGAAACAGACAATCCAGACTTGTCTAGTAAATTTTTATTCGTTCTTAGAACGTCGGCATTGCTGGGCGTATGAGTCATAGGCGAGTGGCCAGGCCTAAGGCTGAGTTCACACGGCACGGGTCCGCAACAATATGTACCTATACTAGTTAAAAAATGTAAGTTTCCTTACCCCCTCCACAAGCAGCAGTGTGAGTCTGATGAAACGCATGATGATTATTCAGGTCCCGTTTCACTAAAGACGCGCTTCCAGATCCGCCCCCTACAATGGAATCATAACAATAAGTTGTTGGGAATTAATGCAAACTGAAGTGTGTAGGTTTGTCTCGATTATAATATATTTGTACCTGATCCAGATGCTCCACCGCTAGCACCAGCTCCACCGCTAAGCCCCCCTCCAACTCCTGCTCCAAACTGGAAAGTTCCACTTCCTCCTACTTGTCCGGTACCATTTCCCGTTCCGCCATATTGAAATGGAGACGCATTGCATAACATCTATTTTAAAATTAAAAATGTTTATTATTTAGTCGAGTTTATTTCCTTCCGTCATGCGTCGCCCGTTGTTGAATTCCATTGCTTTATTTGTGGGTTAAGTGTCTCAAGAGTGGTCCACCCCCACTTTCTAATTTTTTCAGATAATCGAGATTGTTAGATATGACATAAATTGGGATTAATTGACGGCATTCCACAGCTTTGGTCACTTCGCTTCACCGGAATGACTACAACTTTGGTTTTTAATAGGCACGCTCGGTATTTTGTTACTTTATTCGATTGAAAATGGCACTCTGAATAGAATGACATATACGTCAACTTTTGACATTTTCGAATATGGTTTATTTGAAATTCCAACATGCGATTCATAACGACAATTTGACTCGAAATACCCAAAATATTACTTAATTAATACTCTTTCCAAATATGCTAATGAGCCACCCTCGTTCCATTTAAAAAAGTGAGATATGATTAAAAGTACGATTTGGGCATATTTTAACCCGCCAGGACAAGACACTAATAAAAGCATTAGACGATCAAATGTATTTTTCCAAGGCTCCTTGATTAATGTTTTAAACATAGCCATGGCACCCTAGATTGATATTTAAAATACAATTTTGTTTTAAGCGAAAATGTATAAAGTTGACATTTTTGTCATTCTGTTCAGAGTATCATTTTCTATCGAATAAAGTAAAAAAATACCGAGGGTGTCATTTAAAATCAAAATTTGTTATCATTGCCGGTGAAACAGGAAGTGACGAAAAACAATTGAATACATCAATCCTAATTTATGTCATATACTAACATACCAAATCTCGTATTTTTATCTGAAAAAATAAAAAAGTTACAGTGGTGAGCCACTTTTGAGACGCACCCGGTATATCGGACGAGGCAATACAGATACGCAGGCAAATTTTTGTACAAATTTTTGCTTGTTCTAAAATCGTTAATCCCGTTTATACTTTTGTACATGGAATATTGGGACACTCTGATTAATATAATTATTATATTTTACTTTTATGATTATATAAATATTTTAAGATCGATTAAAAATGACCATACTATACAGGGTGAGTCTTAAACAAGTGCAAATACTGGGCTGGCAGATCTCGATAATAGAAACATATTTTGTCTTTACCGTTTTTCAAATAAGTCCAAGATATCCGTGTTATTTTACTTTGAAAATTTCCAAAAAAATTATTTTTGCTTAAATTTTGAGAACCACTGAATCTTTTCTGGGTTCTTTATTGTAAATGTAATCCTACCTATGTTGCCATATTATCAAGAAATTATGTTTTTCAACTAAAAACTAAAAAAAATCAAAAATTTTTTTCGCGAAAAAAATTAGTCCTAAAAATATTTGCTCTTATTTAAGACTCACCCTGTACTAGATTTATGATAACAGTAAATAAATTTATAAAGAATACTTACCAGTGCTACTGCTATGAATACAAAAACAGATAACACAATGCAATTCGTCTTTATAGCAACCATTTTGATCGAGTTATGGCAGCCCACTGATATCCTCTCATTCCTGTCTTCCTCATTTTATACTATTTTTTAGAATTATTCCCAGGAAGTATTTTTTTTTAATAAATTGCAAATAAAAGTGTTATAAAGCGGAAGCAGTTCATCACCGTTCATTCTATTCGATTCAAATATGTATTACAAAAGGTTACGTAAATTTAATATAATTTATAAAATAATTTAAAATCGCGCTAATTTCATTGTAATTGTTGCACTTTGTATATGTTCAGTGACAGGTAGAACGACAATAAATTTTCGTATAATATTTTTAATTATCTCCATAAGCATGGGAAAAGTGTAGGCCTGTTAATTTATAATGCAAGTCTAGAGAAACTGACTGTCACTTTTTAAAACATGTCTTTTTAAAAACAGCATTATACAGGGTGTTTCTAAAAACATGTGCCATATCTCGTGGGAAGATTCCTCACGTAAAAATAAGATTTATTTCTCGTATCAACTTTCTTAGGTCCGATTTTGCTTTGTTTCGTAGCTACAGGGTGTTAAAATTTTAATATTTTTTCGATTTATTATAATTCTCTTCCAAGTGCTTTTAGTAAATCAAATGAAATTTTGAGGGTAAAAATTACTATAAATGCGACATATTTTAAAGCTAAAAAAGTGTCGACATATTCACCAGGGACGTGCATATAGGTTATCGCTGGAATATTTAAAAAAAACATGTGCGCCACTGACTTTTTTTATTTTGATATCAAAATTGTGTAGGCCGTTTAATGCCAATTGAAAGCTATCTCTTGATATTCTGTCGAATTCGGCCTCCTTGATGAGATAAACGCAATTTTATTAATTACAATTAATAAAATAAAAATAAAATTAATAAATTATGTATTTTACATAATTTATTATTAACTATTATTAATATTAGTTATTATTACTATTAGCAATTAATCTACAGCAATTTCAAATAAAAAAATAATGGTATTTAAGACAATTACAAAAAAACTAATTTTAAAATGTTTTAACATCCTGTAACTCTAAAACTTTGCATTTCCATACCCATGTTTATAGGAACATTATTTCATATTTTTCGATGAGGAATCAATGAGTACTTATTTAAAACTTTCGCAAGTTAATGTTATTAAAAATGTTTAAAGGTTGCTATTAAACTTGGATCAAGGCAAATTAATAAAATTGCGTTTATCTCATCAAGGAGGCCGAAATCGACAAAATATCAAGAGACAACTTTTAACCGGCATTAAACTGCTTACACTATTTGGCTAACAAGAGAAAAAAAAGTCAGTGGCGTACATGCTTTTTTAGAAAAATATTTCAGTGATAAACCATATGCACGTCCCTGGTGAATATGTCGACACTTTTTTAGCTTTAAAATATGTCGCATTTATCGTAATGTTTACCCTTAAAATTTCATTCGTAACGGTAAAAGTACTTGGAAGAAAATTATATAAATCGAAAAAATATTAAGACTTTAACACCCTGTAGCTACGAAACAAAACGGAATCGGACCTATGTTGATGTGAAAAATAAATGTTATTTTTACGGAATCTCCCCACGATAGATGGCACATGTTTTTTGAAACGCCCTGTATACAACAAAATAATATATTAATTAAATTTTCATGTACTCGTAATAGTAGTAGGGTATTTAATAATTAAATTAAATACTATTTTAATAAATAGATAATTACCATTAAAATAAAATCATCAACACAAAGAATTCTCGACGAGGATTTCGTATTTTTACAATTAAGTAATAATTAAACTGTATACAGTTTCTAGAGAAGTGAGACGGTATAATTTTATTTATTTTATATTTAAACTAACTTAAAAAAATACACAAATAATTGTTAAAAAGAAACAAATTTTAGCGAAATTATTTAACATTTTATTTGATAGAAAGTATATAATCTAGGCATTTTTTAATATGATTTTCACTGTAGGAGTCCCGCAGCGAAAAATTAATTACGAACTAACTTTAGTTAATTAAAGTTGGTCGCTCAAAAGTTTTACTGTTCTTAGACAGAATAAAAATAAAAAATAATGAAACCGACAGTATTTCTCTGTTAATCATTGGCTCTCAGCCAATGACACAGTCTAGCGCGAACTTCCTGAATGTTTTGGGACTCGAAGAAGGTTTCAAATTTAGTCATGAAATAGAACTAAACTTTTTATATGTCAGCTATATAGGGTGATAACTCTGTTTGTAGTTGGCAGGGGCGGATACAGGAATTCATTTTAGGAGGGGCTTTTTTAATTGAATAAAAAGGCACAAGAGTTTTTATAAAATTTGAAAGCGTCCACACGGTGTCCCACACAAAAATGCACCAGAAGAGATAAATACAAAGATACATTTACCCCCACAATGGATGGTAAAATTAACTATAGGCCTATTGCTAACTTGTGGCTTTCATTTTCAAGTCTTTTTGCTGGAACTGTCTCTGCGAATGTTGCACAAAATTTAGAAATAAAATACAATCATTATTATTGCAAGTATTCCTGAATAATTTTTATATAAATCTTTTAAATCTATTTTATAAAGTGAAACAATTAAATAATTAAACAAATTTCTGTTTGTTAACAGATTTCAGTAATATAAGTATAAAAAGCAAAAAGAAATTTAATTCGAAGCAATTAAGAGTAAAAAACATTTTTATATCGACCCTAAATTTTAAGGGAAATTAAACAATACTTACAATATAGCTTTATTTATTATTAGAATCAAGCCAGCTGGAGAAATCAGTGCCGTTTCCTCAAAGACTAGGTTGAGCAATATTTTCGTAAAAACCTTGATCATGTTCAAAGAGTATTAAAATTAATTCCAATACAGTTTCATGGGAGAATTATTTACACAGTTTTCTTGGTTGTAAAACTACTTTTGGATTACAGTTTGAATGTACCTTTGTTTTGAACAGGACAGGTCGTACAAGCTTATGATATCTCACATATTAGGCACGTAATGTCAATTTTTAATCACATTTCTAGGAATATTTGTATAGTTCTCTATTAATTATTCCACATATATCTTGAATTTTGGCAGTGCATAGTTCTAAGTTCGTCTTGGAACAAGTAGTTGGTCTTTTTTAGGAATTCTGTGTTGAAGGACATTGCTTAGAAAGTAGTATTTAGTTATTGTTTTAGTATTATCTGAAGCTAAACACTGGAAAGGAAATACATTATTAAAAATTTGGCTGTATTATAAGGGGTATATTTATTTAATAAAACGGTTTTATACCTTTGATTGTTCTTTCTGGTTCATGGCCATTCTACCACGAAATTCCGCATTCTCAGGTACCTTCGTTTACTGGGGGGATCGTTAAGATTCGCCTGGTCGGAGAGGCGACGCTTGCAATTCATCCTGTAAATGCTTGGAGTACAAACTTGGGAATGTTTTTGCCACTTTTTTTCAATCATTTCATAAAAGTGGTAATTCTTTACAAATTAAACAGAGCGCAAGAAGACTATTAAAAGTATTTTATTTTAAGTCTATGATTAAAAGTTAATTTTTAATAAAATATAATAATAGTATCATCAGCGAATCTTAGATGGTTAAGATATTCTCCATCTATTTTTAATCCTATGTTTTTTTAGAAAATATATTGTCTATTATATCTTACTAACTGGCAATATAAAGCCTTAATAAAAAAACACACACAAAAATAAAACCCAGTCAGTAGAACATGGTTTAATCCGTGATAAACAGCCTTGTTTCTTTTTCCTTTATTGTCGGAAACAGAACTTTTCACTAGCCACAAAAAGAGAATGCGCTCAGTTTGAAATATCTATCCACAAATTCGTTCTATAAATAACGGTCCAGAATGTAATAGGACGTCCTGGATTTCTGACTGGTAAACAAACACTTTTTCTTCGATTTTGTGTTGTCTACGACACTATACAGGGTGTCCATACATAAATTTATTTCTGGTGTCAATAAGGAAAATCCCTCCAGTTATTGCGAAAAGGCGAATCTGTATCGTGGATGACCTACAAATCGCTGTTTTGCCAGCTGTTTGGAATTGGGTAAGATCAATATTGAGATAGCACCAATTAAGACTCGTTTACGATGACATTAAATGGTACAAATGGCCATTTTACGAATGCGGATTGTTTAGGCTCTGCCGTAAAACTTAAACGAGGTTTGAATTTATTGCCGAATGGTGGTTTTTCCGTTAAAGTACTACGGAAGATATTTATTTCTGCGTTTTTTTTTGAAGATGTGTTAACAATAGATTTGATGTCTTAACAACAGCTTTAGTTATACAGGGTTACTCATCTCATTCGACACGGAGTATTGTGTATTGTAGCCAAATTATTAGATTTTTACAAATTGTAAATTGTTGGACTAGTAAAGCTATAATTTAAAATTATTTGCAACAAGTACAGAGTGTCCGCGATATATAAAAATATCAAAGATGTATTTTTTTAAATAAAACATCCTCTATAGTATTACATATTTAAGTAAAGATAACTTTGATTACGTTTTATCTCACCAAAATCGTTTTTGAAATATCACACCATTTTGTCAAGATGCTGTAACAATTTTAATGCTTCATACATACTTAAGTTTTTAAAACCGAATATTGTACTGAAGTTTTTCTATTTTCTAAATTTTGTGTTGCAATAATAAAAATAATACTTACTACAGAGTGTCTAAAAAAAAATGGGACACACTGTACAGATATACAATTCGGAGCATTGCTAAATGTAATTTGACATAAAAATAATTTGATGTGGCTTTTTGGCAGTCACTGTATTCTGGTACTCAAATAAAAAAAATTCTTTGTTATATTTAAACTTCATATTGTATCTACAAAACTTCCACCAAATAGTCGAAATAATTGACATAAAAGATATCATGTGATTGACAAAAATCAACATTAACGTACTTTAAATATCACAATTTTAACACTTTATAAAAAGGTTTTTTGCCAATCTTATGATATTGTCGATCACACATAACTTAATCTATAATATATTACATCTATTAAAACACACAATATAGTTTACAAACAATAACACTTACAAATTAAAAAAACAATAACATCCAATAAATATTTAAAACAATACATATAAATACATAATCAGTCAAATCTATATAGAGATAGATTAGTAAAAGAACTAACTTATTTCTCTGTTCACTTTTTGAATATTCTTTAAAGCTTCGATGTTCAGAAGTGATATTTCTTTGCCATAAATAAAATCCAAATGATTGAAATTGCTATAAGGCACAAGAAATTGTCCTACAACATTTGGCAGTTGTTTCGCTACTGATCCAAGTAATTCCTACAAAGAAAAAAGTTAAAAAAATATATATACAGGGTTGTTCACCACATACGACACGGAGTATTGTAGCTAAACGATTAGATTTTTACAAAAGTTTTGGGTTCGTTGAAGGACTGCTAGAGTTACAATTTAAAAATATTTTTTCAAGATACAGAGTGTCCCAAATAAATAAAAAATATAAAAGTTGTATTTTTTTAAATGGAACACCCTGTATATTATTACATTTTTAGTTTCTACGATTAAAATAAAGGTAAATTTGATAAAGGTTTATTACACTTAAACCTTACCGTTTTTGAAATATTTTCAATTTTGTGAAATTGCCGTAAAAATTTTAAGGCTTCATTTCTCCAAGGGTATCAAAGTTTTTAATACTAAATATTTACTGAAGCTTATTTATTGATCAGTTATTGTGTTGCAATAATAAAAATTATACTACCTTATACAGAGTGTCTAAAATTTTATTTTAAATAATTACTAGCTTTAAACGGCAATAACTTGTTCAATTTAAATGGAACACCCTGTATATTTTATGAGAATCAGATGCACAATTTAATTGTCTATCAAATTGTGTTATACCATTTTTTACCTATCGCTTCAAGTTTCCGTAGAAAATGCATTTTCTTGTAATTTTAAATTCATTTATCAATATACCCATGGAATACTGACATTTTAGATTATTTTTAAAGATGTACCAAATTTTTAAAAGGTACAGATATAGTTTGTTTATTTCATTAAAAAATAAAAAAAAACTGTTTAAATATTTATTAAAGAGGACCAATTAATATGATTCCAGTATTCAAACTACATTAATTGACTGTTTGCCTTGATTAATAATAATTGCTCCAAATACTAAAAAACTGAATCTTTTATGTGTATTAGACAGTGTGGTAAAAAGTAACACCTTAAAAATGATATTTCATTTTTTGACAAATGCTTATTTATAACAACAGAGACATTCATTTTTATAACTTATTATTATATTGATTTCTGATTCAAATCCACATTTATTTAGAATAATTTATTAACGAACATAATTAAGTATGTAATTAATTAGTATTTGGGCGGAAATAATGGAGGTATATTTAATTAATGGTATACTCTTTTATAAAGATTTAAATAGTTTTCTTTTTGCATACAAATGGGCTAGTAATATTATCATTTTGCTAAAAACGATAATATTACTATCCTGTACATCTTGTACATTTGTTGCTTTAAAAACAATCTAAAATGTCAATATTCCATGGGTATATTGATGAATGAGGTCCAAATTATAAGAAAATACATTTTTTACGAAAACTTGAAAGGATAGGTAAAAAGTGGTATAATACAATTTGATAGACAATTAAATTATGCATCTGTTTCTTCTAAAATATACAGGGCGTTCCATTTAAATTAAACAAGTTATTGCCGTTTAAAGCTAGAAATCATTTAAAATAAAATTTTAGACACTCTGTATAAGGTAGTATAATTTTTATTATTGCAACACAGTAACTGATCAATAAATAAACTACAGTAAATATTTAGTATTAAAAACTTTGATACCCTTGGAGAAGAGAGATTTTTTATTTATTTGGGACACTCTGTATCTTGTTAAACTATTTTTAAATTGTAGCTCTAATAGTCCTTCAACGAACCCAAAATTTTCAATTTGTAAAAATCTAATCGTTTAGCTGCAATACTCCGTGTCGTATGTGGTGAACAACCCTGTATACAGGGTGTTTCGAAAATCATGTGCCATCTCTGGTGGGGAGATACCTCACGTAAAAATAAGATTATCTCATCACATTCACGTTTTACAAAATTACTTAATCATTTTTCATTCGGTGAAGTTATATTTAGAATTTGTAGTAACAAATCTTGAGATATTACTTACCCCATTGTTTATAAGACAATCAGATTCACCGTAGTAAAGAATGATTGGTGCTGTAACTTTAGTCAAGTCGTAGGCTGGGGGATCTTTTCGTCCATATACTTCAACGTTCTTTACAGAACCGTAGTCAAATGGCCTGAACAGACCTGACTGGGTGCCTTGGACATAATGAGCGATTTGCTTCCAAGACATTCCCGCTGGAAAGTTGATCAATATATCCATCAGGAATTCCTAAAAATTTTAATAAATTTTTATTCGCCATTTTGCCAAGAAAAATTTGATTTTTTAAATTCTTTTGAACATTACAAAATGTTGCAAGAAAGAAGAAAGTTTATTGAAAATAAATTTATGTATGGAAACTTTTCACTATAATTTCTAAATTAAATATTATTTTTTTTATAAATTTTTGTATGTAGAGTAATGATGGACCTTAAGATTCTTTTTAGTGAATCAAATCACACGATTCGATTTCTCACACTGAATCGACTTTTTACGATTCGTTCATTTGAACGAACTAGTTTGTTTTTAGTGCTTTTGTTTGAATCTAAATATTGTTGCCCTATTATACAGGGTGTCCCAATCTTCCGTGGACATAGAACTACTACGTATTTTCGGAAGAATATTAGCGCATTCTAGATTTTATGCTCCTACATAGAAATATTTTTTGTTAAGTCAATTTCAAAAAATCATTTTTTTGTTAAAAAATAATGCGCTGTGATGGTGTTTTTACGACACAAAAATATAGTAAATACTAGAAGTAAAATATCTTAAAAAATGTGTTGATTTTTTAATATAATATTGAGACGCTTTGCATAAATACGCGGTCTTTTGGTGTACTGTGGCGAATCAGTGATTATGTGGTGAATAGGTTACATTTAAATAACTCAATTTCGTTTACTTACATGATCAGCTAATTGTTCTGGTGACGATCCAGTAACCTCGAAAAACAACTTGCATAAAAATCTCAATCTGCAGAGGTTCCTAAATACTTTCGCCGCAATCCTTTTGGTAAACATTTCATTCCATCCAATCATTTTTGCCAACTGAAAGAATTAAAAGTTTCATACATCTAATACTGAATTTACAAAAAAATACGTTTACCTTTAATAGTACAGGAAATCTAGCCAGAGTATTGATAGGCCAACTAGTTATGGCATGCATGTTAGTTACAGGCGCAAAAGCGTTCATAAGTAAAATTTTGTCGTTGTATTCGGGTCGGATAGACCCCATAACGGTGAACGATGTGAACCCTTCTGAATATCCTACATACGTCAATTTGGCGAATCCAGTAGACTTCAAAACGTAGTCAATCATTCCAGGAAGGTCGTACTTTCCGATTTCGTGGTAGCTAAAAATATTGAAAACTATACAGGAAAGTAAACGAAAGTCATAACTTTTTTTGGGACACCCTGTATACAACAAAATATTTTTAGGATATACCCCTCTAAAAACCATGCAAATCTGTATAAAACTTTTTTTCGTATCATCGACAACCAAGACGATATTGGACTTCCTAGCACTACAACGAGTCGCTCATTTGAACGAGTATTAAAAATGAATCGTGATATTGATGCATAAGATTTGAACCATGAGCCGTAAAAACGAATCGTGAGAATTGAATTTTATTTAATTTTCACGTTGATATTTTTGTTAAAATAACATTACCGACTATTAAATGCCGGACTAAAAAACGAAATCGTGTTTTTATGCAACTCCAAATAAATATTGTTGGCCTCTGCTCAATGTGATAAAAAACGGCGTCAGCGATGGTTATAAAATGAAGATCGCTGTCATTTTATATGTAAAATTATATGGGGAATGTCATCGATGTTCATTTCCGAGCCATTTGGACGCCATTTTTTTTCGATCATGCGGTATTATAATACTATATATTATGATTATTAAATCGGAATTAAAATATGGCTCTGAAAATATTAAATTGGTCTTAAGAAGTCTTTAATAAATAGTATATATAAATTGGATTGATAATTTAATTATTTTTGGTAAAATAATCAATCCAATTACGCCAGTAGTGTCATAAAGTGTTGAAAAACAAATGAAAGAACTGTACATTTCTTTTTCTGGTCCCTTAAGTTATTGTCCTGACAAATTATCGCCGGTAGTGCCAGTTACGATTCTTGTTTTTATGAAACGTAAATTGTGCATGTGTTTCGTTCAAATGAACGAATCGTAGGAGTCGATTCAGTATGAGAAATTGAATCGTGTGATTTGATTCACTAAAAAGAATCTTAATGCCCATCACTATACAGACTATACAGAGGGTATGCCGAAAATCTACCTGTAATTATAGAATGTTTTCGAGTCTCTATCTGGATCCAAGGACACGTGGTTTCGGGAAAAGGTGTTTCCCCTGTTATTTCCCAGCCAGACGTCGTATCCCGCGTCGGCCAACATCAAAGCCATCGCTTTGCCAGGCCCTAATATTACCCAGTCTACCGAACTGCACAATAAGCCGTGCATAAGAAAAACTGGAGGTTTCCTGTCTTTGTCGTCAGTGGATGCGGATTCTTTGCGGCCGTGAGGTATTCGGTGTAAAGTTAAGATGTAGCCGTCTTCGGTTTGAGCGTGATGGGTTTCCAGCGGGTATCCATTTTGGGAAAGGTATACATTCTGAAAAATCGAAATAATCTTGTTATTAAATGATGAATTTCACAATCATTTGGGGTATTGTTTGGCTGTGAATGGGGAATTATGTAAACATTTTATTAATTAGTATAGTTTAATAAAGTTCCTTGTATTATTTTGATCATCCCTTGAATAATTTGCAAATAAATATTTTAAAACTCAATAATGATTTTGACAGACGTGACAGACAGACGGACGGGCGGACAAACAACAAATTGATCTTATAAAGGTTCCGTTTTATGTCAGTTAATTCTGACTTATTATCAATTGCAAAAAATATAAAGATAATATTGTTTTAACTCCCCTAAATGAATCAGAAACACACAGTGGGTATTTATCAAGACGCCATTATTTTTAACAACCCAGGATACATAAAATTTAGGTTTTATTATCTAGTATTAGAGTGCATTTTATGGGGCTTTCACGCACTTGGAATAATTATTTAATTTTTATTAGAACAAGTCTAATGACATGTAAGACCATTAAGTTGTCACGCACTAAAAATAGTTATTTAACTTTTAGCACTGTAAATGAATGTAGCATTGGAATGGTAAAATAATTTAAGTAAAAAATCTGCATAAGAATTCTAACAGTCTATGAAACATTCAAATTACGTATAACACATATAATTGATAAATTATTTTTTTTTCAAACGTCACAAAAGTATTAATTTTCGCGACCTGACTGACAACATGAAAAAGTCATTTTAACGCCTAGGCATAAAAATGAAGCACTTTTACATCTAAGCACAAAAGTACGAAAATACCGTGTGATCGAGAAAAAAACAAGAAAGAATGGCTGGGAAATGACGATCGATGACATCTCCCATATAAATTTACATATATAAAATGACAACGATCTTCATTTCATAGCCATTGCTGACGCCGTTTTTTTTTCGACCATGCGGTAATTATTAAACTGACATAAAGTGTCAAATTCAACAAGCCTAACCATAGTTTCTCGATATATAGTTACATAAAAGGTGTTACTAAGAGTGTTACTATGGTGTTACTTTTAAATCTTTTCATAATATTTGGAACGTTTGAAATTGTTTAAAAAAATATTTGTGGCATTTGAAAAAAATAGCATGTGTTGTTCTATTCGGAGTAAAAATGACTTTTTGTAGCTCGCCTGTATGTCAAAAGTATAGCCTCGCCACAAAAAGTGTCATTTTTACTTCTAATAAAACAATATACTATTTTTGGATATCGACATTAGTATTTTTATAGAAACTACTTTATTATTTATAATTCAGCGGCGTAGCTTCTATTGATGCGGGTGATGCGTCGCATCCAGTTCTCTTTTTAAATTGGTTTGATTATTTTTTTAACCTGTTACATAGTTTTGAGAACACTTTTTAAAGCGGCTTAATACCTTTCTACTAATACTAAATGGTTGATTTAAACCTTGAAATACTCTTTAGTAACAGGCACTGTAAGAATAAATATGTAATAGACGTTACCAGATACATTATTTCATGAACAACAAACAACGGACTTTCTCGCACAGAACTAAACTGATAACATTAATTGTTGAACTAACGATACAATTACGCATTCTACTACAACTGAAATTACGATACTGCGAGATCAAGAGTCAATCGATTCAAGAAATAATTGCATAGGAAATTAATTGATAATGCATATACCGGGTCGGCATTTCTGGCCTTGGGTACCGATTTTCGTGCGTACGAAGAGTACGACCAATACGCTCAGTAAAATAAGGTGTACTGAAAAAAGAAAGAAGAGCAAGTATTTTCCCAAGCGGATGAAATCTAGCATCGGATTAAGTGGTTATGTAAACACTTCGCATTTTTCTCTCTCCAAGTTACTAGATCGCCATAACGATTCACTCATAAGGACGGTCCACACTTGCTATATAAAGGACGGTCCACACTTGCTATATAACACTGCTATATAGCAAAGTTATATAACATGTTACATATTTTTTAGTTATATTTAGCAAATTTCGATGCTATATAACTTGCTAGATGTTATCCATTTGTAGTCGGTAAAGATCAAAAGATGTTGTGCAACATTGCTATTGTAACATGAAACAACGCGTCCACACTTGCTAAATTTCTAGTTTAGCCGCTCATATTTTCAGGGACGTGCGCGACAGAATCTTAGTGTGGTGAGCTGATATTGGTTTGTTTATTTACTGGTCAATAATACCGTATGATCGAAAAAAACTGCGTCCCGTCGGCTTCGGCCTCCGTCCAGTTGGCTTGGACATGACGATCGATGACATTCCCCATATAATTTTCCATATAAAATGACAGCGATTTTCATTTCATAGTATGTATTTGGAAACAGAAAAAGTTGAGAAAAATGCGTAATCTAATAGGCCAGTTCCAGCGGGAACAAAAGAAATGCAAATCAGGAACTGCATGGTTTAGATGAAGTGGATAATTCAAAATGGTTTGCTTTTGCTTTTACAGTACGTCTGTCCGTTCTGTAGCTACGGGGTATCCGTGAGAGGGGAAACGATATTCTCTCGATGTTTTTCGTAAAAAATAGACGACGCGTCCCATCAATAAAAATTCGACAAATTTGCAAGTAGCCAATAAAATGAGTGGGCGGAGCGATTTGCGGTGACGCACTCGTCAAATCGACGTATAGAATATATTGCTGTTTATTTAAATGTTTTTTGTCTGCATTCCTTTCATTGACGCAGATCCAGCAGACGAGACGTACTGTAAATTATTAATGTTTTTAAAAGACAGAAACACACCACGAGAAACAGCCGAGGCAAGTATTGAAAAGATAAGCTAATTGAGTTCAACTGTATCTAGATCTTGCTGGTAGGCTATGGCGGACTCAAAACCGCTTTTTTTCTCGACTTTCTTTCCCTTAGTTCAAAAATAATTACGCACGCCGCTGCTGCGAGCTGAACCTCTTTCTCGCCAAAACGATTCATGACTACGAAAACTATAATGTGGACGGCTCCCGGTTTTTTAACATGTTACATGTAGCTTGTTAAATAGCAATGTTATATAACATGTTACTAAATGTGGACCCTCCTATAGACATGTAAACACCGACCCAAGACTTCGCTTGCCGACAGGGTATAATCGAGACAAAAAAAATTGGAAATTTGGAATTTTTTGAAACAAATTTTTGGATTTTTTTTTAATTTTTGGTTAAAAAACATAATATAATATCTTCATAATATGGCAGCATAAATAGTAGATTAATTGATAAGATTTGCAATAAAGAAAATAGATCTAATGGTTTTCAAAAATTAAGCGAAAAATCAATATTTTTTAAAATTTTCAAGATGATACAAGATGATAATTTTGAATTTTCTCACCTGGTTATTTTCATCCCGTACACAAAAATAATATTAAATAACAAACGGCTTAAACATAAATGAATTGTTATTAAAACCAGGATTTATTAGAAAAAAAAATATTTAAAAAAAACTTAATTCAATTTTAAGTATGATTTAAGTTTAAGTGCCGGAAAAAATTAACACATTATTGCAGTGACATTATCAATCACAAAATGTCAGTTTCTAATAATTTATACTTTGTATCACGAATCTCAATTTTGTCAATATTGTTTATGTTAAAAATGATTGGTATTTGAGTGAAAATATTTAGCCTTAACTGTTATGATCGTTATTCTTTGTTATAGGTAATTAACTAATGAGTTTTTAAATTTTATAAATATGCAAAGTATTTTTGTATACAAGGTATGAAAAAAATATAAGTATACTTACAATATTATCGATAGCATTTCGATACAGAGGTAAGCTGAAAGACTTTACACCCCCCAATGTATAAAGGAATACCAATGTGGCCACTGTAAGCAACATTGAATTTTTCAACATTTTTCTTTATAATACCGCTCAAACCGAAATACAGGTTTGCAATCACCTCTGTTCAAGACTGAGCACTTGTTTCTATTTGCTTTCTGTTTCTATGTCCCTATTTATACCTGGCCACAAAAACTGATAAGGTTTTTTCCCCACTATTTAAATTTTATTTTAATAATAATTACTCTCATAAAAATGGACATTTGTATTTATTAGTACATTTCGGTTTTGGACTAAACGCAAAAATATACATATAGAAATATGCGTAATACGAGGTGCTTATAGCAAAATTTAATCTTGGTGTTTATTAAATCTACATACGCTTTCGATATATGTATACGCTATGGAGTATAGAAGCTGTATATTAAAGGATAATTAAAAGAATTAGATTAAGAAGTAAAAAGACTTTACTTGTTAAATTTCTAAAATTGCCATGGTAACGAAATTCATGAAATGAAACTATATTTAATTTAGAATTATTATTTTTTAAGAGTCTATTACGCTGTACTTTCGGATAGCTCCTAGGGGTCGGTAAAACGGGTGTGTGGCTGAAAGATATATATTATATTACCTATATTTCAGAAATCTGCCCTAAGGCTTAGCCCGATCCTGTTGTGTGTGCTTTACCGAAAATTCCAAACACACGTGCTTTGATTAAGGGTTGATTATGCGTTGATTATATTAAAAATAGCGAGCAATTTGTTACAAAACCATATAAATTATATATCACTGTAATCACAAAACTTCAATCTATTTCCGTATTGTAACGGAATTTTAAATTATTTCTTTATTTTCGGGAAAATTTAGTCCAAACATAAGGAATATTTTGTTGATGTTTGACCATCAAAATCTTAAAAATAAAGAAGTTGTCTAAAAATGTGTTGCAATACGGATATAGTATAATCCTTTATCTTTAATTTCCTTCTTCGTTTTTGTAAAAATAGCTAGCCAGTTTTACATAAAACATTAAATGCCCAACGCTTATTTTGGTACTTTTTCGGACTAGTGAAATGGGCTCTTTTAAATAGCTCTACTTAAATCGTCGCCTGATTTTTTAAAAATTATACATATGGTTGAATTTAAAAAAAAACAAAGATTTGATCAAGTACTACAACAAAACAAACGGAAATAAACTTTTTTTTGTTCCTCCTCTGTAATATCCAATCTGTTGATTTAGACAGATCAAATAGATAATAGTATATTAATATCATGACATAATGAAAAACCCCTTTATATAACCATAGAAAAGAGTCTACCTATAATAAAAAAAATAAATATTGAAAAACTTTTAATTTTGACTGGTAGTGGGATGAGGTGATTCTGATTTCTTGTTTTTCGTTTCAGAAATGAGTCGTTCCTGGAACCCTATATCCAAGGACTGACCGACAGGCACAGCTGTCCTGTGGGCACATCTCCCTCGCCTCCACCCGTGAGAGTGGTACTGCCTCCACCCCCAGCGGATACATCATCCAGATCTATCTCCAGAGAATCCTTGATTTCTTCCAATGGTGGATCCGATGCCAGCAGTGAAGCTAGCGAAGGAGATGGTAAGTCGTATAAAAAAATTAGAGAGATAATCATAGACTTAAAATAAAATATAGACTGAGCATCTCATTCATAAATAGCTGGAACATGCGGTCAGACACTGTCTTGTTATTGTTGTGTTATTGTTTTAGGTTATAACGAGTGCGACACGAGCGATAGATAGGTTATCTCTGTCGTAACGGTCGTTCCCTGGCGACTCTGCCGAGAAACACAGCACTGTCTTTCGTTTCTCAAGTACACCTGAACTCTCCGTATCATAGCCGGGTAATTTTTTTATTTTAATGAAGCTGTAATTAAATTAAAAATATGTCGTATTTACTTTTTAACTTTTTTATATTTTATTAAGATTTAGGACAGGTTTTTTAAATAAAAGTTTAGAAAAAACAATTTAGAGTCCAAAAAGGATAAAAATAATAAAATACACGTTATAGAAGAAATTTTATAATCGAAATTGCGTAATTTTTGAAATTAATAATAAATTATTAATTTTAGTCAAACATTTACAACCCCTAATATTAATCAAAACAGGATCTATTCCACAGATATAATAGAATCGGCGACAGGGAGAAAAAAAAATATGATTGTTGTAATTTTTTTTCTGGTTAAGTGATGTCTTATTATGTAAATTAGAGAAAACATAAATCTGTTCCATTAAAGCAAGGAAGGTGATAAGAAGTGGATAAAATAAAAACTACATTTATTTAACTCGGTACTGTCTTTATTATACCGGGTGCGTCCCAAAAGTGGCTCATCCCCATAATTTTTATATTTTCAAATAAAAAACAAGATTTAGTATGTTGGTATATGAAATAAATTAGGATTGATTGACGCATTCAATTGTTTTTGGTCACTTCCTGTTTCAACGGAAATGACTATAACTTTTAATTTTTAAATGGCACCCTCGGTATATTTCTACTTTATTCGATAGAAAATGACACTTTGAATAGAATGACATATCATACGTCAACTTTTGACATTTTCGCATACGATTTAATTGTAATTGTAACACGCGGTTCATAACGACAATTTGACTCGAAATATTCGGTGGTATCAATATATTCATAAAAAATGCTTTTTCCAAATATGCTAATGAGTCACCCTTGTTCCATTTGAAAAAATTGACATATGTATGATTAAAAATACGATTTGTACATCTTTTAACCGGCCTATACAAGACACGAAACCTATTAGACGATCAAAACTATTTTTCCAAGGCTCCTTGATTAAAACTTAGTGTTTTTAACAACATCATGGCACCCTGATTGAAATTTAAAATACGATTTGTTTTTTAAGCGACAATGTCAAAAGTTGGCATATGATATGTCATTCTATTCAGAGTGTCATATTTTATCGAATAAAGTAGCAATATACCGAGGGTGCCTTTAAAAATCAAAAGATGTAATCATTTCGGTGAAAAAGGAAGAGACCAAAAACAATTGAATACGTCAATAAATCCTAATTTATGTCATATACCTACTAACATAAAAATCTGTTTTTTTTTTATCTGAAAAAATAAAAAAGTTATAGGGGTGAGCCATTTTTTGAGACGACCCGGTATATTAAAAATATTGTTTCATAATGTAATATCATTTTAAAATTCTTGTATGTTATTTTAGATTCTGAAGATAATTTTAGAATAAACCGGAATATATTTTTAATAAAAACATTATTAATTATTAACAGGGTTATAATTATGATTTTGTTACAATGTAAGTAAGTAAATAATGTAATGTAAGAGAAAAAATTCAGATTTTACATTTTACTAAAATATTATCTAAATAAGCGCCTTTCTACAACAACGCCACTGACTCCTAATGGGTAAATTGAGAGTTGCCTACCGGTCGAAAGTCGTTTCAAGACTTAAGTGGATTATTTAAGTCAAATTTCTTGCAAATTTGGCACTGGCGAACCATATTTTATAGTTCTTGAACAGAAAATGTCAATAAAATAAAGACTTAAGGACTACAAGCTAAGAAAATGCGTTAATACAGCCGGGGACATAGCGGCAACAAAGCTTTACCGCACACGTGCGACTCGTACTACAAGGTAATAAATGAATGAATAGGCTCGCTCGCCTCTAATCGGTGTTGTCATATTGTAAATAACTTTTCTTTTTTAAACAGTATCCGACTTATAATTTAGTAGTATAAGGACTATTTAATACATCTATGGAATATTAAAACCTACTTTATTAAACTGTAGTATTAATATCTCAATATATGTGTGTAACAAGAAAAAAAATATTGATAATATTAAAGACGTGACAACATAGGCTGGATGAGGAAGGCTCGGTCGACTGTACCCAGAAGTAAACATGTATACAAAAAAGATTGTTTGACCGCGTTGAGATGTAAATAGTGTAGTCTATATTTTATTTTAAGTCTATGGAGATAATAGTTTGGAGTTGAAACCTACGAAATATTTTTTTTCCATAGCAACTGTTAAAATTGTCTTATATCTAACAAAAATAGTAGATAAAATAGTACTTTAACAGCGATCGAGGATAGGTTAAAAATTTTATTTCTTCTCGCACGTTTTTTAATTGCTTCCATGTTTGAAAATGTTTATATTCCTTTTCATAAGTTATTCGGGATTTAAATGGAAGTAGTTTGGATATGGCGTTTGTCGCCTCAGCCTGAATATTTGTTGGTAATTTACTTATTTCGTTTTGAACCATTTCTGGCTCCAATTCAATCAGCAATCGACACGAAAGAGAATTAAAAAATATTGACTCAAAACTGACAACATAGATAAATGAAACAAGTTTAGATTGGAAAGTGCCCATAACGACAATGTAAACACTATTTGGCGCTATTCTTGCAACGCGCAACGGTTGCGACCCAAAACTTTTGAAAATTTCGGAGCGGTTCGGTTTTTTCCGGAATTATATCGCCAAATATTGTTTATTCAAATTTATTATTATTTTCGTTTAATTTTATAAATAAAATACAGTGTGTTGCATACAAGAAACTTTATTTTATATAAGGACGCATGTATGAAATACCTATGAAATATTGGAAACCGACGGCGACGTTATGCACGATCCACGATGGTTTTTGCAGTTCACAGTTCTCAGCACAGCTTTTTAAGTTTTTAATGCCACTTTTTCACAATTATCACTGGTTGGAGTAAATAAAACTTGAATTAAACTCACAAGATAGCAATAATTACTTTGAAAATGGACGCTATAAACACTTTTCGGAATTTCTTTAATGAGAGCGGTTTAGATTTTGAAAGATTATTATGATTTTTGAGGATTCTGACTTTGACAAGAGAAAATTATTTCTGTTTTTGTTTGCCGTTGTTCTTAGCGACCGCTATAGCAGCGCCAGATCGCGTATAACGGTCGCGACCCAAAATAATTTCGCGATCCAAAATTTTTACGGGCTTTCCAATGACTGACAACTAAAGAGACAGCTTTATTTAATTGTTAAATTACATAGAAACCAACGCCAACCCAGCACAATATTTTTTCTACTCGTAATAAATTCCTTGAAATAATAATTTCTGAATATTTTTTAAAACGTAACTCGCTATGGAAAGAAATATTGTTTTATACACGACGATAAAATTGCATTATCGTCTTGTATAAAAAATTACTATCTAGGACGATGATATTTTTAACCCGGTATAAATATTTTGTTACAGGGTATGGAGCAACATGTGATATTAGTCTTATGGAACGATTGCGTTTGTCTAACCAAATATGGTTTTTACCTGGCATTCAGAGGGCAGGAGCGTTTCACCTCCTGCAGGGCAAGGAGGAGGGCTGCTTCGTTGTGAGGAAGTCATCTCAGTCGGACACCATGGCACTCTCGGTACGGCTACCACCAGACAAAGGTAAATATCCTACAGTACTAGTCATTGTTTATAATAAAGTGTAATACTGATTTCTGAAAATTATTCAATTCTTCGAAAATATATATTTTGTATATTTGTAGGTTTGTAGGTTAATTGTACTATACCATCGAAAAAAAAATGACGTTGAGGACGGCTGGGAATTACAATCGATGATAATTTTGGCGAGGTCGAGGGTCACTTGGCCCGTATAATCTTTTCTTTATTCTGTCTGATTTTTTTCTCTTTTGGAAATAGATTGGTGTGTAAACGTTCTATCCTTTTTAATATTTCTATAATTAGTGTTAATTTTTTACAAGTCTTCTATCAAATTTTTACTAACTGACGTCTAGAGATTGACCTCGCCAAAATTATCGATTGTCAATCCCCAGCCGGCTTTGACACCGTTTTTTTTCATACCGTATTAATAAAACAATCATCCATTAGTGAAAAAATTTCTGTAATAATATATTGTTTAATTAGAAGTAAAAATGACAATTTTTGCGGCGAGACTATGACTTTGGCTACGACGTTTGACACTCAGTTTTTACTCCGAACAGAACATTCTATTTTTTTTCAAACGCCAAAAATAATTTTTTAAACAATGTGGTAATTGTTGAAAATGTATGAAATTGTATGAAATTACATATCGAAAAACTATGATTACGCTCGTTGAATTTGACACACTAAGTCAGTTTACTAATATATTTTCTTACTTTTAAAAGTGTTTACTTGTATGCCTAGACGTTAAAATGACTTTTTTATATTGTCAATCACGTCGCAAAAATTAATACTTTGTGACGTTTGAAAAAAAATATTTTTAGTAATTTTGATTTGTAGAAAACATATTCGATTTTTCTATTAAAATTCTTAGTCCTTAAAGTCACTCTCCGCCTTAACCTCGACAATAGTTACGGAAATATTGTTGTTCTAGGTCCATATATAGAACACTACCTCATTCACAGCTCAGAGGGCCGCTTAGGGTTAGAAACAAGCGAAAATCGTTTTATAGATATGGCCGCCTTGATTGCTCACTACGCCAGTTGTTGTGACGAACTACCGGTACAACTTACCCTGCCGAAAACAATAAGGGAATGTAAAAGTAGACAGCAGCTATCTTCCTTAGCCTTATTAGGACAGGTAGCAATATATAGTTCATACCAATTAAACTTTTAGTCACGTGATTAAGCTTGACCGGCACAGCGTTGCCCACTTTTACATATTTTCTTTAAAACAAAATATTTTAGAAAACAAAAACAAATTAATTATAAATATATAAACAGTTCTTATTTACACCAAAAAAACTCACCTCCTTAACAGCTCTTAAGGGACATAAAGGGCTAATACTACAGCTTTTCCGTTCAAAATGTTCTAATAAGGTTTCGATGAGTTTTTTGCAGCGCCTATTAAGCGCCTATTATCTTATAACTTCGCACTAACAGAGGTTCTAAAAAGAACAATGTTCGACTGCAAGGTCTGCTAGTAAACATTTTTAAGCTTAAAGTATCACAACACAATTCATTTAAGCAAAAAAACTTGTACTACAAACTTGTAATGACAATGTCAGGAAGTAAATAAATAAATATGGCAACTTGACATTTTTAACAGCAATTTTTTACAGCAGAGCTACCACCTGAAGCCCCAGGGGGAAATTCAAATTCCAGTTAGTCAGCCCGGCGCCGAATATGTCCATGGTTGGCAACAATGCATTTAAAAATCGCGCTCTCGATTACGTAACTAAATATTTAATTGGTATCGCTTATACATAATATAGTTCAAAAAAGTCTTCTGGTTGTTAAGACACATTACATTACATGAACTGTGTTCTATGAAAATTTGTATTTAAGGAATTCTGGAGCTATAGTCCCCCACCCTCGGCTGCTTCGAGCCCAGATGCGGATTTAATCCTTAATCTCAACCCTTTAATGAGTACCTTCAAGCAAGCGGAACCTGCAACGCCGGTACAGAACAAACCGGCGAGGCCTAACACACTTAATTTGCTCAATAAAAATGATCCGAAATCTGAACTGATAAAAAGTACCACATCTCTGAAAGCCAGCGATTCTTTGGGGAAGAATCCTCCACCTCCACCACCTAGGTAATTTGTAATTAATGACATTCAAGTCGAAACGAAACATTATTTAAGAAATTTATTTAAATTTTTGTAGGTGGTCAAAACCAACAACACCCCAACAAAGTAATTTTACAGTTACCACAACAGTAACGTTCAGTGTGAACTCTCAAAGCCCCAGCAATGAGAAACCCACGCAATCACAAAGTGAAATGATTCATTGCGATCCCAAGAGAATATCGCCTGAAGGACAGGGAAATAATTCGACAGTATCATCTAGAGGAAGTCTGAGAAACAAAAGTATAAGCAACGTGACATCACCAAACTCAGTACTATCCCCTAGTTCGGATAGTTTTATTTCACCTGACACTCTCTCTCCGTTGTCGGTTACTAAAGGTACTCGACATAGCAAAAGGACCAAAAATAAAATTTCAAAACATTATCAGGTAAAACACCTTTTTAGTTGCTTTATGTGGTGGATTCATCTCTCCAAAAAAATCCTATATGGGTATTTCGCCATTGCAAGAAAATCTACAAAATAAAATAGTTATTTTTTTGTAAACACTGCTGCGTTAATCCAACGGAGACTAATAATAATTGTCAGCAGTTAAGTTTACTGATAAACAAATTTGCCTAACGACCAAAAAATTGCTTAACGTTTCGGAAAGTTTATCTCTCTCCGTCGTCGGAAGCAAAAAAATACAGAGAATAAAGAAAAAACTATTTAAATATTTAAATGCAATTATTCGAAAATACTTTTTTTTTTAAAACAGATACGTCTACAAAAACCGTTGACGTTCTGTTAAAATGACATTATATGAAGTTAAACTTCAAAAGTAACAATTACTACCTGATAACAATTACTTATAAGGTAAAATCAAAAAGCTTCAAACTTTCTGTATGATTATTTTTAATTTGTTTTTAATTTTTACTTATGTTATGTTCTTTAAAATCAAAGAAGCGATTGTCATACATTAACTAACATCTACAGATGCATGAGCAATATATTTATTATTAGATTGTAAAAAAGACTCTTTATGTATCTTTTAGAGGCTATCGCTTCTTTCATTATAATTGCCCTGTGTCCCAAAAATGCTGACAAATCTTAGATTTGTGAAAGTCGCCCTTTCTTAAATAATCTTTATCTTCTTTAATTCGAACATTTTTTTTTCGGAAACCAGCATTAAGCATTTTTTTGTTTATTAGGCAAATTTGTTAACCAGTTAAACTTAACTGCTGACAAGTTGGTCTCCGTTGGATTAACGCAGCAGTGTTTAACAAAAAATAACTATTTTATTTTGTAGATTTTCTTGCCGAATTGTAAATATACTCGTAAATCGAAATTATTGTTTTAGGAAAGCGATATAGTTGATTCACCGACAATGCTCTATTATAAGAGCGGTTTGGGTGACAAGATCAGCGATTATGAAGACGTGTGGACCAACGACGGTCAAGTAATCAAACCTAAAAGCAATACCAATGGAAGTGGACACCTGGTCTCGCCAGATATTCTCCAACATATGCCTGGACACATAGTTTCTCTAAATAATAATGTACTGAGCCCTACAGATTCCTCGCATCATAGCTCATCGCACAGGAGTTTGTGTGGTACACCAGTTCAAAATGGTTCAAATAAAGGTCAGTTTCTATTTTCAACAATAACTGCGATATAAATTGCAACAGTAAAAATTTGACACCGAATTGCGATCTTAACGAGTGTATTTTGACAGTACCTAACAGACAGTCCCCAGCTACGGATTTTCTGTCTCCGCCTCAGCACGAGGACCAATCTAGCCCTCACACACCTAAACAGCAGAGCCCTTTCTATGCGGAACCCGCCGATTCATTGGCACCTGTACAGCAGATACCACGAAGAATCATTAGCAGGGTGGCGCCGGGCATTCCCGCACACCATCGACATTCTAACCCGCCGGGACTAAACTCGATGAAGTCCATTAATCCAGTTCTCGAAAAAGTCGACGATTTTGGAGAATTCAATGGAGGTAACGAAACTTTAATATACAGGGTGGTCCGAACTGTATTCCGGAAAGTTCGTATAAATGTATGCCCTAAATTGCTCAGTTTCGGAGATACAGGGTGTAGAAGTTTCATTTTTTATTTCGATTTTTCCAAATAATTTCTGCAGTAACGTCAATATTTGGATGAAAATTGGTGTCTGGAAGTTTTTTGACATGTCAATATATGACTCCTGTTTGTAGGAGGCGCCACATACATGTGTTTTAACTGTTTTGAAGAGTCATAACTTTTTGTGCGTACCTGTATAAAACTACTGAGTGAAAAATTATACCTTTCAGTGATTTTTTACGTAAAAAATGTCTCTTGGTAAAAATCGCTACGAGTTATTTAGAATGGAAGTAGTCGATACATGTCGTTATTGACAAAAAATAAACATGTTGAGTAGATAGGTACAGTTCCTGTGTCCATGAAAGGAATGCGGACAAAAAACATTTAAATAAACAGCAACATATTTTATACGTCGACTTGACGAGTACGTCACCGCAAATCGCTCCGCCCACTCATTTTATTGGCTACTTGCAAATTCGTCGAATTTTTATTGATGGGACGCGTCGTCTAATTTTTTACGAAAAACATCGAGAGAATATCGTTTCCCCTCTGACGGATACCCCGTAACCTCAGAACGGACAGACGTACTGTAGTTATTTGACTGAAATGATAAATTTGGGAATTTTTTATTTTTTTAAATTAATCATAAATTTTTCTTCAAAAAAAATGATGATAAAACAGTTTCTGTTGAACTTTTGACACAAAATCATTTCAAATTTATGATTTCATCAGTCTAATAACTATTTAGTCAACATGTTTAATTTATAACAATGATGACAGGTATTGATAATTTCCATTCTAAATATCTTGAGAACGGTTGCTCGTAGCGATTTTTACCGAGAGACATTTTTTACGTAAAAAGTGACGAAAATGTATATTTTTTCACTCAGTAGTCTTATACAGGTACGGAGGAAAAGTTATTACTCTTTAAATCGGTTAAAAATATGTAAGCTATACAAGTAGGAGTCATATTGACATCAAAATCGAATTTTTCATGTCAAAAAACTCCCAGACACCAATTTTTATCCGAATATTGATGTTACTTCAGAAATTATTTGGAAAAAATCGAAATAAAAATAAAACTTCCTCACCCTGTATCTCTAAAACTAAGCATTTTAAGACATAAGTTTCCGGAATACAGTTCGGACCACCCTGTATATGTTTAATAATCAGTATTGCCAACTTAATAGGAATCTTACTCAATGTAGTAGGTTCGGCAGAAGCCTAGGTAGGAAATTTTACCGTTAGTAGGAGACGATTAGTAACTTAAGCGTTGGCAAAACTGATGATAATAATTATTAATAATTATTTACGTTGGCGTTAATTGATATTTCAGGTTTAATGTCATCGTCGGTCGACAATCTCAGTCCGAAGCAAAGATTTTTGGGTTTAAGAAAGACAGAAATCAAGCCCGTGTTGCCGCCATTCGTCAAACCAAAATTATATGCGAACGAAAGTTGGCAAGTGGACAACAGTTGGAAATTTATGAGTAAGATATTTTAAACGCTTGTAAACTTTAGGTTCATAATTTCATATCGTATTTATTTAGCTCACGAAGGTGATATAACAGTGGAATCTAGCGAGCCAGACTACGAGTCCGACTGGCAGGCCATTCCCAATTTACTAAGTTCTTTGGATAGCTACACCCCGGATAATTTAGACGGACAAGTTACCTTGCAAGATCTCATAAGCAAACGGTATGTAATAATTCTATTAATAGTCGTTATTATTATTTTATAAAAATTATATTTTAGATTTCCCGATATACGTACCACTTCAAACGTGGTAGCTGAAGGGGAGCGTTACCGCATGTCCTCCTATGACAACGTGGAAGAGAGGAGAGTACCGCGGGCACCTCCCTCAGAAATTAGCGAATTGACGGAATTTTCCGACCCATGGGCCGAGCCGAATCAGGTCATCACCGAAACGGACGAATCTTATTCGGAGACGCCTCAGAAGATGAAGTGCGCTTCGATTGGCAGATCGAAAAGTTTCCGGGACCGTTTAGATCCAGTTATTGGTAATACAACCTCTACACTATGTTAAAAACTGTTCGAAGCAGGTCAAGGTCGTGTTTCCACGACTAATTTTGCCTCGTCTCGGCTTATTTCCGCTTGTCTTGACCTACTTTAATTTCTTAAAAACGCCTCGAAACTACTCGTGGGGGGATTTTTTTGAAGACAATAAAATAATAATCAATATGATTTATTTTTAAATTTCCGATGCACGTGATCAACTTTGAGTGACAAGCCATGTCGACAGCGCTGCCAGATTGTGATGGATTTATGAAATGAATCTTAATTTAAAATTGACAAACAATATATTTATTATATAATTTTTTAAAGATTTTTACGTTTTATTTGTGATTTAATAACTAATATTTTAGTAATTAATTGATTAATTTGTTTTATAGCTTATTTTACTTAAGACATATTGGCAAAAACTAGTCCATTATGAGGATTTATTCTAACCGTTATTATGGGTTATTTATTTATTTATTGATGTACATCTTACAACGCCATAAGTGGTAATAACAAGTAAGGGGGTGCTATTCATGCGCAAACTAATAATCATAGAATTTACTAAAAACTAACGTAGAAATAGCTTTGAAAGTGGTATAATGTGCTTATCAATCTAACTTACTTCTCTGGCTGTAGTCAAGGGTAATAAAGGACCTTTATTGTCACGTTCTTGTTCAAAATAATTTATCAGGGAAGCTACAAGCTCCTTGCTTCGATTGTTTAAATGCCTCGGCATATTTTCAACACAATTTCAAGAAATGCAATACAAAAACTCGAAAATTTGGTTCTTAAAAGAACTGTTTGTGCTTAAAAGTACAATCTTAAAAAAAACTATAAAAATAGGCAAAAAACCGAGAATTACTCACAAATATTCAACAACACGATATTATACAAAATAATGACTGACATTAGGATAATTGTCAAATAATAAACGACAACGTTGCTGAACACGGCGCAACGTGTTTAAATGGCGCAATTCAGTTTAAACTAATTTTTGCAGCTTTAATCGAAATAAAATATCTGTTACAATCATTTACTCTATAAAGTAAAATAAAGAGCTGCTCGGTATCTTAAATTATACAACAAATTTAAACATTTTTGCCAGATTTTCATTTAGTCAGGTTTATAGACTTTAGTGTCAATGTCGATATGATTGATGACGTGCATCGGAAAATGTTTTGCGATCACCGTATGTGTATGGATTTCTATAATAGAAAACTTCATTTTCAGCGTCAACACCTATTGAGGCAATGAAGAACGCGGAACACAGCAACGGCCCCAAAACCGTTGGCTCGGCGATAAGAAATTACGCCCTCGAACTTGCTCAAGACAAAAGTACAACGTTTGCTCAAAACATCGATAATTTTATAGCTTGCACCTGCGAATCCAAAGAGATTAGTCCGCAGATAGTTATGCGTAATATGAGACAATTTATGTCCGGCATGAAAAACTACCTGGTGAAGCATGGCGAAAAGGAATTTTACAAAGAAATAGAACGAGAGAGGAATAAGGTAATAGTCTAAGAGGCAGTGAAGATTTTCGGTACTTATTTTTATCTCAGTAGAGTCTAAGTTTATTATTATTCTTTATATGGTTATCTTCGGCAGCATATTATGCAGATAAAAATTCTGCAAGTAAAAAAGTTCTTATAAATGTATGTCCTAAAATGCTTAGTTTTGGAGATACAGGGTGTAGAAGTTCCATTTTTATTTCAATTTTCCAAATGATTTCTGAAGTAACGTGTATATTTGAATGAAAATTAGTGTCTGGGAGTTTTTTGACATAAGAAATCTGATTTTGATGGCAATATGACTCCTATTTGTAGGGGGCGCCACCTACATGTGTTTTAACTGTTTTGAAGAGTAATAACTTTTCGTCCGTACCTGTATAAATATACATTTTCGTAATTTTTTACGTAAAAAATATCTCTTGATAAAAATCGCTACGAGCAACCATTCTCAAGATATTTAGAATGGAAATAATCAATACATGTCATTATTGACAAAAAATAAACATGTTGATTATAGTTATTTGTGACTGAAGTTATAAATTTGGGAACTTTTATTTTTTTCAATTAATCATAAATTTTTCTTTGAAAAAATAGGAGCTATATTGACATCAAAATCCCCAAATTTCTCTTGTCAAAAAACTTCCATACAGCAATTTTCATCCAAATGTTGACGACACATTTGGAAAAAAATTGAAATAAAAATGAAATTTCTACACCCTGTATCTCCAAAACTAAGCATTTTAAGACATACATTTATACAAACTTTTTTACTTAGTTTTATCTGCAGAATATGCTGTCGAAGTTTCCGGAATATAGCTATTTTAGTTATAGCTATTTTTTTTCGGCAGGCCCCCAAACTAATTTGCAATCTTTAATTTGCAGCTAAAGTCGACTGAATTTTTAAACCTGGACGCCATACTGGAAGGTGTCATGCACAAATTGGTTGTGAAACCGTTAAAGAACCATCTCCAAAAACTGTTTCTAGACCACTATACAAAGACTGGCGCTATCAGACTTCTGGCTGATAACATTCAATACGCCGCCACGCGGCCTCTATGCGAACTAGCGATAAACTCGAAAATAACACTACCATCTGAAAATATGCTCAACAAGATTTCGGTCATTATACAGAGACTTCAACAATCCAATTCCCCTTTAGACAAACTGGAATATCTCTTGGCCGCTATAGCTACAATATTCAGTTCTGTAAGTATTTTTCCCGTAGACAAGTAAGTGTGTAAAAAATGTATGTGTTTTTAAAAATGTACTATGTTCATATGATTAAAAAATAATTTTTGTTGCAGGTTAAACGGGACACTTAACAGGTTCGGGACGTATGGTCCATTTAGGAGCGGATGACTTTTTGCCGATTTTCGTTTGGGTTCTGGTCAAAACGAACTTTGTAGCCGCCGAAATAGAAGCCGAATACATGTGGGGTCTTTTGCATCCTTCGCTGTTCAGTGGCGAGGCCGGGTATTACCTAACCACCTTATCTTCTGCGGTGCACGTACTTAAAAAACTTTAAAAAGGGCTCTGAAGAAAACAACATGAAAAACCACGTTGAAAATGATGTAAGTTAAATTACATAAACGGCTATAATTGAAATTATTTGATATTATTTAAATTGTTGTTATTGATTCACATCAAAATTTTGATAATGAAAATTTCCAGACTTTTGTTTGCAGTGCTGTGGGTCTGGCAGTAGTTGTGTGTCGGGTATCTGTAGCTCCTAAAATAAAAAAACTTAGCAATTTTTGTTTAAGTGCAAACCCAAGTATGTGTTCCCATATAACTAGAGGATATCCACTTGAGGATATCCACCAAGGATATAGTAAATATCTTAGGGATATCCAAAAACCCGAGGAGGATATTTATAGGATATCCAGATGGGACAAAAAAAGTCATCTTCAACACATCCCTAGGCAGACCTTTTACGATTATTTGGGATATTTATAGGATAATACAAGGATGATGTTGGGAGCATTATAGAATATTTTTAGGGCATTATATCAGGCCTGTTTTTTGACAATACTTACTTCATCCTTAGTTTATAGTAAAAACGTTCGCAATTTAGTTTTATATTTAGCCACATTTTGACGTTATTTATTGGATATTTTATTAACAGCTCTAAAATATACCAACATATTAGAAAGTCAATGAATTTTGCACAAAATTTGAAGTTTATTTGTATGAGTTAAGAGGTTTCACTTATACCAAAATTACCGAAAAAAAAACGGCGTTGAATTAGCTTGAAAATTACGATCGATGACATTCCCCATATACCTTTTTACATACAAAATAACAGCAATCTTCATCAAGCCACCTCTAACGCCGTTTTTTCGATCGTATGGTATTATACCAGATCATACTACCCTTTATGGAGTCTAGCAGTTTATGTCTAGCAGCAACAGTTTATATCAAAGTTAGCACACAGGATACAGATATAATTTCTAACACCACATTCCAGAAACTCACAATTTAAACACAAAATAGGATTTCTGTTTGAATAGATCAAACACGAAAATGAGTTTAGGGATAAAGAACAAGCGCTTTTCGACAAATGTTCACCTATAATTTTGTCACAAATTTTTCATTGTGAGATCCTGAGTTGTTCGTCGTTTTTCGACATTAGTTGAGTTTAGGATAGAATTTCTGCTAGAACAAGGCTAGAACTATGAGTATAAGAAAAACTAAGTCAAACTCAACCACTTTTGTTAGTTTCAGTCATTTTTAAGCCCATTCAATATCGACAAACGACCGAATTCACCTCGAATTTCACTTAAATCAAAGAACTGAATAATACTAATACACGATGCAAAAACAAACAACTGGTGAGATGGATTGTGGGAAATTTGTTGCGCGGGCGTTTTAAATTCTCTGTATTAGTGGGAGTGGCCAAGCTCATAAATATCCAGATTATCCAGAAGACACCAACAGGATATGTTGTTGCCTTGACGTAATATATATCTATCTGTATGGTTTATTGCATTTTATGTAATAGAAAAAGTAGTACATTATTTATTTTTCCTAAATATCTAGACGATATTGTTAGGATATTTTATTATCATGAGCATGTTTGGATATCTCAGCTGGATGTATATTAGATATACGACAGAGAGAGATATCCATAGGATATTCTATTCTGAGACATCTACAGGATTTCAGGATGTCTGGAGGATATCCTATAGATGGCTTTATAAGATAATCTTATAATGGGACATTCCGACATTCTATGAATATCCTGCGGATATTGTGTGTTATAAGTGGTTAGGGATGTATTTCAGGAAAATAATATAACCCTACAGGGTGACTCAAATAAATGTGAGTGGATCGGGATGATTTTTTAAATGGAACACCCTGTATTTGCACTTATTCGCTTCTTCTGATCATCACTTTACATAATCTTAAGATCTTTTTAAATAAGTTTTGATCATAGATTTAGGAAGAACAGATATCACATTTTGCATTTTAACCCGATCAAACAATCGGAGGTTGACTACGTACTGTAAAAACCAACTGAGATAGAGAAGGCGACATTGCCACATCTCAAATTTGCTCCTATCTACTTAGTTTGATTTGCAGAAAAGGTGACTTTTAAAACCTTCACCGGATATCAATAAATCTCTTAATTTCTACTCAAATTAATAGTTTATTTTTAAAGAAGCATGCGTAATAATATGTTATTAACCAGAGGATATATGCGTTACTATTAAAGGACATGTTTACTGTTTAATGTTCTGAAACGTCTAGAACTATTGGCAACGTCGCGCTAGTCTTCCAGAATGAAATAAGCCGTCCGTCCCACCACCCTCGCGACGGCCAATGGTCCGTTATAGCGTACTACGTTTAGCTTACGGTGTGTTTGAAGTCGGAATCAAGTCCGAAGTGAACTTTTCAGTGTTATTCAGTAGTTTTGCTTTTGTTTAACGTACTTTTGAATCTACGAATTTTCAATATGGTACGACAGTGTCAAATGTGTGGAAAAATAAGCCCAAATTACCTGAATTTGTCTTTTCACAGGTAGGTATTGCTTCCGCCGCGCCGTAATCGCCGTACATAGGTGTCCCACAAGGGAGCCTCTCTCAATTAAAATAATTTCTAATTATATTTGTTGAATTTTGAGCTATTAAAACAACGTAGTAGAAGCTGGTAATTGAATTATAATTCTTCTCACTACTACCTAACTGTTGCAGATCATAACAAATTTGAATATAAACGTTGCATTTGAAACTTTATTATAAGCCAGAATGTGACATTTTTTCTTAAAATTATGTCATATTTTGGTCATTATATACGATGATCTAAAGGAATTTTGTTTCAACAAATAAACAAAGGTGTTTACCCGCCCTTTTTACATTTTATTGCATTATTATATCTGCCCCTTCGGCCTCGTTTAAACAATTTTTTACCACCGTATCTTTTTTTTTAGAATGGGAAGAACTGTAAATAATTCTTAGGCTACTAGTTTTATACATACCTATATACAGAATAATCAGGCCTCCAAAAAAAAGCTTTTTATCTATTACGTTTTTGGTTTGTAATTTTTATTTCAATTTTTACATAAGATGGGGCCATTGTAACGCACATTTTCAAAAAATATTTTTGTCAACATACAGGGTGATTCAAACCGCAATACATATGCTTAATACAGTTCATGAAGATTGGGACATTTAACTAAAATTTGATTGTCTGATGAAGCTACCTTAAAAGTAATGGATTTGTAAATAAACGTAATATTCATTATTATGCAACAGAAATCCCATATTGTAGCACACAGATTTGATACTTTTAACGATAAATGCCTTCTATTGAGAGACTAAAAGGTAATTGCCTCTTATCAGAGCCATCATAATACAAGAAGAAGACCGAAAGTCAAATCTTGTCTTTATATTTTCAAAACACAATTTTCTCATTAAATGGTTGATTTTAGGTATAGGAAGTTATTAATAATACAAGATTAAACAACTATTACACAGTACTTTACGGGAAGCTATCGATTGCGAACTAACTAAATCGTTACTAATTACTAATTTTAAAAAAGTTCTTTTTAAGATCAAAAAGGTAAAACTAAAACCTAAATTATTTCATTTGAGATTAAACCGGAAGTTCTAATGTTGCCTATTTCTAAACAAGAAAAACACCAGTGCAGTTGACGCGCTAAAATTCAAAATAAATTCTTAGTTATAAATCGTTTGTAAATAGTTCTATAAGTCTTTTATCGTTATTGTTTTTGTTAATTAGTGTTAAATAAATAGTGTTTAAATAAATTGTGACTTTCTATCCACACGGAACCGACGAAAAACGTAACAATATTATGCAGATAAAAATTCTGCAAGTAAAAAAGTTCTTATAAATGTATGTCCTAAAATGCTTAGTTTTGGAGATACAGGGTGTAGAAGTTCCATTTTTATTTCAATTTTTTCCAAATGATTTCTGAAGTAACGTCTATATTTGAATGAAAATTAGTGTCTGGGAGTTTTTTGACATGAGAAATTTTGATGGCAATATGACTCCTATTTGTAGGGGGCGCCACCTACATGTGTTTTAACTGTTTTGAAGAGTAATAACTTTTCGTCCGTACCTGTATAAAACTACTGAGTAAAAAAATATACATTTTCGTAATTTTTTACGTAAAAAATATCTCTTGATAAAAATCGCTACGAGCAACCATTCACAAGATATTTAGAATGGAAATAATTAATACATGTCATTATTGACAAAAAATAAACATGTTGATTATAGTTATTTGTGACTGAAGTTATAAATTTGGGAACTTTTATTTTTTTCAATTAATCATAAATTTTTCTTTGAAAAAATAGGAGCTATATTGACATCAAAGTCCCCAAATTTCTCTTGTCAAAAAACTTGCATACAGCAATTTTCATCCAAATGTTGACGACACTTCAGAAATTATTTGGAAAAAAATTGAAATAAAAATGAAATTTCTACACCCTGTATCTCCAAAACTAAGCATTTTAGGACATACATTTATACGAACTTTTTTACTTATTTTTATCTGCAGAATATGCTGCCGAAGTTTCCGGAATATAGCTATTTTAGTTATAACTATTTTTTTTCGGCAGGCCCCCAAACTAATTTGCAATCTTTAATTTGCAGCTAAAGTCGACTGAATTTTTAAACCTGGACGCCATACTGGAAGGTGTCATGCACAAATTGGTTGTGAAACCGTTAAAGAACCATCTCCAAAAACTGTTTCTAGACCACTATACAAAGACTGGCGCTATCAGACTTCTGGCTGATAACATTCAATACGCCGCCACGCGGCCTCTATGCGAACTAGCAATAAACTCGAAAATAACACTACCATCTGAAAATATGCTCAACAAGATTTCGGTCATTATACAGAGACTTCAACAATCCGATTCCCCTTTAGACAAACTGGAATATCTCTTGGCCGCTATAGCTACAATATTCAGTTCTGTAAGTATTTTTCCCGTAGACAAGTAAGTGTAAAAAAATGTATGTGTTTTTAAAAATGTACTATGTTCATATGATTAAAAATAATTTTTTGTTGCAGGTTAAAACGGGACACTTAACAGGCTCGGGACGTATGGTCCATTTAGGAGCGGATGACTTTTTGCCGATTTTCGTTTGGGTTCTGGTCAAAACGAACTTTGTAGCCGCCGAAATAGAAGCCGAATACATGTGGGGTCTTTTGCATCCTTCGCTGTTCAGTGGCGAGGCCGGGTATTACCTAACCACCTTATCTTCTGCGGTGCACGTACTTAAAAACTTTAAAAAGGGCTCTGAAGAAAACAACATGAAAAACCACGTTGAAAATGATGTAAGTTAAATTACATAAACGGCTATAATTGAAATTATTTGATATTATTTTAAATTGTTGTTATTGATTCACATCAAAATTTGGATAATGAAAATTTCCAGACTTTTTGTTTGCAGTACAGGGTCCGGCAATAGTGTGTCGGGTATCTGTAGCTCCTAAAATAAAAAACTTAGCAATTTTGTTTAAGTGCAAACCTAAAGTATGTGTTCCCATATAACACAACACAATCCTATAGATATCTTGAGGATATCCACCAAGGATATAGTAAATATCTTAGGGATATCCAAAAACCAGAGGAGGATATTTATAGGATATCCAGATGGGACTAAAAAAGTCATCTTCAAGACATCCCTAGGCAGACCTTTTACGATTATTTGGGATATTTGTAGGATAATACAAGATGTTGGGAGCATTATAGAATATTTTTAGGGCATTATATCAGGCCTGTTTTTTGACAATACTTACTTCATCCTTAGTTTATAGTAAAAACGTTCGCAATTTAGTTTTATTTAGCCACATTTGGACGTTATTCATTGGATATTTTTATTAACAGCTCTAAAATATACCTACATATTAAGTCAATGAATTTTGTGTCAAAATTTAGAAGTTTATTTGTATGAGTTAAGAGGTTTCAATTTATACTGTACCATCGAAAAAAACGGCGTTGAATTAGCTTGAAAATTACGATCGATGACATTCCCCATATAATTTTACATACAAAATAACAGCAATCTTCATTTCCAAGCCACCTCTAACGCCGTTTTTTTCGATCGTATGGTATTATACCAGATCATACTACCCTTTATGGAGTCTAGCAGTTTATGTCTAGCAGCAACAGTTCATGGTACAAAGAAAACAAGGTATGATCGATAGCGGCCCCAATTTCGTTAAGTTTGCGCATACCACCTGTGACGTCATACGCCATACAAAAAAATATCCATCTTGTGCAATTGCCACTAATAAAAAAAGACCTAAAATAGGGAAGAATTAGGACATAACCCTAAAAGTTATGTCAAATCATCGTGCTTGACATTTGAAAAATTATTCTGACATTTATCGTGTCATCTGTTTGACAATTTGAAATTGGCGCGCGGAACTTGCCGACCAATGGTGCCGTTTATCACCTGTGACGTAGTGACCAACCTGCGCAATATCATACCTTGTATTCTTTGTATCATGGCAACAGTTTACATCAAAGTTAGCAGACAGGATACAGGTATAATTTCTAACACCACACATTCCAGAAACTCACAATTTAAACACAAAAATAGGATTTCTGTTTGAATAGATCAAACACGAAAATGGGTTTAGGGATAAAGAACAAGCGCTTTTCAACAAATGTTCACCTATAATTTTGTCACAAATTTTTCATTGTGAGATCCTGAGTTGTTCGTCGTTTTTCGACATTAGTTGAGGTTAGGACAGAATTTCTGCTAGAACAAGGCTAGAACTATGAGTATAAGAAAAAACTAAGTCAAACTCAACCAGTTTTGTTAGTTTCAGTCATTTTTAAGCCCATTCAATATCGACAAACGACCGAATTCACCTCGAATTTCACTAAATCAAAGAACTGAATAATACTAATACACGATGCAAAAACAAACAACTGGTGAGATGGATTGTGGGAAATTTTTTGCGCGGGCGTTTTAAATTCTCTGTATTAGTGGGAGTGGCCAAGCTCATAAATATCCAGATTATCCAGAAGACACCAACAGGATATGTTGTTGCCTTGACGTAATATATATTATCTATCTGTATGGTTTATTGCATTTTATGTAATAGAAAAAGTAGTACATTATTTATTTTTCCTAAATATCTAGACGATATTGTTAGGATATTTTATTATCATGAGCATGTTTGGATATCTCAGCTGGATGTACATTAGATATACGACAGAGATATCCATAGGATATTCTATTCTGAGACATCTACAGGGTTTCAGAATGTCTGGAGGATATCCTATAGATGGCTTTATAAGATAATCTTATAATGGGACATTCCGACATTCTATGAATATCCTGCGGATATTGTGTGTTATATGGGTTAGGATGTATTTCAGGAAAATAATTTAACCTCTACAGGGTGACTCAAATAAATGTGAGTGGATCGGGATGATTTTTTTTAAATGGAACACCCTGTATTTTATTACATTTTTCGCTTCCTTTCTGATCACTTTACATAATCTTAAGATCTTTTTAAATAAGTTTTGATAGTTTCAGAGATATTAAAAAAAAATAAAAAAAAATGTTTTTCAGCCTTTTTTAAAAAAATTATTAAAAATACAAGGACTGTCCTGAAATCAAAACTATATTAGGTGTTTACTTTAGATAGTCTGTACTTATTTTGCTATAAATTATAAATATCGTAATCTGAAATTATACAGGGTGTTCAAAATTCTGCGCCAAACTTTCTAAAATATTTAATAATTTTTCTTCGTTTTTTAAATGGAACACCCTGTATATTATGCTTTTAATAGATGAAGAATTAAAAAAAATAAACATTTTTTGTATTCACTTTCAACGGTAAAATACGAGAAAAAAATCATTGGGTGGCTTTGATAAAAGTTTACTATGGAAATGCCATATGAAATATAAAACCGCGAATATCTGCGAAACCGTTAAGAGTCCATTTCACTAGTCCAAAAAAGTAGCAAAATAAGCGTTCGGCATTTACCGTTTTATGTCAAACTGGCTAGGTATTTTTACAAAAACGAAGAAGGAAATTAAAGATAAAGGATTATACTAAATTCGTCGTGTAGCACATTTTTAGATAACTTGTTCATTTTTAAGATTTTGATGGTCAAACATCAACAAAATAAACGTTATGTTTGAACCTGGTTTGAACTAAATTTTCTCGAAAATCAAAATATAATTTAAAATTCTGTTACAGGAGGGAAATAGATTGAAGTTTTGTTATTACAGTGATATATAATTTATATTGTTTTGTAACAAATTGCTCGCTATTTTATGGAAAATGCTGAAGCTCTGCAAGCCCTAATCTAAGGAATTTAAAAATTATATTTTTTCACTGAAAGCACGTGCGTTTGGAATTATAGCTGTGGTTTAACACGACAGGATCGGGCTAAGTTTTAGGCAGATTTCTGAAATCTAATACATATAAAAAATTGTCTTCTCACAGGTTGTTACTGTACTCCTCCGAAACGGCTTAACCGATTTTGATGAAATTTTATATGCATATCAGTACGTCTGAGAATAGGTTGTTATCTATTTTTTATACCCTTAAGTGACAAGGGTGACCCACCCCTTTTTTTTATTTTTTTGGGAAAATTTTTAATTTTTCTTTTTTACGATGTGGCATTAAAAAATACATACAACACTAAATTTTCACTTTCAAATAAGGGTTGTTTTTTTTTTTAATTTTTTGTTGCCATACTTCTCCGTAACGGCTTGACCGATTTTGATAAAATTTTATATGTATATTCAGTAGGTTTGGTTTCAATAGGTTGTTATCTATTTTTTCTACCCTTAAGTGACCAAGGGGGCCCACCCCATTTTTATTATTTTTTGGATAAAATTTTTAATTTTTGTTTTTTTTTAATTTTCACTTTCAAATAGGGGTTGTTTTTTTTTAATTTTTTGTTATCATACTTCTCCGTAACGGTTTGACTGATTTTGATGAAATTTTGTATGTATATTCAGTAGGTCTGAGAATAGGTTGTTATCTATTTTTATACCCTTAAGTGACAAGGGAGGCCTACCCCAATTTTTTTTTAATTTTTGGACAAAATTTTTAATTTTTGTTTTTTTACGATGTGACATTAAAAAATACATTTAACGCTAAATTTTCACTTTCAAAGAGGGGTTGGTTTTTTTTAATTTTTTGTTACCATACTTCTCCGTAACGGCTTAACCGATTTTGATGAAATTTTGTACGTATATTCAGTAGGTCTGAGAATAGGTTGTTATCTATTTTTTATACCCTTAAGTGACAAGGGGGGCTCACCCCAATTTTTTTTATTTTTTGGACAACATTTTTAATTTTTGTTTTTTACGATGTGGCATTAAAAAATACATACAACACTAAATTTTCACTTCTTTGTCCGTGAGAGGGGAAACGATATTCTCTCGATGTTTTTCGTAAAAAATTAGACGACGCGTCCCTTCAATAAAAATTCGACAAATTTGCAAGTAGCCAATAAAATGAGTGGGCGGAGCGATTTGCGGTGACGTACTTGGCAAGTCGATGTATAAAATATATTGCTGTTTATTTAAATGTTTTTTGTCCGCATTCTTTTCATAGACACAGATCCAGCAGACGTACTGTAATATTTCTACATAAATTGAATTACGCTTATTTATGTGTGAAAATTTACTATTTTTTGTCACTGAAAATCGTTAATATCACAGTTAATATGTTGTTTTGTTTGGTTTACATGTTTTCATACACAATTGTATACTTTTAAAGCTTTTTAGCTAGGGATTTTAGGGATTTTAGTTAAGTATCTATCTATAATTTGAAGAGCGGCACATACCGACATTATAATTTTATACATTATCAATTAGAATCCGCTAAAAATACTGTAATATATGAAAGGAATTTATATTATATTATATAGCATCGAGATAAATAAATAGACCGCTCAATAAACAAACTCGTGCATCGAAAATCATCAAAGGCATTGCGCTCACAGGCGGTTGTTTACTAACGATTTTTATTTTTCAAATATTTTTTAAACCGCTCGACTTAAATTGTTAATTAAATGCCCGTATACTGCTAGAAATTGTTATATAAACGAAGCAATTTCAAAGAGATATATAGATTATATAGAAGTCGATGGAAATTAATTTTTGTTAAAAAAAACACAACTATTATTATCAGGTTCAAGGTAAATTAAATATTGCGTCGAAAGATAAATGTTACAGCGCTTTCAGATGGAGCGGACCGTTCGCGACTTCGAGCAAGTACCATGAGTTTATATGAACAATTTCACATGGGTCGCGTATGCTCCGTCCGGATGATTTCGTCCGACGGCTATCTTGAAAATACACGCGGACTAACAGTGCGGACGCTCCGTTCCATCTGAAAGAGCTGTTATTTTTTGGTTGGGACTATGGTTGGGACACTGAAAGAACTTGTACAGGGTGGGTCAAATTCGACGCTTTTAAATGGAAACACTCTTTTCTATAGGAGATAGACAAAAACTAATACAGGTGTCTGGAGCTCAATTTTTGTCAAAAACTTGATGGTGAAAACCGCATATCGATATCTGTTTCCGTTTCGGAGTTACGAGGTGTTTTTCAAAAATATGCATTTTTAACAAATCGCTGTAACTTTTTTGCTATGGAAAATTTTTTATTTTTATGAAAACATTTCTAAAGCACCTTTTTACGTAGAATTTAATGGTTTAAGCATATTTTTTTTAAAATTAATAATTTAAGAATTATCAACAGAAAATTTGATTTTTTATATGGGACACCCTGTATATTTTTAATTTATTGAAAAGAATTTAAAATTATCTTTCCAAAAATATAACACACTTGATATTTTGCTCGATTCCTCTTCGAGATATAGAATATATAAAAATTCGCCCGCTTTAAATAAGTAGGCTTGGAACGGCACCAGCTGTAATGCAAAAAAAATCTAGCTGTAAGCATCAATTAAAACGAAAATAATATTTGCTATGAGATATGCAGAATTTTATAACAATTTAAAATAATATTAACCAACATCAACATATTTAGACTATATCTAATAACAATAAAAATAAATAGTAAACCAAGACATGAGATTTTGCTACAGGTGTTCGACATATCGACCGTCTTCTGTTATGGACAATTTTTGAACATTTCTCGTGCAATTCATTAACTCAGTGGAAGTGAAAGATACCCTCTCGTAACTGCTAAGTATTTCTAATTCTTGTCGAGATTATACGGAAGAATAAGGAACCTTTATTCTTCCGCAAATATATCCATAGGGTTAGATCCATGGGCACTAAGTCAGGCGGCCCCGACGGCCAACGGCTGGGATCTTGGTTAGCTATTCAATTATTCTTGAAATTGGCTGCAAGAATTTGCTGATAACTTCAGCGTTCAGAGGCGGTGCCTCGTCTTGCTGGAAAAATATGTTTTCGAGTTCCATTAAGAGCATATCATCAATAAGGGGTCCAAAGCCTACTAGTTAAAAGTGGTAAACTTTTAAAAATTCTGTATTTCGAAGGGGATTATAACAAAATATCAAGTGCGCTATATTTTTGGAACGGTAATTTTAAATTCTTTTCATTTAATTAAAAATATAGAGGGTGTCCCAAATAAAAAATAAATTTTTCTGTTGATAACTCTTAAATTATTAATTTTAAAAAAATTATACTTAAACCATAAAATTCTACGTAAAAAGGTGCTTTGGAAACGTTTTCATAGAAATACAAAATTTTCCATAGCAAAAAAGTTACAGCAATTTGTTAAAAATGCACATTTTTGAAAAACACCCCGTAACTCCGAAACGGTAACAGATATTGATGTGCGGTTTTCACCATTATGTTTTTGACAAAAAATGAGCTCCAGACACGGATATTAGTTTTCGTCTATCTCCTATAGAAAAGGGTGTTTCCATTTAAAAGCGTCGAATTTGACCCACCCTGTACATACCGGGTCACCGGGTGCGGGTGCGTCTCAAAAATAGCTCACCCCTATAACTTTTTTATTTTTTCAGATAAAACAACGAGATTCGGTATGTTAGTATATGAAATAAATTAGGATTGATTGACATATTTAATTATTGTTTTCGGTCACTTCCGGTCTCACCGGAAATGACTACAATTTTCGATTTTTAAATGGCACCCTCGGTATTTTTTTACTTTATTCGATAGAAAATGACACTCTGAATAGAATGGCATATCATTTTGACATTTTCGCATATGGTTTATTTGAAATTATAACATGTAACGGTTCATAACGATAATTTGACTCGAAATACCAAGTGTGTGGTATCAAATTATTCGTAAAAAAATGCTTTTTCCAAATATGCTAATGATCCACCCTTGTTCCATTTGAAAAAATTGAGATATGATTAAAAATACGATTTGGGCATCTTTTAACCGGCCAGAACAAGACACTAAAAACATTAAACGATCAAATCTATTTTTCCAAGAGTCCTTGATTAAAAATTAGTGTTTTTAAGATAGCCATGGCATTCTAGATTGAAATTTAAAGTACAATTTGTTTTTAAGCGAATATGTCAAAAGTTTAGATATTATGATATGTCATTCAATTCAGAGTGATATTTTCTATCGAATAAAATAAAAAAATATCGAGGGTGCCATTTAAAAATCAAAAGTTGTAGTCATTTCCGGTGAAACAGGAAGTGACCGAAAACAATTGTATATGTCAATCAATCCTAATTTATGTCATATACTAACATACCAAATCTCATTTTTTTATCTGAAAAAATTAAAAAAAGTTATAGGGGCGAGTCACTTTTGAGACGCAGCCGGTATATATAGAAATTAAAATAGACAAACATTTCTTTGAAAATCAAAAAATGTTGCCAAAGCTGGAGAATTTTATTTTAATTGTTTTTACCGGAAATAATTCACCCTATAGACACATTCCTGGTATGCGAATTAGAGGACCCAGTAATGAAAAATAGTTATTACAGACAGTTAGATAAGAATTATATTAGAGTTGGCATTTCTGGCCTTGGGTGCCGATTTTTGTGTGTACGAAAAAATTATGAAATTTTTATGAAGAATACATTTTTCTCAGAATGTCAGTAATAATGCATATAAATCCCATGCATATAAATTTATATATGTATAATAAAACAATAATTACCTAATAATAACCGTCTGCCGAAAAAATAAAAATAAAATCGAAATGATATTACCATAGAAACGCCTCTTGATTTTTAACACTGAAAAAATTCAACAATATTTTCAAGTTTTTTTTTAATTTTCTCTAAAACGGTATGGAAATTTGAAAAAGTATAAACGGGATTAACCATTCTAGAACAAGCAAATTTATTTATGAAGAATACATTTTTCTCAAAAAGTCAATAATAAAAAAGTTTTTCCTCTTGTAAAGACAATATTGTTGTACAAAAGTTATACATAAGGTATATTTAAATAAACATTATGATTATTACTATTGTTTCAAAATTATTCTTAAAATCATATACTCCCCCCTACTTAACGGAACATATATTTTAATATAGGAACAAATATCTGAATTATGATACTGTTCATTTTATTGTCAATTTAAAAAAGCTACATTATTAAGTATAAATGCATTTAATATTATTTTTATTTAAAAATAAAATGAAATAAATGTAATATAGAATAAAATTTTAAAAAATATTTTTTTAAGTTCTGATGCTGGAGAAATAAATACTTCTATCAGCTTCTATCAAACTATCAAATAATATGGGTATTATTCAGATGCGGATTTACACTGAATGCGTCCGACCAAAAATCAGGCGGTGGGGGATCGTGAACGGACCGCCTTCCACAGCACACCCGCTCTACCCGACCCCTGAGACCGACCCGAGCGGTGTAGCGCAAATGGACTCTTAAAAATTTTGAAATACTCTAAATACAAAAAATGTTCATTTTTTAATTCTCCATTTACTAAAAAAATAATATATAGGGTGTTTCGTTTAAAAAAAAAACGAACAAAATTAATTTTACATTTTAGAAAGTTTGGCGAAGAATTTTGAACATCTCTGTATGATTTAAGATTACGATATTTATTTATTAATATCTCTGAAACTATCGGAATATATCTACTCATATCTTAGGATTATGTAAAGTGATCTGAAAGGAAGCCAAAAATGTAATAATATACAGGGCGTTCCATTTAAAAAAAAATCATCCCGATCTACTCACACTTTTTTAAGCCACCCGGAAGAAGTTAAAATATTTTCCTGAAATACATTCTATAGTACATACTTTAAGTTAGCACTTAAACAAATTTTCCAAGTTTTTTATTCTAAGAGCTACAGATGCCCGACGCACTATTGCCGGACCCTGTAGATTCAGTAGATATTAACACCAGTATAGAAATAACGGAATATTTTTTTTAAATGGTGATATATTAGTGTGTGTGCAGCTAGGGAGTCTCTCCAGTCCATTTTTCATTCTTTTGGTATATTCATGCATGTTGACTCACCAACTAGAATAACTAAAACTGGCTCTAGTACTATAGATTATGTCGTATCGTCTTTTGACCCGGAATTCGTTGACTGTAGAGTCCTTCACTCAGGTTTCTCTGATCATGAGGTAGTATTGACAACGTTTTTGCCACATTCCAAAGGCAAAAATACCTCGCGCAAATTGGGCCGTATTTTTTCGGATAAAAATTTTCTAAATTTTCACCACCTATGTCTAACAACTGAGTGGGTTGTCCTCTCGGCTGACGTCGATTCCGAATTTTCTAGATTTATAAATACCTTGTCTAATCTGGCGTGCAAGGCGTTTCCTCTTAGGCCTATCAAAAGTAAGCAAGGTATACCCTGGTCTACGACCGGCTTGCGTATATCTGCAAAGAACATGCGCTCATTATCTCACCTTAAAAAAATCACAGACAGCGTTTTCCTTCATAATTACGTGAAACTTTATAGAAGGGTTTATCGTAAGACTATAAAAGCTGCCAACGACATTTATTATAGTGGGAGGCTAGCCAAATCCGGTAATGTTTCTAAAGAGACTTGGGCTATTGTAAATGACTTAAGGAATAAGACTTCTTCGTCTGGCACAGTCTTTAATTCACCTGAAGATTTAAACACTTACTTTGTTAATGTGGCTAAAAATTTAGTGAACACCATAACTCCTTCTCATGATTCACTTTCATATCTCCCTAAAGCAAATGAGAATTTACACAGTTTCTTCTTCACGCCCGTAGCATTAGATGAGCTCCGTAGTACAATTAAAAGTATTAAAAATAAATTCTCATCTGGGACTGATGGGCTTACCTCAAAATGTTCTCTGAACTTCCGGAATGCACATTAATCTATCTTACTACTTTAATTAATGAGTCATTCCAAAAAGGAGTTTTTCCAAACTGCCTTAAGACAGCAAGAATTATTCCTCTGCATAAAGGAGGAGATAAAGATCAAGCTTCGAACTATCGCCCAATTGCTCTCCTGCCCACATTATCTAAGATCATTGAAAGATTGGTTAAAAAAAGGCTTCTATCTTTTCTCCTTAAATATAAAGTACTTTCTACCCATCAATTTGGATTTCTAAGTAACAGTTGCACAAATGATGCTATGTTCGATCTTTTTAATAATCTATACTCTAGCCTGAATAACCATCACTCTACAGCTACAATTTTCTGTGATTTCTCTAAGGCTTTCGACTGTGTAAATCATAATATCTTAATTAACAAATTGCAAACTATGGATTCAGGGGAGTGCCGCTCGAATGGCTTAAGTCGTATCTTGGCAACAGAAGGCAGCTTGTGAGGATTGATACGTCTATGTCTTCTTGTAAGCCTATAGAATATGGTGTCCCTCAGGGTTCAGTACTTGGCCCTATTTTATTTCTGGTGTTTATCAACGACATTGCAAATCTAGACATTAGCGGTAAAATCTGCCTCTTTGCGGACGATACTAGTTTCACTTGGAGCGGTCCAGATGTCACGGCACTATATGATACTATATCCAGTGACTTACGCACCATTAAATCTTGGTGCGATTCTAATCTCCTATGCCTCAACCTTTCAAAAAGTAAAGTTTTGTCATATAAAAGTACTATACAACCTTTTGTACTTAATAACATCACTATTGACGTCGTGGAGATTCTTAGGACTTGTTGTGGACAACTCTTTAAAATGGGACTTGCACATCGAAGCCTTATCAAAGAAACTAAGCTCTGCCTGTTTTGCGCTAAGATCAGTGTCTAAGGAACTTAACTCATCAACCTCTAGAATGGTCTATTATGCCCTTTTTGAGTCGCATCTTCGTTATGCCCTTCCATTCTGGGGTACTTGCTGCGCGACAAAATTTGATCGTATTTTCAAATTTCAAAAGAGAGCAGTTCGATACTTATTGGGACTAAACAGTAGAACTCACTGCCAGAATTTCTTTAAAAATTTCAAAATACTGACTCTTCCTTCCATATTCATTTTTGAATCCGTTTGCTTAATCCGCAAGCACATATTCTCTATTCTGGAAAGGCCTTCTCACAACTATCCACTTAGGAATGCTGAGCACGATATTTATCTGCCAACCCCGAGCTCAGAACTAGTTAAGGGCTCAATACTGTACAATGCCAAGAAAATGTACAATCATTTGCCTTCGAATATCAAGTCACTTTCATTCTTTCCCGCATTTCGCAAAGCTCTGAAATCATACTTAGAGAGAGCCCTATATGCGGTAAACGACTTTTTTGTTGATGTTTAATCATGAACAATTTAGAATTTTAATTTTAATATTTTGATCATCTCACACACTGGTTAAAGGTCTAGTATTTAATATTTTATAACTCTTGATTTTATGTTATTATAACATGATTTTATCCATTTACAGTTTTCCTTTTGTAAAATTTTCTAGATACGCCTGTGTTCTGCAATGTCCATATATGTTTTATTTGTAATTTTATGACGTATTTTTTTTAATTGATTTGTATTGTATGACATTTTTTTATTATTTATTTATATTTACTTTTAAGTATATTTGTTTTTGTGCTTTTTTTGTTTTGCTTTGTCGATGAAGTTGTTTTGGCTTTTTGTACAATAAAGCGTTGTTTTTTTTATTATTATTAATCTTGAATTTATTTAGAAAGTCGTTTTCAAAAGTTACAATTAATTTTAGTAGGTATTATTACCCATATAACACAACACAATCCTATAGATATTTTGAGGATATCCACCAAGGATATAGTAAATATCTTAGGGATATGCAAAAACCAGAGGAGGATATTTATGGGATATCCAGATGGGAAAAGAAAGTCATCTTCAAGACATCCCTAGGCAAGCCTTTTACGATTATTTGGGATATTTATAGGATAATACAAGGATGATGTTGGGAGCATTATAGAATATTTTTAGGACATTATATGAGGACTGTTATTTGACAATACTTACTTCATCCTTAGTTTATAGTAAAAACGTTCGCGATTTAGTTTTATTTAGCCACATTTTGACGTTATTCATTGGATATTTTTATTAACAGCTCTAAAATATACCTAAATATTATATCAATGAATTTTGCGTCAAAATTTAGAAGTTTATTTGTATGTGTTAAGAGCTTTCAATTTATACTGTACCATCAAAAAAAAACGGCGTTCAATTGGCTTGAAAATTACGATCGATGACATTCCCCATATAATTTTACATACAAAATAACAGCAATCTTCATTTCCAAGCCACCTCTGACGCCGTTTTTTTCGATCGTATGGTATAATACCTTTGTACCATAGTATTATACCAGATTATACTACCCTTTATGGAGTCTAGCAGCAACAGTTTACATCAAAGTTCGCACACAGGTTTAATTTCTACAGGTATACAGGTATAATTTCTAATACCACACATTTCAGAAACTCACAATAAAACACAAAAATAGGATTTCTGTTCGAATAGATCAAACACGAAAATGGGTTTAGGGATAAAGAACAAGCGCTTTTCAACAAATTTTCACCTATAATTTTGTCACAAATTTTTCATCGTGAGATCCTGAGTCGTTCGTCGTTTTTCAACATTAGTTGAGGTTAGGATAGAATTTCTGCTAGAACAAGGCTAGAACTATGAGTATAAGAAAAAACTAAGCAAACTCAACCAGTTTTGTTAGTTTCAGTCATTTTTAAGCCCATTCAATATCGACAAACGACCGAATTCACCTCGAATTTCACTAAATCAAAGAATTGAATAATACACGATGCAAAAACAAACTGTCGAGATGGATTGTGGGAAATTTTTTGTGCGGGCGTTTTAAATTCTCTGTATTACTGGGAGTGGCGAAGCTCATAAATATCCAGATTATCCAGGAGATACCAACAAGATATTTTGTTGCCTTGACGTAATATATATCTATCTGTATGGTTTATTGCATTTTATGTAATATAAAAAGTAGTACATTATTTATTTTTCCTAAATATCTAGACGATATTGGTTAGGATATTTTATTATCATGAGCATGTTTGGATATCTCAGCTGGATGTACATTAGATATACGACAGAGATATCCATAGGATATTCTATTCTGAGACATCTACAGGATTTCAGGATGTCTGGAGGATATCCTATAGATGTCTTTATAAGATGATCTTATAATGGGACATTCCGACATTCTATGAATATCCTGCGGATATTGTGTGTTATATGGGTAACTGGGAACTAAGACTGGGAACCACCCAATGTGAATAATAGAGGGTGGTCCGAACTGTATTCGGGAAACCTTGGTAGCATATTCTCCAGATAAAAATAAGTAAAAAAGTTTATATAATTGTATATGTTCCAAAATGCTTCGTTTGGGAGATACAAGGTGTAGAAATTTCATTTTTATTTCGGGTAAAATTGGTATTTGCGTGTTTTTTGACATGAGAAATTTGATTTCGATATCACTATGGCTCCTACTTGTAGAGGGCGCCACCTACGTGCGTTTTAACTGTTTTGAAGAGGAATAACTTTTCATCCGTACCTGTATAAAAATACTAAGAAAAAAAATGCGTTTTCGTAAAAAAATTTCTTTTCCGTAAAAAATCGTAACGAGTAGAACCAGTTAAAAATATGTAGGTGGTGCCCTCTTCAAGTTGGAGTCATATTGACATCAAAATCAAATTTCCCTTGTCAAAAAACTCCTAGACCCCAATCTTCATCCAAATATTGACATATAGTTCAGAAATTATTTGGAAAAAATCGAAATAAATATGAAAGTTCTACATCCTGTATCTCCGAAACTAAGCATTTTGTATAAGGCAACCTTTTCATTTATTTTTATCTGTAAAATATGCTACCGAAGTTTTCCTGACTACCCTGTATACTGATATTTAAATTAAATAATTTCGATTCAAAAAATATTATTCTATAAAGCAATCTAATAAAATAATTATATTTTTTTGTCGTAGTCGGTGTTGAAAGTTGTTGTACCAGACGAACTCCACGGCTCAATATTAACGAAAACTTTACCGGCCCGACCTCATATGACTACCAAAGAAGTGTGCAAAATTATTGCCCACAAAGCCAGAATTACCAATCCTCAGGATTACGCTCTTTACAGACTCACCGATGGCGAAGGTAAGCTTCCTTTTTATGTTAAACAGGAAGAGTGATCATTTTGCTGTCACCATTGACTCTAATGCCGGGTCCAGACCAAGGCGACAAAAAGAAAACACGATTTTGAGACAAAAACCAGATAAACTTACGACAAAAAATGGGGAATTCTGACAAGACAAACTTGAGACAAATTTTCCACACCGCAAGAACAAAAATACAACAAAATCAAAAGTTTAGTTGTTGCGAATGGTTTTATTAAATAACATATCAGATCATAGAACTAAAAAAAGTACTATTACATAAAACCAGGTGATACAATACTTCAAAATTAATTTTAACATAATATCAAAACCGAAAAATCAAACTGTAAACACAACCACACTTATCACAACAGAAATTAACACACACTTCCGCGGCAAATGTCCAAGAAAGACTGATCATTCTGATTGGTTCTGGTCCGGTCGTAGCTCACGTCGTATTGTCGGTAAGCAAAATCCCTGTCCAAAAATTTTGACGATCAGCGCCATCATCCGTCATAATTGGGAAACTTTTGCTGGAACCATTTTTAATATTTCACTTACATGGCCCTGGACACTTTGATCTTTACCTTTACCGACTCGAGACGGGACATTGAAAAGTCTCCGAATTTTGAAACAAAACAAAAATCAGATAAAAATGTCTCCTTTGTCTGGACCCGGCATAACAATCGACATTTTTCAATAAAACTGTTATTTTCTTGTTACAGAGACGATGTTATTAGACAACGAATGTCCACAAGATTTCATGAAAGAAGGAAAACATACCATGTTGGCCTACAAAAGGATAGACGCGAAAATCGCCTGGCCTACACAGGATAAGCTCAAAATCTAGTCATTTGTTTATTGTTACTTTGTTGCCTGTCCTGTTATATTACCACAAGCCCGTGTAAATACATCCTAACCTAACTATTAATATATAAGATATAATATAGTGTAAAAGTCCTGTAAACAAGAAATAAATCCAACAATCCTTTTGATATAAACATTTAACAGTTTTTACTACTCTTGTCACTCAATACTATATTAGGCTACATTATTTATTTCGATAAACTACTGTGAATTATGTCTTTTTAATCCAATTTTTTTAATTTATTAAAGTGTACTAAATAAAAAAATAATATATTCTTATTTTGATATTTTATTTAATAACATTAGAACCTACATATGTCCAAGGAATATACAGGGTATCAAAAAATAGTATATTTAACTTTGGTAGGTGATTCTACAGATAAAAATAAAAAAAAAGATCTTATGGTAAAAATAAATTATTTTTATTTAAGCTCGAAAGCTTAAGTAAAAATAATATATTTTGTTTATTTTTAAGAAATTAAAATTGGTAAACCATTTTTCCTGAAAGTTGGTACTTTTACACACATTTTAATGCCAAAGCGAATGATTGTGTAAAATTCCGTAACAGCCTTGAAAGCGTACTTTCTATTAGGGTAGTGAGTAATATACTGGTGGTACTTCTTTTAGCTTTATAGATAGAGTAATTTCAACAAATAATATAAAAAGCTGTATATATATATATATATATATATATATATATATATATATATATATATATATATATATATATATATATATATATATATATATATATATATATATATATATATATATATATTTTTTTTTAATGATTTACTCGTTTGTAGCTCGTCCATTTCTTAAAAAACTGGGGTATTTGGCCACAATACACTATAACAAATTTTAACAACAATTTGTCAGATATTTGGGTATAAACCAAGTATATACCCAAATTTCTTTATTATACCTATTGGGTACTTACCCACCGCTAAAGTTTCAGATTTATTTTCATCACATTTTCAAGAATTCATTAAATTACATGCATGGCTAACAAAGATTGACAATTTGAAGAAGACTAATTAACCACAGTCACATGTTTCTGCGACGATTCATATAAAAATAAATAAAAAAATACAGATTGAACTAATTTTTATTTTCATATTATACCTACTAAACATTTTAAATAGAATAACACTTTAGATTAATTTTAACTTATAGCTATTACATTTTCTTTGAGTACCTACGTAAGAAAGAATCACAGATAAAATTTGTGCAGTCTACCTAAATTTATAACTATTTCAAATAGTTGGAAGACAAAAGACACACCTATTTTTTCCCAAAAAAAAAATAATTGAGCTGACATAATAAACTCATATTTATCCAGTGTTAGTTTTTATGTCTTTTTTAAGATTTTGTTTGATTGTACAGTATGCAAAATTACCGTGCACTATGCAACATACCGTATAGAAAATAGAGTATGTACTCCCTAAAGACCAAAAACATCCCCATATACAGGGTGTCCCAATGTAGGATATATCTACTGTCTATAGATAATTTATCTCTATGCAAAATTGCGTTTGTCCGCTAGGGGGCATCAAACTTTAAAAAAATAAACACGTTTTTCAGATATTTTAAGAACCGTTATTCCGACTTGAATGATATTTTAGGTGTCTATGTTTTGCTAAGTGCTTTAACATTTGCCTTTGACAAAAATCAAGAAAAAGTACGGGAAGGTTGAAAACTACCCCCACCCTTACATAAACTTTCCTTAAGTATTAATATTTTCCAACTCCACCGACGTGACGACAATTTTTCTATTAGAATAAATAAATTAATTGTGGCACATCAGTTAAATTCAGGTGAGTCGAACTTCGTAGTTTTTGCATCTTGTTAAAAATATATATTTATCTAAATCAGATGATATAATTAATTGTTAAAAATAAATGTCTTCTATCACACAAACGCGAATGAAGTTAAAAAAGTATAGCATATAAGTACATTTTTCGTAAATTGTTCTGTCCCTTAGAGACATGTCTTTTTTTTCTTTTTATTTAATATAATATCATTTTAAGAACCCTGTAAACCTAAATTAATTTAATATCACAATTACATAGTTGCACTAATTTAGTGCATAATATAGGTACATTATATAATTTGATCAACACATGCCGTACACATAATATACGTACTGTACTAACCATTCTACTCTATATGAGTCGGACGTGGATTAACATAATATATGTATATTTTATACCTTTATATAATTTTAAAAATGTCAATGTCAATATCAATATGGTGGCTCCATGACGCTTAAAGCTATTCCAAGTTGAGCAGCATAGTATGTGGATATTATAAGAACCTGAAAAAAATGTATTTTAGTACACCTCCTAAAAAATTCTACTACAGTTTATTTAACACCGTATACGAACCATAACAACTAAATGTTCGGACAAACAAAAATTTATTAAAAATTTTATTTTCATTAACTGAATTATTTACATTTAAGAAATACATTAAAAATATATTAAAATCTAACATTTCTTATGAGTATTTAAATAGTTTAGTTTCTATAAACATTAAACTAAACTGTAGGCCAATAAATAAACAAAAATATTGCACAATATTGTGAAAACTAAATGTTCGGACACTTTAAAAAGTAACTGTACTAATATGGCGTTACATCGGCATGAACTTTTGCAACCACTGCAAGCCTGTTTGGCATTGTCTTTTATTAATAATTGACGGTTGACATACGCCAAAAAATTTTTTTTGCCATAATTCACTTAATATCATCGTCAAATGGGCAACGGTTTCTTGGGAATCGTGGCACAAATTTTGTTTTGTTTTATGCCACATGTCTCGATAACATTAAGGTCCGGACTGTGCGAAGGCCATGACCTTGTCCTTCCCACTTGACACAAGAATATTTTTCAAATTTTTTTTATTTTTTGACGCATCAATTATCCCTTCTACCACGTCATACTTTTCTGGGCCTTATATATACACCTTCAAATCATAATGCCTTTAGAAAATTTCACCGTCCTTTTGAGGCAATCTTTATCAAATAGACACTCTAGCGGTGTTCGATTATATTTATTATATCGATATTGCTTCTATATCACTTGCCATTTGCGATTGGAATTATTAGCGTCGGATTGGGAAATAATTAAATTTTTTACCTTAATGTCATTTTTGTAGTTTGTGACACCAGAAGTTCCAATCCGACGCTGATAATCCTAATCGCAAACTGCAAGTTCAAGGATTACATCTGCACGCATACATGATCTTTATGAAAATGGACAGTGAAATTTCCTAAAGACATTATGCTTTTAGAGTTTATGCCCGCAATGGGTCTAGGAAGGTATGAGGTGGTAGAAAGGCACAACTAATGTGTCAAAATATCAAGAAATTTTGAAAAACAGTTTTGTGCCAAGTGCGAGAGACCTTTACCAGGATATGAATTTTATATTTCAACAGGATGGCGGGACATGCCATATGGCTAAAACTACTAAAAATGGTTTAGGGACATGAAAATCAAGGTCCCCTCATGGCCTTCGCATAGTCCGGACCTTAATGTTATCGCGACATGTGGCATAAAACAAAACAAAAATTATGCCAGGATCCCCAAGAAACCGTTGCCCATTTGACGATGATATTAAGTGAATTATGGTAAAATTTTTACTCTGGAGTATGCCAATTATTAATAAAAGCAATGCCAAACGGGCATGCAGTGGTTGCAAAAGTTCATGCCGATCTAACGCCATATTAGTACAGTTAATTTTTAAAGTGTCCGAACATTTAGTTTTCACGATATTGTGCAATATTTTTGTTTATTTATTGGCCTACAGTTTATTTTAATGTTTATAGAAACTAAACTATTTAAATACTAGATTTTAATATATTTTTAATGTAATATAATTAAATTTAAATGTAAAAATATACTTAAATGTAAATAATTCAGTTATTGAAAATAAAGTTTTTTAATAAATTTTTGTTTGTCCGAACATTTAGTTGTTAGTGCTCGTAATAGTAATAGACTGTATTATAGTTAAATGGTGATCGTTGTATTTTAAAGTTTTATATATTGTGTTCTACTGGACCGATTTTGATGAATTTTTAAGCAATTTGTATCTAAATTATTCGCCTTTTTAAACTCTCTTTCTAAGTTAAAAAGTTCCCATCTATGAATCATTTTCGTGAAAGTTTGGAACACCCTATGGAATATGTTAATAAAGCAAGTAATTTGAAAATCATTTTATAATCTATGTGCATCTTTTCTCGAAATTACGAAAAAATGATACTGTCTTCTTCAAAAGCGAATATCTCCAACAAAACTAAAGATATTGAGATGAACCAAAAAACAAACTACGGAGAAAGAATGTACCTAGATGATAAAATTAATCAAATATAATAATAAAGGCATATGCATTAGCATTTACATGGAAATAACATTGAACACATCGGAAATAATTGATATATTAGACATAAATTCGTTCATTGTTACTAATAATAGCTTGGTAGGGCAAATCATTTAACCTTACCTGAGCATGTGGTATCGGATCCAAGAACTGATTTGTACCAATTATAAAATCTGATAGTCCAAAAAGCACAGCTCCAATACATGTCACCAATTGTAGCCAAGTCCAATCAGTCTGAAATACCAAACACAATAATATAACATTTCGAAAAAAAATGTTCACTTTAAATTTACTTGTAAACGTGCTGCTGCTCTCCAGATCATCAAATTCATTAGGAAACAATATATAGGAACTCCAACCACAAAAGTTTTCGCTAAACCTGGATACAAATGGGCGACAGCTTAAAAAAATTCGATTACTAAAATACCTTATGATTGAAAAAAAACGGCGTCCCGTTGGTTTGAAAATAAACATCGATGACATTCCCCATATGAAATGACAGCGATCCTCCCTTCACAGCCATCGCTGACGCCGTTTTTTTTCGATCGTACAGTATATTAAACTAGTGCAAATTGGAATTTAAAATTCCATTAAATAAAAAAAATGAATTAAGAATTAATACTTTAAGGGCTCGAACTCACTGACGACCAGGTCGCAACGACCTGGCCGTCGGCTGCGGCCAGATGAACGACCAGTTTCAACAGAGTTGTCAAATCTAACGATTGTTTACGTTTTACCAAAGAATATTATAGGTTTTACCCTTTTTTACCAATTAGAAAATATTGTTTCAGAAATGTTAAAATATTCCAGTTAACTAAAAAGCGAAGTTGATATTCACAACAAACAAAAAGCATTGTGTACGCGTGACCGACAAAAAATGAGATATTCTGTTTCTTTTTTCTACTGATATGGTGCCCTTATCGACTTTAGAAGTAAACATATTAGGGTCATCGTAAAAAAAGATCGTCAGACACTGGCTATAAATATAAGCAGGTAGAAAGTTTAGCTTCCAGTTATTTCAATGTTTACAGTATAATGAAGAATCTACAACAGTAGTTCTATTTTTATGAATGTTTAAGTTATGGTGGGTTCATACAGCCAAATAAAATAAAATAAGAATAAAATAAAATAAAATAAGAAAGTTGGTTATATGGGATACCGTACATGCGTTCATACAGCCAAATAAAATAACAAATAAAATAAGAAGTCTTTATCTTTTAACTTCTTGTTTTATTTTATGTGAAAACGGCTTTGCGCATGCAAAAAAAACAAGTGGTTGTAGAAAAACTTTAAATATTATTTTTTTTTATTTTTTAAACATCGAAACTCAAAGGTATAATAACAGGTATCATACTAACCATAAATAGAGTAGGTATGCCATATAAAAATGTTTTGAGTTTTTACTAGAATCGACCTTTGATAAAAAAAGGGATTAGATTTAAGTTTACCTTTGATCCAGTCTGTATACTATTTCTTTGGATTTTCTGCACGTGTGCAAAAACTACACTAAAACACTATATCTTATAGAAAATAAAATATTGTGCCTTGAATTTGAGGTATTTCATCTGAAAAATTATTAATTTGGAAGAAAACCGGCAACAAGCGGCAGAAAATAATAATATTTCCGTGCAGTCTTCTGGTCGCAACGATCAACAGACGGCCAGGACGTTAGTATGTGCCATTTCATTTGATTTAATGGATTTAATGGTTTTAGAGGTAGGTGCGGCCTGGCCGGTGCGACCTGGTCGTCAGTGTGCTTGAGCCCTAATTTAGAATGTTAAAATTCAAAATAGCACACATTCAATAATTTTCTTTTAAAACAAGTCAATATAACGAGTTCGAACATTAGCAGCATATACTGCAGACATATAAGTAAAAAAGAATTCGTATAAATGTATGTCCTAAAATGCTTCGTTTCGGAGATACAGGGTGTAAAAGTTCAATTTTTATTTCAGTTTTTTCCAAATAATATCTGAACTATAGTGGATATTTGGATAAAAATCGGTGTCTGGGTATTTTTTGGCATGAGAAATTTGATTTTGATGTCAATGTGACTCCTGGTGACTCCTACTTTTAGAAGGAACCACCTACATAATTTTTAACTGGTTTGAGGATAATAACTTTTCGCCCGTACCTGTATAAAACAACTGAGTGATAAATATAAATTTCTCCAAACACAAGCTCCCTTCAGACACGAATTTTCATCCAAATATCGCGGTTACTTCAGAAATTATTTGGAAAAATTCGAAATAAAAAATAAAAAAAAAATTCCTTAATTTTATCTGCAGAATATGCTGTCGAAATTTCCCGAATTCAATTCGGACCACCCTGTAAATACGCTACTGGATCAATTAAGTAAAATTATCACAAAGAGATATGTGTAAACAATTAGTTTGTTTATTTACAGTATCATTTCACTCTACTTAATATAATCCTTATTTCAAGATGGGACAATTTGTAGTAAATGGTTAATATTGAAAATAATTAAAGACATCATTTAAATGTAACAAACTTAAAAAAAAATCACTTTTTACCTCCTATGCCGAAACAGAAGGACACCAATCCCAACCGTGGTTTTAAAGGTATTAATTGGAATGCTATAATGTAATTGATATGTCCCACTGAGAAAGCTAACATGGCTAGTAAAAATAGTTTATCCCAGAGTATAAGCATGTCGCCTATACAGTCTGCTACTAAACCCAGGAATATTCTTCTTGGATATACGGATCTGTAATAGAATAAAAGAATTGTTAGTTGTCTCCTTTTCTAAATACACATTTCCAAAAAATGATTTTATTTCCACATCTTTTTTTCCATTTCTGGCAATGTAAACTATCTAAATTGTTACTTGAGCCATTTATTTATGAATCCCCAATAATGACAGACTATCTGAAAATCTTAGGAAGATTTTGGGAAGATTACTAAAAAACCTGAGTGACCAGCGACGTAGCGTGGCGTCAATAAAAGGGGATGTAATAAATAACTAGAATTAATATTTTACCAACATAATAAAGTTTTCTTCTTTTGTTTATTAAATCTTTAATTTTGAATTTACAAAAATAAAATATATAAAAAATGTAACAGGTTAAAGAAATAATCAATTTAAAAAAAGACCTAAATTTCAAAGAAAGGTAAAAAAACTGTGAACGTATACTGGGTGCGTCTCAAAAGTGGCTCACCCCTATAACTTTTTTTTTCAGATAAAAAAAAGAGATTTGGTATGTTAGTATATGACAAAAATTAGGATTGATTGACGTATTCAATTGTTTTTGGTCACTTCCTTTTTCACCGGAAATGACTACAGCTTTGGTTTTTAAATGGCACCTTCCGCATTTTTCTACTTTATTCGATAGAAAATGACATTCTGAATAGAATGACATATCATATGTTAACTTTTTATATCCTCGCTTAATAAAAAAATCCTATTTTAAATTTCAATCTAGAGTGTCTTGGCTATATTAAAAACACTAATTCTTAATGTTTTAGTGTCTTGTCCTGGCCGGTTAAAAAATGCTTAAATCGTACTTTTAATCATTTCTCAATTTTTTCAAATGGAACGAGGGTGGCTCATTAGCATATTTAGTATTACTTGGTATTTCGAGTCAAATTTTCTTTACGAACCGCAAGTTATAATTTCAAATAAACCATATGCAAAAATGTCAAAAGTTGACATAATATGATATGCCATTCTATTCAGAGTGTTATTTTCTATCGAATAAAGTAAAAAATACCAAGCAGGGTGCCATTTAAAAATCAAAAGTTGTAGTCATTTCCGGTGAAACAGGAAGTGACCAAAAACAATTGATTACGTCAATCAATTCTAATTTCTGTCATAAACTGAAAAAATAAAAAAGTTATATAGGTGAGCCACTTTTGAGACGCGCCCGGTATAATAAAAATGTAGTAATACTTACTGTTTTTTGAATCCTACAATAACTATAAAATACATCAGACTGATAATGGGAGCACATTTCCTTAATATAATAGGAATTGTAGGGGTAGTACCGTACGGTTGAAGCCACCAGAAGTAGACTATGACACTAACAAAATATGGCAGCAGATGTTTACCTACGCTACGGACCTGGAACATTTTAAAAAACCCTATTTGAACAAAAAAATTTCTAGAATGCCTCGCTTTATGAACCGGTACTGTACAACTAATTTTGTTTATTTATCGAATAAAGTACGGGCTTCAGATAATTTTGTTTAATCGCATGTCTCGTTACTAGACCAATCAGTTAGCAGCGCATTGTTTTTATGTGGTAATTACTCAGTGGTATATATTGCCACATTGATAAAGTCCGCTTCATGTGGATTTTTTTATTATAGTTGATTGAGAATAAAATTAGCGTTTTTTGCTCTAAAATAGATTAAGTAGTTACTTAAATTTTTAGGTGACCGTCAAATTTGACATTTAAAGTATTGTTAAACTGAAAAAAAAGAATGAATAACAACTTTGAAAGGGAAAGTTAATTTTATTGTAAAAAATTTGACTTAAGTGATGCAAAATCTAAAAAACTTCTATTATATCTCCAAACACAAAATCATAAAAAAATTTCTGCGGAAATGCATCATTCGCTTTTTTCTCTTTAGAATAAATGAACTCAGTTACGTAAAAACATGTTCCTGCTTTACATTCTAAACACTCTTCTTGTGTAGATATGAACTTAATCTAGTAGATACTGTAATTTAGACATCAATGCCGTACCGTGAAAAAAACGAAAATAAAGAAAAACGAACCAACAAATCAAAACGATACAAAGCAATCGAAACACGCTGTCAGCTAAAACGCGTCTGGTTACGAATAATTCCAATTTCAAATATTGCTATATAATATTTTAACAATAAATGAAAATTGTCCACTTCCACAAGAAGTTTTTTGCGTGTCTATGAAAAAAATATCTAGAATGAAAAACAGAAACGTGTTTTCATGTAACTGGTTTCAGCTATTCTGAAGTTGAAAAACTGAAAATAATGCATTTCGTGACTTTCTATTCAAAAAGGCTTTCAAATACTAAATAAACAAATATTTCTTAAATAACTGATTTCTGCTAAAGAAAGTTGAGCCCTTGATAAAAACGAAGAAAGGCGAAAAATATTCGATTGTGTAGTCGAGTCACTCACCTGTACAACGACGCCTGGCGTCGTTACCATGACGCTGCAGTCGATCGCACTAGGTATTGAGAAAGGTCGTTTGGCAGAGAGCTCTTTTTACTGCTACAGCATAGCATAGCAGCAAAAAGTATAGATTGCACAGAAATCTTGCGCTTGCGTTTCAAGAAGCACATTTTAGTGTAGTCGAGTTTACCGATCAGATGCATATTCATACAAATATCACACGGTCAAACCATATCTATTAAATTATTGGATTTATACCACAGATAGAGGAAAGTAACCTAATATGGAATAGTATCCCTAAAGGTTGATTCTCTCTATACCTTCCATAGCAGCTCCCTTCCGTTTATATAAAATATTATATCATGTAAATGAATAGGACAATAGAAGTACGGTTAGAACGTATAGTACGCTTTGCACACTATACGTTCTGTTTCCGTTCCGTTCCACATCCTTTCCTTCCATCAACCATATATTTTTTTGGTGGACGGACTGAAGCATATCGGAAACTGCGTTGTCAAGTTCTTACATTTGTACCAGTTCTGTTAACATTTTGCTGATATTTATTCATCCTTTCACCTCTTAATTAAATCTATTACCTTTTTTAAAAGATACAATTTTTTAAAATAAAACTTGCGTAACGATATAAATTGTGCAATAAAAGATATGGAACTGATACGGAACGGAAGCTTACGTAAAGCGTTAATACAATAAAAATACGGAACGGATATGGCAGGGTATAGAGAGAATCAACATTTATGGAATACCGCCATTTCTAAGAAATAAATAGGCCTAATCGCGAAAGACCGATTTTTAATATCTTTCTGGCATTATATCGCGCAGTGAGAGTTTTTTCTTTCAGCACTATGAGCGCAGTTTTCTTTCAGCGCTATGAGAGTACTCAGAAAATAAATATTTCTTGATAGGTTATTGCGAATAATATTGTATATTATGATTTAAGACAGTGCATTGTTAGATTGTTTTAAAGATATTTTCTTGTCTGAATTGGTTCTTTTATAAACTATTTTATTAATGAATGGGGACCTAAACTTGTATATTATTTAATGACACACAAACGTCAGATGCATATTTGTTGTCAAGTAATTATATTTCTTTTATTCCAGTTCCAGTAGATTAAAAATTTGGAATATGTATTCCTGTCATAAAAATTCATATCTGCACGGAAATACTGACATTAATGCGGGAATCATAAATAGACTGGTAGAACGTGGTAAGTTAAATAGATAAAAGTGATTAAGAATATATCTGTGCAGTGGTATTTTTTTATACTTATTGTAGGTAATTTATTTCTTTTTGATTGTTTTGAAAAGCTTATCAATTAAATTAACAAATAAAAATTAATGTGCCATGTTTAGAATGTTTAAATTTAAGATATATTTCTTTAGCTTGGGACGGCATACACTTCGTGGATGAGTATGACCGGGCTCCACCATTTAACAGACTTACCTCGGAACAACCCTGTATACCCGTCAAAAATGTGGATTGTACCAGAAGGCCTCAAGGTTTCGGACGGTGGGCAATGCCAAAGCTGGTATAAAATTGCACTTTCGATTGATTAATGAATTTGACTATATCCAGTGAACTTTCCTAAAGGTACGTCCATAGTGCACCAGCTCTCCGCTTTCTGGTGGCCCGCTTGCAGTAACATAGGAACGCACTATGGCTACGCGCATACTGTTGTTCCTCTATTTTTCACCGCTAGTCTGCCGTGATAAAGCGAGAAGCCGGTGCATTATGGACGTACCCCAACTCGAACTTCCTTAACTCAAAATATTCTTTACTTCAAATAAGTTTTGCGACTACCTCATTTAGATTTTACACCCTGACAATGAATTTTTATTTCTATAAGCTAATTATTTTTATATCTACAAATAGAATATTTCTGTGGAATGTAGAGTTTTTAGGAGTTGAATTCCTGAAGTGCACTGATTATGTCTTTAAGATGGTAGTACCTATAAATAAGTTATTTATATTTTAGAGAAGAGAATTACACGATAAAGATGCTCAAGTAATCTTAGCGGCATTGACAAGCATCTGCGACCTAATACACGACCCAGAAAGAGGGTATGAAGCTATTCATTTAGGAATTGTAGAAAGGTAAAGTCTGTCTATCAGTGAGATACAATAATATGATCGAAAAAAAAATCGCTGTCATTTTATACAGAAAATAAAATGGGAAATGTCATCGATCGTTATTTCCAAGCCAACTGGACGTCGTTTTTTCCGATCATACGGTGCCTTTCGACAGTGGACATCCTAATGTTGCCCTATTCATAAATATACGTAAAAATTAGGTTTTGATTAAAAATATGTATTAAGAGTCTATCACGCTGTACTATAGTAGTTCGGGTCGCTCTCAGGGGTCGGGAAAAGCGGGTGTGTGACCGAAGGAAATATAATTATATTTCAGAAATCTGCCTAAAACGGCCTGCACACGTAACGATTTATTGTACTGCGCGTTGAACTGCAGATCGTAAAGAAAATCGTACGGCTTGCAGTACAGCCATTTTTTGTACATACGATGTAACACATTGTACTGCCGCAGTTCAAATTATTCACTTTTCGTCGAGAAGGACTACCGTTCTGTCAAGAAATTCAAAGAAGAAAGCTGCTGTGCTGGTAGCTGCGGTATTGCTGATAGATGAAGATGATGAACAAAAGGAAATCAAAAAGCGAAAATGGTGTAAAAAGTGGTTACTGGAGAGAAAGAAATATTCACATATGAGGTTGGTAAAAGTGCTGGAAAATGAAGAACCTCTTGATTTTAAAAACTATTTAAGAATGGATTCTGATGCCTTTACGTGTTTGATGGATTTACCTAGTTTGTTATAAAATTACCAAGCAAGATACAATTATGAGAAACGCAATAGCTGTTGAAGAAAGATTGGTTGCAACACTAAGATATTTAGCAGCAGGATGTTCTTATATTGTTTATTTTCTTTTTCATCACTTCTTGTGATGCTTCTGGGAACAATTCCTTAAATTTTTTAAACAAAATTTCATAACTTTTATATTTTATTTGCATAATCGTTTAATTTCAAATCCCGTAGGCATCTATTTTCTCTATATTGTTACGTTTTTCGTCGGTTCCGTGTGGATAGAAAGTCACAATTTATTTAAACACAATTTATTTAACACTAATTAACAAAAACAATAACGATTAAAAGACTTAAAGAACTATTTATAACTTATTTACAATGTATCTAATTATTTACCTAACAGAAATTTATTTTGAATTAGCGCGGCGATTGTAACTGTACGCGTCTATCGGTTATTTATCTCTCTCTTCCTTACGCCCCGGCGTCTGCTTATATAGGAGAGAAACAGACAATCCAGATTTGTCTAGTCAATTCTTATTCGTTCTTAGAACGTCGGCATCGCTGGGCGTATGAGTCATAGTCGAGTGGCCAGGCCTAAGGCTGAGTTCACACGGCACGGGTCCGCAACACTGCCCCCTTCTTAGGTACATGCTCGTCCCGAGATGTACACGGTGAATGAAGGTATTTGCAAAGCTGGCCCCTGGTACATTGAGAAGTCTGGTAGAAAAAGCAGTCTACAGTTTTCTCGCCCGATCTCAGCTTTGGGTTATAGCAGCAAACGAGGATCTCGATTCCCGTAAATCTAAACAAGACTTCAATCATGTTCCGGATTGTACGCCAACTCAAACCATCGAGTCCACACACCAGCTTCGGAATGGCTAATCGTGTAATGTTGTTGCTTAGCAGGGCTTCTCTCAGTTCAATAAGGGTCTTCCATAGATTGAGATATGTCGGCTTACTCGGGGACCATTCCTTGGTGACCAGGTAGAAGATGTGTCTTGCTTGACCATGTGTATTATCGGTTAGCCTAAGACGCTTCCAACATATGGATCCTGTCGGCGTAGCGCCCAAACTTCTCATTGAACGTCGCAGCGATTCCTCTGGACATCCGCAAATCTCGGGCCACACAGTGAGCGAGCGAATAATCAGGATTCACGGAAAATAGGTCTCGTTGTTCTTCTTTGGTTACACCATAGCGAGCCTTCTCACTGCTGTTGTATCGGACCATGAAATCGTCAAAGGATATCTCCGAATCAGGGGGATCAAAGCTGCAGGTTCTCACGGTCCCAGCACGATCTTCTATTTCGCCTTGGTAGGGGCTCAAACGGTTGAAATGAACTATCCTCGGTTTTCCTTCTGGCAGTTTTCTGATACGGTATACGACGTCATTAATCCTATCCATGACTTTGTATGGGCCTTCCCACGAGGATTGTAGCTTCGGAGATAATCCACGACGTCTCTGCGGGTTGTACAGCCACACCAAATTCCCTGGTTGGTACCCTCCATGTTCAGCTTGAATATCGTAGTGCTCCTTCATTCGGTCACTAGCGCTTTGAATATTTAGGCGGACTCGCTGATGGATGTCGTCCATCCTTTGGCGTAGTCTATGGACATAATCTTCTCCGGCGAAATCTTCTCCCGGTCGGCAACCAAACTTCAGATCACAAGGTAGGCGCACTTCCCGTCCCATAACGATGCTGGTTGGAGTTTGCCCTGTGGATTCTTGGACGGATGAACGATAGGCCAACAGGAACAGGTGAAGAAATTTGTCCCGGTCTCTTTGGTGGTCAGAGACTACTTTGGCCAAATAACGATTGATGGTTCTGTTCATGCGTTCAACCATCCCATCGGATTGTGGATGCAGAGCAGTCGTCCTGGTCTTGTGGATGTTAAGGACTTCACAGACGCCTTGGAACAGATTGGACTCAAAGTTCCTTCCCTGATCTGCATGAGGCTCCATGGGAACACCAAACCTGCAGATCCATTCTTTAACAAGGGCATCGGCAATGGTGGACGCTTCTTGATTTGGCAACGCGTAGGCCTCGACCCATTTGCTGAAGTAATCCATTACTACCACAATGTATTTGTTGCCATCGTTCGTCTCCGGGAAAGGACCAGCCACGTCGATCGCTATTCGTTCGAAAGGACTGCCTTGTACTGGCGCATTGGAGCTTTACCGCGCTTTTGTGGGCCATTGATAGCAGCGCAAACGTCACATTTCTTGCACCAAGCCCTCACGTCTTCTTTGCAGTTCACCCAATAGAACCGTTCTCGCAGCTTGCCAAGTGTCTTAGTAACACCAAGATGTCCACCGCTGGTTCCATTGTGAACTTCCTCCAAGACCTCCGGGACCCTCTTCTTTGGAACGACGATCTGCCTTCTCTTTTCTTGTCCCTCTGCCCTCTCAATCACACGGCGGAGTAACCCGTCATATATTACCAAGGAATTCCACTGGGCGCTTCACGTTCGGCGAATATCTGCAAACTTCCTCCCACGTTGGTCTTTGGTCTGCGTTTTTCCAGTTAATCACTAAGCCTAATTCTGGGTCATTGATTTGGTCGTTTGCAAGATCTTCGGGTTGCCAAGTATCGTTAACCACAGTTGTTCTTAGGAGTTTCGCTTCTTTTTCTTCTGCTCGGGAACAATGCTTACAGTCCTTATCGCAAGGTCTTCTGGCAAGTGCGTCGGCATTTTGATGGATCGCCCCAGCTCGATGTTCTGTGTCGAAATGAAATTCTTGTAATCGTTCAATCCATCTAGCTACCTGCCCTTCAGGATTCTTAAACTGCAACAGCCATTTCAAAGCAGCATGGTCTGTTCTTAACAAGAACTTTCTTCCATAGAGATACTTGTAGAAGTGTTCCACTGCTTTAACTACTGCTAGTAATTCTCGTCTGGTTACACAGTAGTTCCTTTCCGGTTTTGACAAGGTCTTACTAAAATAACCAATTACTTTTTCTTGACCATCCTGGATCTGAGACAGAACGGCGCCTAACCCAACATTGCTAGCGTCGGTATCCAATATAAAGTTTCCGTTGCCAAGAGGATAGCTAAGTATGGGCGCACTAGTCAGGGCCTTCAATCTTCGGAATGCCTCGTCAGAATCTGAGTCCCAAGAGAAACGCCTTTCGTCTTCGGTAAGTCTGGTCAATGGTTTTGCGATGGTGGCGTAACCTTGTACATAGCGGCGATAGTATGTGCATAGTCCCAAAAAGCTTCGTAGTTCATGTTTGTCTTTGGGTATCGGCCACTCTTCCACTGTCTTGGTCTTCTGTGGATCTACCGCAACTCCCTGGGAGGAGACTACATGGCCCAAGTAGTGTGTACCTTTTCTTGACACAGATGACATTTCTTGGGGCTAAGTTTCAAACCAGAGCTCCCTAGTCGCTTGAAAACTTCTTCCAAATTCTTCAGATGATCGTCAAAGGATTTCCCAACCACTATGATGTCATCCAGGTACACGAAACAGGTAGTCCAGGATAGTCCCTTTAACACAGACTCCATTAGTCTCTTAAAGGTAGCTGGCGCGTTGCACAATCCAAAAGGCATGACAGTAAATTGCCACAGTCCGGAGCCCACCGAGAACGCTGTTTCCTCTCTGTCTTGGCGCCATGTCGACTTGCCAATATCTTCAGATCCAAAGTAGAGAATATCGTCGACCCCGCCAGCGTGTCTAGAGTATCGTCTATCCTCGGCAGGGGATAGCTTTCCTTCTTTGTAACATTATTGAGCTGCCGATAATCAACACAGAACCTGGTGGTACCGTCTTTCTTCTTTACTAGTACTACCGGCGATGTCTACGGGCTGTTAGATGGTTCGATGACACCCTCTTCTTTCATTTCTCGAAGGATTTTGTCAGCTTCTTCACGTTTGGCGAGTGGAAGTCTTCTCGGATTTTATTTGATTGGTAGTGCATCTCCGGTATCAATTTTATGTTGTACTAAATTGGTACGACCTCTCTGCCCCGCTTCTTCTTTATCAAACACATCTTGATACTTGATTATCAGGTTTCTCAATTTTCTACTATTTTCGGGAGATAATCCCTTAACGTTTACTAACTCCTTCACCATTTTGTCCGGAATTTTTGAAGTCGAAACTTTGGAGGCTTCCACGCTTCGAATGACTGAGGAGACCGAACAATAGTATTCATTCCCAACCACTATGATGTTGTTGTTCGTGTTCATTACTCTCACCGGTACAGTCTTCTTCGCTCGTAGCAGGGCTTTTCCAACAGCGACCCCTCGTCCTATTTCGCTGTCATGGTTCCTTGGCTCCAACAGAATAATACTCCCATTATTCAGCCATAGTTACGTAAGCCATCGGAGAATGTCTGTACTACCAACCGCTCCATAACATTCTCGGGCGTAGCAGGATACGCAAGGCGAACGAGGCGGGCTACGTCGGCTTCAAACTCCTGCAGAGACTCATTTGACTTTTGAATGCGATTTTTTAGCTGGGAATGATAGACATGTTCCAAATGAGCTTGGCCGTACCTCATTTCTAAATGTCGTACCAATTGCTGATAATCTCCCTGTTCCGATGGTGACAGATGTCAGTCGCATCGCCTCGCAATGCGACAGTCAAAGCGGTAGCCTTTTCAGCGATTGTCCATCCGTTCGCTCTCGCAGCGACCTCAAACTGGCAAAAATAATTGGCCCAAGCGGTTTTTCCGTCAAACTGTGGAGGTTTCATCACTGATTTTGATGCATACCTATTTTCGACTAGTTTCCGTTCTTCCGATGTTTCTTGACGTTTTGGTGAATTTGCCTTTGCTATTTGTTCTTTCAAAATTTCGATTTTTCTATTTACATCGTCCTCAATTTGTGTTATTTTGTCTTGTAGTTCTGTAGAATTATCTATAATCTGGAAGATTCCTGGATTTCTGTTATCTTTTCTTCTAAATTAAGTATTTTATTATTAAAGTTGGCCTGTATGTCTTTAGAATTTTCCGCAATCTTATCTTCTAAAGAATTAATTAAATCCTGGGAATTTTTTATAATTTTATCACTGATTTTATCTTCTAAAATATTCATTTTATCATTTAAAGTTTCTTGCAAATTGTCGTATAAATTGTCTTGCAAATTTTTTAATGACGAGTCAAGGTCGCCTTCCAGCTCGAAGTAAAATGTGTCAGGATCCTCACCTTCCTCCACCAAAACGTCTCTCAGTCTAACTTGCAAAATGCTTTTTTTTCCATCTGTCTCGCACTCTCTCTCTTCCAATATGCATTTCAGTTCAGACACTTTCAAGTCTTTCAACAATTTTTTCAGGGCTATGGTCAGTCTTTTTATTCTTCTAGTCTATCACACACGCCACACTTGACACCAATTGTTACGTTTTTCGTCGGTTCCGTGTGGATAGAAAGTCACAATTTATTTAAACACAATTTATTTAACACTAATTAACAAAAACAATAACGATTAAAAGACTTAAAGAACTATTTATAACTTATTTACAATTTATCTAATTATTTATCTAACAGAAATTTATTTTGAATTAGCGCGGCGATTGTAACTGTGCGCGTCGATCGGTTATTTATCTCTCTTCCTTACGCCCCGGCGTCTGCTTATATAGGAGAGAAACAGACAATCCAGATTTGTCTAGTCAATTCTTATTCGTTCTTAGAACGTCGGCATCGCTGGGCGTATGAGTCATAGGCGAGTGGCCAGGCCTAAGGCTGAGTTCACACGGCACGGGTCCGCAACAATATAAATCAATAAAGTCTTCCCAGAACGTCTAATTTTTTAAAACTATAATATTGATTAAACCAAAAATAAATAAAAATTATATCATAACTGCGCGCTGCGGCAGGGAGTATACTCCACACGTTCAGACTTTCGTTCAAACCCCACCCCAGATACGACCCATTGATACGATATTTTACGGAAGCTCCGTACTGCAAACGATTTGACGACTGCATACTGCAAACCATCCAATTTCCCTACACACACTACGATTTATCGTTAATGCGGCAGTTTCGATGGATATCGTACTGCATGCAGTACGATAAATCGTTACGTGTGTAGGCCGTTTAAGTAAATTTAGATGTAGAACTATAATTTTAAAACGAATTTATTATTGATAGGTTGGTTGATCATACAACTCACGAACTGCCAACGATTAGAGAACGTAGTACGCATTTACTAAAGGTTTTGGCCGAATTGGCAGAAGGAAAAGAGGCCATAGTAGAAAATCCACATCTTCTAGCAAACTTAATAGACAATATAGATGACGAATTTGCAGAAGTCAGAGTACAAACGGCGGCATGTATAGAAATGGTGGCCGCATTTTGGAAAAGTATTATTCTGAAAGATAAAGATAAATGATAAGTTACATACTAACATTTTTACAGCTGCAGACGTTCTTGTCGAAAACGGTTTGATCCAAGTACTTCTTGCCAACCTAAACGACAAACCGGAAGTCGTTCAAATTCATTTGGAGACGCTAAAACACTTAATATATTGCAATGGGAAAAAAATCGTCATCGAAAATGATGGATTCAGTATTTTAGTTAGTATACATTTGTGAAATAATAGCAAAGAGTTTTTAAAAATATCCTGACATAGTTCATATCAAATAAACTTTTAGTCACGTGATTAAGCTTGACCGGCACAACTTTGCCCACTTTTACTATTTTCTTTTAATCAAAATATTTTAGAAAACAAAAATAATCTACATATATAAAATGCTAATATTTATCTGTGTCGTCTCTACTGAAGTAACGACTTGCTCTAGAAAGTTGCCTTTTTTACTAAAAGATAGCTAATTAGCTCTTCTAAAAACTGTCGTCGCCGGATTTTTTGTTTTTCATTTAATTAAAAAAAATAAAAAGTTTCCTGATTTCGTGGCGGATGTGCCAAGCTTCAACTTGTTTAATCTGTTTTGTGAGTTTAATTATAAATATATAAACAGTTATTATTTACATCAACAAAACGCACCTCCTTAACAGCACTTAAGGGACATAAAGGACCACTACTACCGCTCATTCAACCTCGACATACTTCGAGATGTTTTGGGCATAGTGTAGGGTGTTTTAGGGTGTCTTAAAATTCGACATAAAAATACAATTTTTAGGTAAAGCTTTTACAAAGAGACGAGAGTGAAATACTAGCAAAAACCTGCACATTGCTATCGATTTTATGCAGCATTAAAGAAGGAAGAAAACTAGCCAGCAAAGAATTCAATTTGTTACTAGAATTAAACAGACTACTACATGACGAGGTTAGCGTATATAATTTCTATTATACAGTTATATTATTACGCCAAATTTTTTTTATTAAAAAACAAGATGCCAACACTAATCTGTGCATGTTTAAATTCGCCATACCAACGAGAAATTGATGTCACTTTCATCCTTAACGTATAAATATAAAAAATAGTACTTGACTTGTTAAAAAGAATATACCCAGTGGCGGATCTAGGGTAAAATACGTCGTGGGCAAAGAGAAAATTTGGCGCCCCCACAATTCAAAAAATGTGTAGACCCCCCCCCCCTAGATCCGCCACTGATATACCACAAAGACCCCATCTCTTGGTGTTTATTCAATTGTCATATATTATATTACTACTAATTTTAGAGGGAATTGATACACACTGCCGCTGCAGAAACAATCATGTTCTGCACCATAAAGAGCGCAGAAAAAATTACGGCCAGCAAAATAAATTCAATGCCCAAACGTCTTGTCCAACTCACCAACAACAGGCTGAATGGACGAACTCAGATGTTCGCAATGAAGGTAAAGTTTCATATCTAAGTAAAAAATGTATTTTTGGTTATATTGTTATGCCAGGCCCTGGTCAAGGCGACAAAAAGTAAACACAACTTTGGGACAAAACCAATAAGACAAACTTGCGACAAAAAATGGGGAATTCTGATAAGACAAACTTGAGACAAATTGTCCACAACGCAAGGATAAAAGTACAACAAAGTCAAAAGTTTAGTTATTGCGAATGAGTTTTATTAACCATGTGTGATTTCGCTGGTCTCCTACTATTGGCAGCACACGCCATCCACACTGCGCCGACAACTTGTCGAAAAATATACGAACAAAACATAGACACTTTGATCTTTACCGAGTCGAGACGGGACACTGAAAAGTCTCCGAATTTTGAAACAAAACAAAAGACAAAATTGTCGCAGATATGTATTGAATTTGTCGCAATTTTGTCGTAAAACATAAATTTTTCTGTCTTGTAGCTGTTTTGTCTGCTTGGTCTGGACCCGGCATTACCACTTAACGATGTATAATTTCTACTTTCTTGAACATCAAAGTTTTTCTGCAGATTGGTAAGGAATATGTAGTATAATATGTACAGGGTATCAAAAAAATAGTGTATCTAATATCGGTGGGTGATTTTACAGATAAAAATAAAACAAAAAGTTCCTAAGAGCATATCTATGAGCTAAAATGCTTCACTAAAAAGTTGCAGCTCTAGAAAGTTAATTTTTAAAAACATTGTTAAACCATTTTTCTTGAAATTTGGTAGTCTTAGGTAGTCGCCCACTAGACAGCGGCGCGACGCGGCGCGGCTCGGACTTTCCGTCAAGAAGATGAAAGACTTCTCTAGCAACTTTTTTCCGTCTCCCGCGTTTCGGCGCGTGGCGGTGTGCGTACTCACAACGGAAATAATTTTGCATCTCGACTCCCTTCAGTTGGCTTTTTGACTAGGAACTAGTGATACGTATCAATGGTACAAATGTATTTTAAAGGTAAATTAGGCAACATATTTTCATAAACGAATATGATATTTTTTTCAGTCTTCCCTCACTAGAGACAGATGGACGAAATGTTTTTCTATCAAAGATTTAATATAATTGAGGGGTGTAGAAGCAAAACCGGTAATCTCCACTTTTTGACAAAAGTGACTATCTCCAATTTTTAAATTCTAATTACCTAAATATATAAAAAATAGTTTTTTTTCATCACATAACTAATATCAAGGCTAATATACACATCAAAAAATATGATGAGTAGAGATACCCGGTGTTTTGCTTCTAAAACCCTCAATTGAGCAGTTCGTAAAATGTTTCCTTTATATTTTGTAATACTGATAAAGATGCTTTTGTAATGTTTTTGTAAATCAGGAAAAAGATGGTAAAATTCTCCAAACTTTGTTTTTTTGTTAATCTTATTAGTCCAAACTTTCCTTTTCTTCTCACCTGCTCTTCCAAGAGCACAAAAAATACGCTTTCGTTCGTACTTGAACTCATTGCTTTAAAAACTAAACTACAGTAAGTAAAAAACACTTCGACTAACTAAATAGCGTTTCCGCGTTTTAAAAGGGCGCTATAGTGGGCGCAGTCCCGTCGCAGCCGGAAAAAATTCTCTTCCCAGCGCCGCGCCGTGCCGCGGTCTAGTGTGCGACAACCTTTAGACAAATTTTAACGCCAAAGCGAATGGGGCAGTGGCGGACTAAGGGGGGGCGGAAGTGGCGGTCCGCCCCGGACCCCTTCTTCTAGGGGCCTCCAAATCTTAATAAGCAATTTGTAGTTAGAGTATGAACCATTATACGCAAACTAAACACAGTATAAATGGAAGCAGATATTTACTTAATTATCAATTATTAGGCCCCAGTAATTGTCAATGGCATTTTTTTATTTACGAAATTAAATCAAGGGGTAATTTTCTTTGTTTAGAATATCGAATAATTAGTATTTTTTATATTCGAATAATTATTATTTATTCTTGGACCTATATAGGAGTATACCGCGATTTTGTAAGGGGCCCCTTACAAAATAGCGGTATTTACCTGGTACGGTCGCGAAAGTAACGCGGCTTATATGTGGAACCAGTATTCCCATCACTTTGTCATCATAAATTGCCATTAAATGTATGTAAACATTCGCTCGGGGATTGTTTTATTACGTCAAATTGCATTCGTTTTTCAATTTAAATGTATTATTATAAGCTTTAAAAAAAATGATGTTATCGTTTTTGATACCTTTTTGAAGCTGGGGCCCTCGAGGGGGCCCTTAATTCTTTGGTCGGGGCCTCTCGCGCGTCGGGTCCCTACGTAAAAACGGCACTGCCGATGAATAACATATTTATATCTACAGTATGTCCGCGGATTGTCCTCATAAAATTTTTTGCTTGTTCTAAAATGGTAATTCCTGTTTATACTTTTCAAAATTTCCATACCGTTTTAGGTTTTAGAGAAAAATAACAAAAAATGAAAATTAATAGTAGTTAACGGTAGTTGAATTTTTAAACTAGTAAAAATAAAACGGGGGGGCCTTTCTATGGTAATATAATTTCGTGATAATTTTTTGATAGATTATTATTGACAGAACTTTAATTAATTTAAGTTATATTTTTTGCTGTTTTAAAATGTTATAGAAGCACAAAATTTATTTAGTTCAATGCTACGGAAAGGGTGATAATAGTTATCGGAAAATGTGACTTTAACATCAAAAAATATGACGTTAATCAAAATGAATTATAACGATCTATCAAAAAATGAAATCGAGAATGAAATCGAAATTATATATAGTCTGTCCAACGAGAAGATCCTTGACAGTGATAGATGCGTCTGTCATTTTAATTTCAAATTAGTTTATTTTATTTTACAAAGAAATAAGTTGGTACAACTGGAACGCATAACAGGAAATTAATATATTTAAAATTTGACTGACAAGTGATTACTTCAAAATATTGTGAAAAAAACTGTATAAAACTGAAAAAATGTAATCGAGTTATTTTATTTAATAAAAAACGGTATGTGTTAATACAAAACAAACAAGAACAAGATACCACATACCAAAAAATATAAAAAAGAACTATTTCTTACTTTCAAGCTTTATGAAACTTCCCGCATTTATGATTATATTTATCAATATAACTTATGTACAAATACAAACTTGTAATATTCCACAGGAATAAATAAAATAACATAAATAAAACAAACTATTTTATTAATAATAGCACCAAACCAAATTTTATACTTATTAATTAACTTTAATCTTAATTTTTTTAAACCAGTACCTTTTGACATTATTTTTCTGCAGTACTAAAATCCATTATTTACCTATCGTGTGATGTCGATATTTTACAGCTACTCCAGTTTTTAGTATGTGTTTAGTATGGTCCTTCTATCATATTCGAGATGCACTTATCTACGACGAGATGGTATACGAACTTTATTGATGGTAACTTTCTTTATTGAGGCAAGACTTTGACAAGCGTCAAAAATCTAAAGGCGAGTTCATACGCATCGGCGTCCGTTTGCCGTTCATCGTTCCGTCAAACCAATAAAATTGAAATACGATCTGTCATTTTTGAAATAAACCAATAAAACTGGTTAAAAACTACAAGAGACGACGTATGACGGATTTATATTTAAACCCATCCATAGTTAACTTAAAAATTATTAAAAACTTTTGTTAGTAAAATAAATAGATTGGTATGGGACGTCATCTGCTTTTCTTCTGTCATCGTCTGTCGAAATCTTACCTGAGAAAAAAAACAGAGTATACCATAGCGTTTTAATTTTTAGGACTTTTAGTTTTTTTAGGATTTTTTTTGGGGAAAAATTACATTAAAAAACTACATTTTTATGTTTTTTTTTATTTTTTCTAAAACGGTATGGATATTTAGAAAATTATAAACGCTATTTTACAACAAGCAAAAATTCTTATGAACGCATTTTTTTCAAAAAGTCAATAATTAAAAAGTTTTTCCTCTTGTAAAGACAATCCGGGGACATACTGACTGTAATATACAGAGTGTCCCAGAAATAAGTACAAGTATTTTACTGGTAGTATAGTTCAACCCCAGAAACACGTCTATGAGGTTTTTTTGCGCGAAAAAACAAATGAAAACTTCGGGAATTTTTTTAGTTTTTAGTTAAAAAACTTAATTTCTTGTTAATATGACAACATACATATGTTGTCATCATACATAGATTAAATTTACAGGAACAAATTTAAAAGAGCAAAAATTTTTTTTGTATATTTTCAAAGTAAAATAACACCGTTATTTTGGACATATTTAAAAAACGATAAAGAAAAAATAGGGTTCTTTTATCTACCACCCCTTAAAATACTTGCACTTATTTCTGTGACACCCTGCATATATATATCGTTTTTTATTACAATTAGTACAGTATATAAATACTTGAAATTTGTCAACCATTATTCATACGCCATTCAATCTTTACAAAATGTGCAGACCGGGGGCCACATTTAGCTTTGCCGCCCCGGGCCCCCGACAGGCTTAGTCCGCCACTGGAATGGGGTTAGTGTAAAATTCCGTAACAGCCCTGAAAGGGCACTTACCGTTAGGGTTAAGTTAGGTACTACTGGTGGTACTAGAGAGTATACTACTGGTGGTACTTTTTTACTTATATACAGTAATTTCAACAATTGACATACAAATAGGACTTTTTACGTAAGAAATATGCTCTTCGTTTACCATACCATACCATACCGCTATTACTCGCTGACGAGTATTTGACACGCATCAGAAGACGGTCACGCAAGGCGTTTTCTGTCATGAGCTTTTTTGTGACTGAAAAGCCCGATACGTGATGTTATCTGTCTACCGCACTCCAGACATTCAAAAATCTCATTGCTTTGTTGCTTCTTTACTTTTTGGTTGTCGCTGTTAACTGACTTTACAATTCTTCTCCATTCCGTTCTATTGTGAGCTGCCCCTTCCCACTCATTCTGCTTGTTAATTCCTTTTAAGTTTTCGTGGAAAATATCCTTGAACCTTTTGAGTTGTCCACCCGGCCTCCTCTTACCGTCTACAAGCTCACCGTAAAGTAGAGATTTTGGTATGCGGTTTTCTTGCATTCTGCATGCGTGACCAGCCCACCTTAAGCGGGACTTTGTAATCATGACTTCAATACTCTCGCAGTTAGCTTTTTCAAGGACCGATACATGATTTTATTTTATTCTTAAGAGTTATCTAAGATGTCTCTGTTGCAACTTGTTTAATGCGTTCATGTGTCGGCGGTACGGTACCCAAGTTTCGCTTCCATATAACATGGTGGGAATTATTATCGCTCGGTACACTGCAAGTTTCGTTTTTGTGCTCAAGTCGTGATTGTAGAAAACCCTGTCTTTTAATTTCCAGAATGCTCTTGAGGCGCTGCTAATCCCGTGCTGAATTTCAGAGTCGATATTGGCCTTTTCCGAAATCAAACTGCCGAGGTAATTGAATTCCGCTACATATTCCAACAGCTCATCTCCGATTTTTATAGCATTGTTGTGATCTTCTGGGGGAGTGCACATGATTTTAGTTTTATCGATGTTCAGCTTAAGTCCCAAGGCCTCGTATGCCCATGTATATGTTTTCAACATTTCTTGCAATTGCTGTAACGTATTTGCAACTAGAGCATATTGTTGCGGACCGGTGTGGACTCAACCTAACCTAACTATATAGCCAGCCCTCGGATGACCTTAACATCGCATTAAGAATAGACACCGTAATGATTCATTCGAAGATTCGAGAAGAAACGAGTTCCACTGAAATGGAGTAGTACATACGAGAACAATCGAAAACTTCTCTATGCACCTAACGACCTATGGACTATTCTAGAGATCTTTAGCTGTCGGTATAAAAGCCGGCGGCTGTGGCCTAAAGAGGGCAGTTATAAATAGACGAGAGCAGTTGACGCGCTAAAATTCAAAATAAATTCTTAGTTATAAATCGTTTGTAAATAGTTCTATAAGTCTTTCATCGTTATTGTTTTTGTTAATTAGTGTTAAATAAATAGTGTTTATATAAATTGTGACTTTCTATCCACACGGAACCGACGAAAAACGTAACAATTGGTGTCAGGTGTGGGGTGTGTGATAGACTAGGAAAATAAAAAGACAGACAATGTCTCCGAAAAAATTGTTGAAAGACTTGAAAGTGTCGGAATTAAAATGTATACTGGAAGCGAGAGAGTGCGAGACAGATGGAAAGAAAAGCATTTTGCAAGCTAGACTGAGAGACGTTTTGGTGGAGGAAGGTGAGTATCCTGACACATTTTGCTTTGAGTTGGAAGGTGACCTTGACTCGTGCCTACAAAAATTAGAAAATAAAATGACAGAGAATTCTCAAAAATTAGACGACAACTTGAATAATTTGAATAGTAAAATAATTGACTTGGAAGTTAATTTAGAAGATAAAATCAGTGATAAAATCACAGAAAATTCCCAAAAATTAGAAGATAAGATTATAGAAAATTCTAAAGATATACAGGCCAGCTTTAATAATAAAATAATAATTTTGGAAGAAAGTTTTAAAAATAAAATAACAGAGATTGAGGAAGATGTAAATACAAAAATCGAAATTTTGGGAGAAGAAATAGCAAAGGCAAATTCACCAAAATGTCAAGAAACATTGGAGGGACCGAAACTAGTCGAAAATAGGTATGCATCAAAATCAGTTATGAAACCTCCACAGTTTGACGGAAAAACCGTTTGGGCCAATTATTTTTGCCAGTTTGAGGCGGCTGCGAGAGCGAACGGATGGACAATCGCTGAAAAAGCTACCGCTTTGACTGTCGCACTGCGAGGAGATGCGACTGACATCCTGCAGACACTGTCACCATCGGAACAGGGAGATTATCAGCAATTGGTGCGACATTTAGAAATGGGGTACGGCCAAGCTCATTTGGAACACCTCTATCATTCCCAGCTAAAAAATCGCATTCAAAAGGCAAATGAGTCTCTGCAGGAGTTTGAAGCCGATGTAGCACGCCTCGTTCGCCTTGCGTACCCTGCTACGCCCGAGAATGTTATGGAGCGATTGGCAGTACAGGCATTCTCCGACGGCTTACGTGACAACGAGACAAGACAAGCGCTTCTCCTAGCCCACCCAACGAACCTGGTGGATGCTTTAGCACGTGCCCTAGAATTCGAGGCCACGAAACAAAGTTCTCGGTCTTTAGGAAGAGTACGGGCCATTGACGAATGTTCCGGCGAATCCGTGGAAGGGATTGTTCGGAAAGTAATGGACCAGTACATGGGCAAGAAAGGACTGACTTGTTGCTGGAATTGCGGCGAGGCAGGACACGTAAGGAGTCACTGTAAAGAAAAGCACGTGGACCCGGTTTCGCCAAGCGTCGAATCAAAGGGACACATATCGAGCAGTACCTAACAGGTTCCAACGAAAACTGCTCAAGTCACATCGCTACAACACAAGTTCAACAGCATTTTTGTGGATGGAGAGTTACGGACGATGCTGTTGGATACGGGTGCGACCAAAACGATCATCAGGCCGGATATCCTTAAAACATCAAAAAGGATTAAAACAACACAATGGCGACTACGTACAGCTACAGGAAGCTCCGCTCTCATCCATGGAGAGGTAGATCTTAATTTTGATATCGGAAGCACCTGTTTTAAACATCGAGTGTTGGTAGCAGACATCGAAGATAAACTTATTCTCGGAATGGACATCATGACCACTAGAGGTTTTGAGCTAAACCTCAAACAATATAAAAACTACTACTGAAGATGTTTCAATCCCTGAGCGCTGTGAGATATTTTTGGATGGTTGCCTGGAAGGTAAAATGAATAATGGGAGTATTATTCTGTTGGAGCCAAGGAACCATGACAGCGAAATAGGACGAAGGGTCGCTGTTGGAAAAGCCCTGCAACGAGCGAAGAAGACTGTACCGGTGAGAGTAATGAACACGAATTATTATTCTGTATCCTTGAAGAAGGGAACCCTCTTAGGGTACTGTTGTTTGGTCTCCTCAGTTATTCGAAGCGTGGAAGCCTCCAAAGTTTCGACTTCAAAAATTCCGGACAAAATGGTGAAGGAGTTAGTAAACTTTAAGGGATTATCTCCCGAAAATAGTAGAAAATTGAGAAACCTGATAATCAAGTATCAAGATGTGTTTGATAAAGGAGAAGCAGGACAGAGAGGTCGTACCAATTTAGTACAACATAAAATTGATACCGGAGATGCACGACCAATCAAACAAAATCCGAGAAGACTTCCACTCGCCAAACGTGAAGAAGCTGACAAGATCCTTCGAGAAATGAAAGAAGAAGGTGTTATCGAATTATCTAACAGCCCGTGGACATCGCCGTTAGTACTAGTAAAGAAGAAAGACGGTACCACCAGGTTCTGTGTTGATTATCGGCAGCTCAATAATGTTACCAAGAAGGATAGCTATCCCCTGCCGGGGATAGACGGTACTCTGGACACACTGGCGGGATCGACAATATTCTCTTCCTTAGATCTGAAGAGTGGATATTGGCAAGTCGACATGGCGCCGAAAGACAGAGAGAAGACAGCGTTCTCGGTGGGCTCCGGTCTGTGGCAATTTACCGTCATGCCTTTTGGATTGTGCAACGCGCCAGCTACCTTTGAGAGACTAATGGAGTCTGTGTTAAAGGGACTATCCTGGACCACCTGTTTAGTGTACCTGGATGACATTATAATGGTGGGTAAATCCTTCGACGATCATCTGAAGAATTTGGAAGAAGTTTTCAAGCGACTTGCGAGCTCTGGTTTGAAACTTAGCCACAAGAAATGTCATCTGTGTCAAGAAAAGGTACACTACTTGGGCCATGTGGTCTCCTCCCAGGGAGTTGCGGTAGATCCACAGAAGACCAAGACAGGGAAGAATGGCCGATACCCAAAGACAAACATGAACTCAGAAGCTTTTTGGGGCTATGCACATACTATCGCCGTTATGTACAGGGTTTCGCCACCATCGCTAAACCATTAACCAGACTTACCGAAGGCGAGAGGCGTTTCTCTTGGGACTCAGATTCTAACGAGGCATTCCGAACACTGAAGAAGGCCCTGACTAGTGCGCCCATACTTAGCTACCCCCTTGGCAACGGAAACTTTATATTGGATACCGACGCTAGCAATGTTGCGTTAGGCGCTGTTCTGTCTCAGATCCAGGATGGTCAAGAAAAAGTCATTGGTTATTTTAGTAAGACCTTGTCAAAACCGGAAAGGAACTACTGTGTAACCAGACGAGAATTACTAGCAGTAGGTAAAGCAGTGGAACACTTCTACAAGTATCTCTATGGAAGAAAGTTCTTGTTAAGAACAGACCATGCTGCTTTGAAATGGCTGTTGCAGTTTAAGAATCCTGAAGGGCAGGTAGCTAGATGAATTGAACGATTACAAGAATTTGACTTCGACACAGAACATCGAGCTGGGGCAATCCATCGGAATGCCGACGCACTTTCCAGAAGACCTTGCGCTAAGGACTGTAAGCATTGTTCCCGAGCAGAAGAGAAAGAAGTGAAACTCCTAAGAACAACTGTGGTTAATGATAGTTGGCAACCCGAAGATCTTGCAAATGACCAAACCAGTGACCCAGAATTAGGTTTAGTAATTAACTAGAAAAACGCAGGCCAAAGACCAACGTGGGAAGAAGTTTGCAGATATTCGCCGAACGCAAAGTCGTACTGGGCCCAGTGGAATTCCTTGGTAATAGATAACGGACTACTTCGCCGTGTGATCGAGAGACCGGAGGGACAAGAAGAGAGAAGGCAGATCATCATTCCAAAGAAGAGGGTCCCAGAAGTCTTGGAGGAAGTTCACAATGGAACCAACGGTGGACATCTTGGTGTTACCAAGACACTTGGCAAGCTGCGTGAACGGTTCTACTGGGTGTACTGCAAAGAAGATGTGAGGGCCTGGTGTAAGAAATGTGACACTTGCGCAGCCATCAATGGGCCACAAAAGCGTGGTAAAGCCCCTATGCGCCAGAACAATGTTGGCAGTCCCTTCGAACGAATAGCGATCGACGTGGTCCTTTCCCAACAAATGCATTGTGGTAGTAATGGATTACTTCAGCAAATGGGTCGAGGCCTACGCGTTGCCAAATCAAGAAGCGTCCACCATTGCTGATGCTCTTGTTAAGGAATGGATCTGCAGGTTTAGTGTTCCCATGGAGCTTCATTTTTTAACTGGATTTTAATTTTTGATATTAAAAGACGGTGGTCAGTGCCATATTCGGCATCTACTCTGCCTTTTGTGAGACTGACATCTTTTAGGTGCGTCCTTCGAACGATTACGTTGTCCAATTGGTGCCAATGTCCTGATATCGGATGTTTCCAGGTACCTTTAAACTTGTCTTTCAACACGAACCACGTATTGGTGATGCAGAGATTTTACTCTGTGCATGTTGTTAATAAGCGTTCACCATTGTTATTTACGTTTCCCATTCCGTGTTTTCCCAATACGTCAGGCCATATTTCTTGTTGTTTGCCGACACGGGCATTAAAGTCACCTAGCAAAATGATTCGTTCGTGCTTTGGAATTTGTTGGAGTATATTTTGCAAAGCTTGGTAAAATTTATCCTTATCCTCAATTTTAGCATCTAGGGTAGGAGCGTAGGCACTTATGATGTTGACGTAAGTTTTGTCTGATATGGGGTACCTTAGAGTCATAAGACGGTCGGAGACACCAATAGGTACCTCAGTTAATTTGGTGGCTCCTTTTAGTGTGTTGTAATAATGGTAACAATTAGCTGATAAAGTTTTGTCAATTGGTTTTCATTTTTGATTGCAATGCCTACGCCATGAATTCTCCTGTGTGTTGCCGGGTGACCCTTCCAAAAGAGGGTGTAATGCTCCTCAGTGAGACTACCTTCATCTGCAAAGCGGGTTTCGCTAAGAGCGGCAACATCTATATTTAGTCGGTGGAGTTCCTGTGAGACCAGTGCTGTTCTTCTCTCTGGTCGATTGGAGTTTGTCTTATCCAGTAGAGTGCGGACGTTCCACGCCGCAAACGTGAAACATTGACGATGTTTAGTTCCCCGATGATACGCTGGAGTAGGCACCCCCTCTTGGAGATCCGATCGAGGAGGTATTTTACCTCCGGACGATGATTTTGTCATACTCGAATGTTCCATCTTTGATGAGTGTAAGCTGCGTAAAAAGGTTAAACTGTGACGGTTACGCTGCCGCACAGTTTGGCTGCAACTGTAGCACGGGATGGCTATGGCACAGGGACACACAGTGAGGACTCCGACGATAGTTCCCTTGTGCTACGTTCTCGGCCGGCTAGGAGTAATTTACTACTCCTCTTTCCCAGAAAGGTGGTAGGTCTGAGGGTTGTATAATGATATACTGCCTATACTCGGTCGTCAGAGCCTCGTTTGTTTAAACAGGGTGCACCACGTGAACACAACGTGAAGGTGAGGTTGACTTTTGGGTAAGCTAGGCTATATGTATCGCTTCAATACCCCTTGCACCCCTTGCATCCTTGCTCTTCGTTTAGTTCGAAACGGTGAACAAGATATTTGCGTTTAAAGGTTACGATGCATCCATTTTATTATTAGCGAAATCATGACACTAATTTATTTATAATTTCTTTATATTTCATCATTTTGCTTTCTCTGTTCTGTTTTATCTGTAGAATCACCCACCAAAGTGAGATACGCCCAACAATACTCAACAATATGTTCTATTAAAGGCTTTAACGAATATTTGTGAACATCCCCTAGTGAGGAAGGAGGTCAGTACGAAGTACTACTTCGACATTGAAAATTCGCAACTTTCAGAAGATATTGCTGAATTACAGAAATATAAAAATACATTGATGGGTATGTTGAAATGGGTTCCAGAAACCAAAGACGATTTGACTGCTGGAAAAAACTACTAGAAGTAACTTAACCATCGTTTTTTATCTGGAAAACTTTAAATCTAGTATAATTAGCCATGGAGTTTTCAAATGCAAAATTTCTATTAAAATCAAAAATTTGTACAACCTTATTTCTTAAATATAAAATAAATATTTACACAAATTAAAAATTTGTTTTTATTAAGGAACACGTATACAGAGGGTTTTTTCCCCACAAACAAGTGATTTGTGCAGGAAATAAATAATATTTGAAGATAAATGGACTATTGACGTAAAACTGGAAGGTCGCACAGCAGTTAGAACTTATGTAACTGCGAACCACTTGGTTATCTACAGTAGTTTTTGCGTAAAAATGTTAACGTGAGAAATATTGGGGTCAAACGCATGATCCCATTCGGCCACCAAAGCTGTGCTTGCGTTATACTATACAGGGTGTTCCAGAAAAATGTGCAAGTATTTGAACTGGTAGTATAGTTCGACCCCAGAAACACGTCCATGAGATTTTTTTGGCAAGAAAAATGTTTTTCTTGACATATTCCGGAAAATATTAAAAAACTTTTGAGTGCTGCTTGTTCAATTTCCGGAAATTTGTTCGAGAGAATGCAATGTTTTCCATCTCCTATGTTGTCCATATTCTGTATGTTTATAAATTATATATTTCTACAAAAACACAAGGTAATTGCTTGGTATTTGTTGCCGATTATCGATCGCTGCCAAAGGCTCTCAAAATGTTGCAGTTCTTTTTAATTTTCAAAGTTAACACGCCTATTTTCAATTTATTTTAAAAATAGTAAAGAGAAAATATGATTATTTTGGTCAGATCTACCACCCTATAGAATACTTGCAAAATGTGCCCTTATTTCTGGTACACCCTGTATAATAGACATAAGGAAGGACGATGATAAGACAAATCGAGAAAAAGTTTATATTAAATAATTTCTATTGATAGAGATTCATATATTAAAATTAATTGCAGTCTAAAGCATTCTTATTTCTTCATTTATCATATTTTATGCTCCTTAGAACATTCATTTTAAAATAAATTTGGACAGAGGAGTGCTAGTCTAATTTATAATGGATCAACTTTCGGTTAACTGAAAAGATTAAGAAATATTTGTTTATTTAGTATTTGGAAGGCCTTTTAGTAAAAATAGTAAATCTAAGTGATTTTGGTGTTTGCGAGGCTTCGTAGTTCGTACCCAGTCGTACCTGAATTCCTTGACCCACAGAAACGGTCCCTTTAACATGAATGATTTAAGTAAATGCCACACCACCATTTTCGACCAATAGGAAACGCGGAATGAAAATACCCAGTTCCTAGATATGCCATCAACTTGTTTTATGACGTGTAAAGCGAAAAACGCGGTAGTACCTGAAACTATGCCGTGTTGCCAAATTATGCATCATGAAATATTAATTATAAGAAAACATACTTTAAAGAAGGTATTTAGATTAGTTTAATGTATTTCCCGTTCATTACAATACCGTTAAAATACTTGGCTTCAATATTTTAATCTAATCATTTGAAAATGGAGATAAATTTAATAATATATAAATTATAAACGGGCAGGAAAAGTGGCAACGGGTTTAAAAACATCTGTTATCGAGAGCAGAACGTCAGAGTCAGAGAATTGTTGATAAACTTTAAACGTAATACATCGTCTGACTTGTGAAGGAGTGAGAATTTACGAGTGATTTTAAATTGTTTTCTTAAATTAAATTTTCATTTTTGGTTCACCCTTAATTTTCCTAAATAGAGAAAATGAATTTGTCGTTCGCTGGTTGCGGGTTTTTGGGTATTTACCACGTCGGAGTCGCGTGTTGTTTTCGAAAATATGCCCCACATTTGTTATTAGACAAAATTTCTGGGGCATCAGCTGGTGCTATGGCGGCCTGTTGTTTATTACTGGATTTACCTTTGGGTAAGTTATTTTCTAATATTTACGTGTTGCCTCTTTAGTTGCTAAAACGATTTACTTATACCACAGATTATACCTCCTGAAGAATAATATAAAATTATTTATAGCTTATCAAAATGTATTTCACAATGCCCAGCACATTACGGTATTTTTTCATTGTCAGTGAATTCAATTATTAAACCTTGAAAATATTTTTTTTGGTCAACAATAAAACAATGTCACCAAGGGAATATTGTAGGGACATGATATTAAATAAACCTAATATACAGGGTGGTCCGAATTGTATTCGTAAACTTCATTAAAAAATGACGGATAAAAATGAGTAAAAAAGTTCGTATAAGTTTATGTCCTAAAATGCTTGGTTTTGGAGATACAGGGAGATAATAACTACTTGTCCGTAGGTGTATAAAACCACTGAGCGAAAAAATATACATTTTCCACGTAAAAATTATATTTTGGCAAAGATCGCTACAGGCAACCGTTCTCGAGATATTTAAAATGGAAATCACAGATGGAAATACCTAGTCAATACATGCTATTATTAAAAAAATAAATATGTTAAGTAGATAATTACCTATTTCCCTAAAATAGTAACTTTGGGAACTTTTTAATTTATGTCAATGATGACATGTATTGCTTATTTCGATTCCAAATATCTCGAGAACTTTTACTCGTAGCGATTTTTACCAAAAAACCTTTATTACCTTTTTTATTACAAAAAAAAAGTTATATATTTTACGCGGTAGATTTATACAGGTACGGACAAAAAGTTATTACTTTTAAAAGCAGTTAAAAAATAAGTTGGTGGCGCCCTCTACAAATAGGAGTCATAGTAAGATCAAAATCAAATTGATCGCGTCAAAAAACTCCCAATTTTCACCGAAATATCGACGTTCTTTCAGAAATTATTTGGAAAAAATCGAAATAAAAACGAAACTTCTACTCCCTGTATCACCCTGTATAGGAACATACTTTATTAATTTATACGAACTTGTTTGCTCATTTTTATCTGCAGAATATGCTGTCTAAGTACCGAATTCGGACCACCCTGTATATTCTGATAAATATATTTTTACAAAGCCTATTTTGTGCTATTAAGTACATGTCCGTAATTATCGTATTTTGGACAATTAAAAATATTAGCTATGAATACAGGAATACTCAATAAACAAGCTATTAAATTTATATCATCGACAATAGAAAAAATGCGGTTGATTAGACTTTCCGATGTACGCGTAAAATGATTACGGACAACAACAAAGGATGTAATATAAATAATAGCAGAGTTGCAACTATGAACTTTGCTTTAACAAATTATAACGATTAATTAGACACATTTTCAAATATTATAGAGCTTCATAGATAAGAAGGCGGTATTTTCGGCAACTTTTATCCGAACATGAATCTTTCCTTCTCCGGTTGTGGTTTTTTGGGGATGTATCACGTGGGAGTGGGTTGCTGTTTTCGAAAATTCGCGCCACATTTGATAAGAGAAGTATCTGGAGCATCGGGCGGCAGTATTGTCGGCTGCTGGATACTACTGAACTTAGATCTGAGTAAGCACTTCATCTCTATTCTTTTGTATTAATTATTATCTTGATTATTATTAAAATTATACAGGGTGGGTCTTAAATAAGTGCAGATATTTTAGGGGTAGTATACAGGGGTGATCCGAACTGTATTCCGGAAACTTCGCCAGCATATTCTGCAGATAAAGTAAATGTAAAGAAGTTTGTATAAATGTATATCCAAAAATGCTTAGTTTTGGAGATACAGGATGTAGAAGTTTCATTTTTATTTACATTTTTTCCAAATAATTTCTGAAGTAACGTCAATATTTGGATGAAAATTGGTGTCTGGAAGATTGTTGACATGAGAAATTTGAATTTGGTGTCAATATGACTGCTGTTTGTAGGGGGCACCACCTACATATGTTTTAACTGTTTTGAAGAGTAATAACTTTTCGTCCGTATTCATCTGGATAAAACTACTGAGTGAAAAAATATACATTTCCGTGATTTTTTACGTAAAAAATATTTCTTGGTAAAAATCGCTACGAGCAATCGTTTTTAAGATATTTAGAATTGAAATAGTCAATACATGTCATTATTGACAAAAAATAAGCATGTTGAGTAGATAGTTATTTGGATTTAGATATTGGAAAATATTTTTGGATTTTTTTTAGTTTTATTTTAAAAAACATAATTTATTTGGTAATATGACTGCAACATATATGTAGTAGATTAAATTTACAAGAAAGGAAACCCAGAAAAGATCCAGAGGTTGTCAAAATTTAAGCAATTTTTTTTGAAATTTTTAAAGTATAATAATTCGGTAACAATAATTAATTAAAAATTACTTTTTGTGCCTTTCCACAAAAGGTGGCAAAAGTGTTATTTTTACTCCCAATAAAACAATATTTATACTATTTTCGTATGAAATAATGATCGTTTATCATACCTACGTTGGCTTGATCTTCGGCTTAAATTTCGAAAAAATGACCAAAATAGAGATCCTGACTTGCTAATTATTCATAATTTTCCATTATATTATGATATTCAACTTGAATAACGTTAATTTAGTTTTTTATGCATTTAACTGCATGCGCTCAAATAATACGAACTTCATTATTTATAATAATCACTCGACAAACAACAGGTATATTACCATTATAGCCTTGACAATTTTCGTATAACTAAAGTGGTTATCAAATTTTGAAACAGTTTTCATCAGACCATACCCATACAGACATTGAGACTGTTGTGACTATTTCTTGTGGAGTATAATCTCAGATAAATTACCGTTTATACTATACAATGACTCTATCCTTCGCTGGTTGTGGCTTTATGGGTTTTTACCACATAGGAGTGGGATGCTGTTTTAGGCAATTCGCCCCCCATCTGATAGAAAAAGTTTGCGGAGCTTCAGCCGGAATTATCGTGGGTTGCTGGATTTTGTTGGATTTAGATTTAAGTAAGTTGGAAGTTGGTATTTATGGTTGGTCCATTCTTATCAGTAAGTCTGTACAGAATAAAAAGATTCATTTTATTTTATTCAAAACGTGTAAAAATATCATGAAGGGTAGACTCAATAACTTGTTTTATTTTACGTTATCTATAAATGTTGATAGTTATTAAAATAATTGTTATAAACATATACAGGGTGAGTCTTAAATAAGTGCAAATATTTTCAGAGCTGGTAGATCTCTATAAAAGAAATATACTTTCTCTATACCGTTTTTCAAATAAGTTCAAAATAACCGAGTAATTTTGCTTCAAAAATTCCCCAAAAAGATGATTTTTTGCTTAAATTATGACAACCACTGGACTTTTTCTGCATTTTCTTTCTTGTAAATTATTTAATCTACTACCTATGTTGTCATATTATCAAGTAATTATGTTTTTTAATTAAAAACTAATAAACATTTCCACATTTTTTTTTCAAAAATTCCAAATATTCATTTTTTTGCGGAAAAAATATCATAAAGTTTCTTCTCATCATAATCGTTAAGACTCACCCTGTATAATTCTAATAAAAATAGATAAATTATAATAATTATATTTAATGACACAAATATCAGATACGCTACTGAAGCACGTAAGTCAAATTGACGTATCTTAGTTATTTTTGACAAGTATAGTAGATAAATGAGAAATTGCAAGAAAAGTGTGACGTGAATCTCAATGTTCTTTTTAAACGGAACACCCTGTATATTATTGAATTTTTAGCTTCTTTTCTGATCACTTTACATAATCATAGTCGTAGCGGTAGAACCCAAATACACGAAAAACGTTTCAAATAATGATAGAAATAAACCACTTGGTATAGGTGGTATATGCACATAAACAATCGATTTGACCCGCAGCACCTTATTGCAAGTGGAGGCAAATTCAAAATGGCGGCGTTTTTTAGAATTACTGTTTTTTTTGTTTTTTTTTAAGTTTTTTAATGGATTAAATTAATAAGTATATTTTGAATTCAAATGCTAATATGATTAATACTACACTAAGTATATAAAATTCAAAATAGCGGAATTTAGTTCTGTATTAATTAGTAGTTGCGAGCTAATTCTCTATCAGCTACGCGCGAGATATAAATTTTAGTTCAAATCAAAAATTTATTACAAGCAGCAGCGCACCAAGAAAGTAATTATGAGAAGACCCCCTTCCGTCCCTCCTTCCCCACCAGCCCACCAAACAAAAAAAAATCCGTTCCAAACTTTCCCGTGAACTGGATTAAAATGTGTTCTTTCAGCATGAAAACGAACAATGCCCACCATCTCTGTCTCAAAATGGAGAATTACGCCGGGGGCAAAAAAGTGACCTCACCAATATTCTTGAAGGTACATAATTAATTACGCGTATTAAGTTTTAGTTTTACATATCTATATTTTTTCTGTTGTAGAACCGGTACCAAGCGATACTGATCCAGAATCATGCGATTGTATTGTTTACGATGGTGCAGCTCTTGTACACTTTGTCATTCCCCGTTATAGCAAAATATTTCAAGAATATTTTGATCTGGATCTTAAATCTTATGTTGAAAAAGATGTCGCAAAATTGGGAGCATTGCGCATTGATATTGTTTGGGATCGATATGTAATTGATAGCGTTAAAAATACTGTCTGTGAAGAACGAGGACATGGAATTCGCCGCCAAGTAACCGGCCTACTAGACTTCCACTAAACTGGCCAGATTTCTTAAAAAGCCCATTAAACAAAATTTATCTCTTCTTTTTTTAGCAAAATCTTTTATTGCAGTAGAAAGCAAAATAGTATATGTATCAAATATAGGTGACATAATTTACTCATCAGCAAAGGCAAACTCGTCCCTTAATGGTGTCAAATGTAGTACTGAAGAAGAAGCAGATGGCAGAATAATATTACATTTAAAGGATGCGGGATGCGGTGCAGCATGGGTCCCAGAACGTGGTAGTGCGAACAGTTGATACTGATGTACTAGTACTATGTATAGCTTTTTACGCACCATTTAAATCTCTTGGTCTCCAGAATTTATGGTTTTTTTTTGATACAGGTGCAAAGAGACTATATTTAGCAGCACACCTTATGGCAGGTAAGCCTCTCACACACAAATAACACACTTGGCTTAAAAAATCATATTTTAGATGCTCTTGGCGACAAGGCTAGCGCTTTTCCTGGGTTTCATGCTTTTACAGGATGTGACACGGTGTCATTCTTTTCTTACAAAAGAAAAAAGTCTGGAAAACATGGAATTCGCAGAGCGATAAGGCAACCGAAGCTTTTTTCAAGCGATTTCAAGCCCATCACTGTCTTCCATTCTGGACGATGTCGTCAAAGTCCTTGCTAGCTTCACTGTTCAGATGTACAATCCACTTAGCACTGCAACCAACACTGACACTACAAGAAAAAAAAATATTTTTTTCTCAAAACAAGCCAATTCATTTGATACCTCCGACTTCTGCAGCACTGTATCAACATATCCTAAGGGTTACTTACCAAGCTGGTCAAGTCTGGGGTCGTTCTTACGATATGGATAACGTAACGCCATCACCTAAGGGGCTGGGTTGAAAAGAATTCAAAGTGGACTCCTCTATGGTCTGTTCTTCCAAATGTATGGCAGACATGCCAAGAGCTAGCTAAATGATCCTGCGTAAAACTGGATGTAGCAGTAGTCGGTGTAAATGCAAAAGTGATCTTCCATGTACACTGCAATACAGTTCCTGCAAAAACATGTACACCAACAGTGTAATTCAAAAGTTGGTATTTATAAATATTTTTATATTTTTCCGAGCTAGACTAACAAAAAGTTTCTGCGAGTAGACTTATTCTTTTTAATTTTTTATTTTAGTTTAGAAGATTCCGAAGACTAAGGAACGGTATCCGGCGCCATTTTGTAAAAAATCACGCCATTTTATTTTTTTTCTTAAAAACGCTGTACTTTTAATAAATTATAAAAGTTAAAATTGCTATTCTATTAATTTTAACCCAATTAGTCTCATAAGAATTAAGTTAAGCTGTGCCATTTTGAAAAATTCCGCCATTTGGAATTTGCCTCCACTCCTGATAAGGTGCTGAGTGCTAAATCAACCTACTATATTACAGTACGTCTGTCCGTTCTGTAGCTACGAGGTATCCGTGAGAGGGGAAACGATATTCTCTCCATGTTTTTCGTAAAAAATTAGACGACGCGTCCCATCAATAAAAATTCGACAAATTTGCAAGTAGCCAATAAAATGAGTGGGCGGAGCGGTTTGCGGTGACGTACTCGCCAAGTCGACGTATAAAATATATTGTTGTTTATTTAAATGTTTTTTGTCTGCATTCCTTTCATAGACACAGATCCAGCAGACGTACTGTATGTAAGTAAACTTTCTGCCAAGCGGTTTTATTCTATCACGATTTGAAACGTTTTTTAGTCTACCGCGACGACTATCATAAGATATTATTAAATATTATGATTATTGTTAGTTCCCAGTAGTTAATATGCAGATAAAAAAAATCGTGAGTGTTTGGGAAGGCTTGAAAGGAAACTATGTTTTTGCGACGTTTCGCGACTTTATTGTCGCTTCTTCAGGCACCAAAACATATATTAATCCACATTATGACTACAAACATTCATGGCGACTCCAACCGCCAACACTAAGACACATACAGACGAATCGAACAGAAACTTGACAGGTATTGTTTGGCCCGATATACATCGATGCTCGGTTTGTGTCGTACTCATTTTGTGTCGTACGCATTTTGGTGCCTGAAGAAGCGACAATATAGTCGCGAAACGTCGCAAAAACATTGTTTCCTTTCAAGCCTTCCCAAACACCCACGATTTTTTTTTATCTACATTATTAAATATGTTTTGATAGTTTCAGAAATATTAATAAATAAATAAATAAAATATATTTTCAGCCATTATTAAAAAAATTATTAAAAGTAAAAGAAATGTCCCGAAATCAAAACTAGACCAGATATTTACTATAATTGGTCTGCACTTACTTTCCTATAAATATTGTAATCTTAAACCATACAGGCTCTTCGAAATTCTATGCCAAACTTTCTAAAATATAAAATAGACTTTCTTCGTTTTTTTTAATAGAACACCCTATGTATTATTCCTTTATTAGATAGAGAATTAAGAAAAGAACATTTTTTGTATTTAAAGTATATTATAAAGTTTATTTTTGCCTTTAATTAAATATATATATATATATATATATATATATATATATATATATATATATATATATATATATATATATATATATATATATATATATATATATATATATATATATATATATATATATATATATATATATATATATATATATATATATATATATATATATATATATATATATATATATATATATATATATATATATAAGAGAAAGAAATAGTGAGGGATAGTAAGGGAAATGTATAAAAAAAAAAGATTAAACGGCTCAGCCCTCAACAACTCGTAACCGTATACACCAGTGTACACCAGTGCAGACACGCACACCCATACACTCACACAACCACACCTACACTAGTGCACACCGATGTAACTGCCTTCAGGCTTCATCAGTACGGTAAGGATTCAGGAAGCGAAGAAACCGATCCCAAATCACAAAAATCCAGGAAGCAAACGATGCAACGAGGCACCGTGTGCAACCCAGGAGATGGAAAAAAAATGTGATGAAGAAACGAAAATAAATGATGGAAAAAAAAAGGAGCAAACGGGAGCCTAAAGCCCCAATTTGCAGCCAAGAACCAGAGTCGCCCAGGATTTTGGGCTTCGTCCAGAACAGCCGCGGAGGTAGCCAACAGCAACCCGCCGCAATACCCTTAGCCGTGGTACCAATATGAAAGAGAAAGAAATAGTGAGGGAAATGTATAAAAAAAAAGATTAAACGGCTCAGCCCTCAACAACTCGTAACCGTATACACCAGTGTAGGTGTGGTTGTGTGAGTGTGTGGGTGTGCGTGTCTGCACTGGTGTATACGGTTACGAGTTGTTGAGGGCTGAGCCGTTTAATCTTTATATATATATATATATATATATATATATATATAAAAAATATTATATATATATAATATTTTTTTATTTTTTTAACTCGTTTTCTAAAGAAAAATGGTACATTTATTTTTTTGTTTAATTACATACATTACATATTTATCTATTTTTTGCAATGTGTTGAAGGTAAGTTATAATTGGGAAGTCACTTTAAAAATATGTATTTATTATAATGGAAATTTTTGATGTATCGTTTTCTAGCAATTAATTAAAACTACAATTAGTATATGAAATAATGAAATAATATGATATTATAATGAATAGAGATATATTGAACCACATACGTATAGGTATCTATACTGTATGATAAGTTTAAATTATATAGCATCCTGTGGACCCTGTTTAGTGTAAATCATTGTATTATCTGTCTAAATTTAGACCACTTGAATAACAACATGAAATTTTACTTTCAATGCGAATATTCTACTTAAGTACTGATCTATATCGGGTGTTCTTCAAAAGTGGCTCACCCCTATAATTTTTTTATTTTTTTTAAGACATGAAAAAAAAAATGGCGCCGGGAGGCTCGTATAGCCGCCCATACTAAAATATGTTAATATCTCGAAAACTACGACTTTGACTGATTTTGATGTTATTACAAATTTTATTGCAAATATTACTCCTAATCTTAATTTGAAAACCGCGTTTCGCTAGCTACTGTAGTTTTGGAATTACGATTTTTTTAAATTTTTAGCCCTCTCCCATACCCCCTTACCAACCCCCCACCCTAACCAAAAACTAATGGCCAGATTCTCGGGTGCCACAGTATCGGTTCAGCGGTTTTCGAGTGAAAATCGGTTCAGCGGTTTTTGAGTGGAGACGGTCAGACAGACGGACAGATGGACAGACGGACAGACGGACAGACAGACAGACACCATGAAAATATTTTGTATTTAGGTCATTTATGACCCAAATAACTCATTTTGAGTGAAATTAAAAAAAATTTTTTTTGCCGATCTTAATAGCCTACCATACCTATTGGTATGGTCGGCCAATAATACAATACAGGGTGGCGCCTCTCATACGCCGCGGAAGCTCCAAGAAGAACGGTAGATTATATCGAAATGAAATTTTGGCAACATATGTAGTTATCTGAAAGCATTTTATAAAAATATATAGAATTATACAGGGTGTCTCCAAAAAAAGTTACACATCAAAGTTTTGTTTTTTCTAATGGAACACCCTATATATTAATTGATTTTCGGATTCTAGGAAAAAAATAAAGGTGAGTTTTATTAAAGAAGCATATACCTAAAACCTTTGGATTTTGACATATTTCACATTTTGTGAAAATGAAGAGTAAATTATAAATTTCGCTAACAGCTAACTAAATTTTAGTTGACCTTGTATAGCCTGATATTTAATTATGGTAAACATTGTGTGTTAAACCAAATTGAAATTTGACCCGAAAAGTTATACAGGGTGAGACAAAATTAATATGGAACATTAGTCACTTTTAAAAGCAAGTTACTCCTTTATTTTAAATGGAACACCCAGTATATTATTCCGGTGTTCAATGGGGAATTTATATATCTTTAAAATATTATTAAGGTTGTCTACCCCCAGACAAAGATTTTCCTACATATTTTAATTTTTATGATTTTGCGTCAGTAGGCCTTTATCATTTGAAAAAATCTATTTGGCTGTGATATACCTTTTGTTAATTTAACAAAAATTAAATAATGTAGAGTAACTAGATATAAACCTATAATTATGTGACAAAATTAGCTAGATGAAATCAAATGCTCAAAATGCTTCCTTTCCTGTTAACTGCATAAAATTATTGTCTTGTCAAAAGGATATTTTCATTTTAAAAGCCATATGTGGAGTTCTACCTGAAGCAGCTACAATAATTTCTCTCATGTTGTCGACAATAGTTGGTCGAGTTTTGTAAACACTGTCTTTAACATATCCCCATAAAAAAAATCCAGACTAGATAAAATCAGGAGCATTTAAGTATTCTATTAATAAAAGCATGTCAGTTCTCGCTGATGTAGGATAAGTTTGCATTTTCGGCAAATTTCTGAGATATTTTTTTATCTTAACTGATACAAAGTGATAACTAGTTGTTATAGTTGGACTAATTAGACAGTTATGTTGAAGTAACGTCAAACATAACACCAGCCACCTTTTATCAAATAATAAAGCCCAAACCAAAATCTTGGTTTGAGGGGTAGGCAACCTTAATAGTATTTTGAAGACACATGAATTCTCCATTGAATATCGGAATAATATACTGGGTGTTCTATTTAAAATAAACGAGTAACATGCTTTTAAAGGTGACCAATGTTCAATATTAATTTTGTCTCACCCTGTATAACTTTTTGTATCAAGTTTTAATTTGATTTAAAGTACAATAGTTAGTTTAACTACGTATTAGGCTATACCGGCTAAATTCCAATCTAGGTAGCTTTTATTGTAATTTAATAATTGTTCTTTATTTTTAGAAATGTTAAATATCTCAAAAACCTTATATTTTAGTCATATACTTCTCTTATAAAACTCACATTTATTTTTCTCCCAGAATCCGAAAATCAATTAATATATAAGGTGTTCCATTACGAAAAACACAACTTTGATATGTAACTTTTTTTGGGGACACCCTGTAGAACTCTCTATATTTTGAAAAAGTGCTCTGAAGTAAACTACATATGCTCACAAAATTTCATTTCAATGCAAACTGTCGTTCTCCTTGGAGCCTCCGCGGCGTATGAGAGGCGCCACCCTGTACATATGATCATGATTCTTAAACGAAAAGCCGATTTTTAGAAAATTTACTAAAAATCGTCAGGGAATGTCTATTATACACTCAGGATTTTTTTAGAATTTTTTGAAGTGGTGGAACAATATGAAAAAAAAATAAAAACTCATTTTTTTTCTAATATCTTCTGTTTTAACTAACTTATATTTTTGTTTAGTGAAAAAAGTGCGTAGAAATTTTTTTTTAGACAGACTTAGACAGACGGACGAACAGAGAAAAGTGTTACTATAAGAGTTCCGCATTTTCCTTGTGAAGTAAAGAACCCTTTAGCTAATTTTGTTTATTCAAAGTATATAAAAACGAAATTATTTTCTGTATATTTTAAATATTCCGTGTTTTATATAAAAACTAGCGTGTACCAGCGACTTCGTTCGCGTCGAATTAATCAGTTGTAAAGGTGATGATAAAGCAAAGCAAGAATTTCCATTAACACACAAACTGGATAAAATTTTCTCACATTTATGTCAGCATGAGAAAAAACAATATGGCGATATTATTATATAACTTGGTAATATTTGAGGGGTAGTTTCATCTCGTTGGAATTTGACTTTCGAAAAAGCCGTTTGCCAAAAATAAGTAATAAGTAAATAAGTAAAAGAGCAGCAGTCTAAACTTTATGTTGCATTCATCGATCTAACAAAAGCCTTCGACTCTGTGAACAGAGATGCGCTTTGGGCAATTATGGAAAAGTTCGGTGTACCCAACAAATTTCTTACAGTGTGTAAAAGCCTCCATAACAACAACAAGTCAAGAGTGTCACATCATGGATCACTGAGCGACCCATTCCTAACAAATACAGGAGTTAGGCAGGATGTGTCTTAGCGCCTCCTATTCAACATATTCATGGCAGCGCTCTCCATTATAGTGGACAGCAAACTGCAGGAGAGAGGATTAGGCATTAGATACAGATATGACGGCGTCTGTTCAACATAAAAAGACTCAGGGCAAAAACACGTACAAAATTTATCACAGAACTTCAATACGCTGACGACTGCGCTCTAGTTGCAAACACGGTACAACAATTACAAGAAATGTTGAACACATATACCTGGGCATACGAGGCTTTGGGCCTTAAGCTGAACATCGGCAAAACTAAAATCATGTGCACTCCCCCGGAAGATCACAACAATGCTATAAAAATCGGAGAAGAACTATTCGAATATGTGGCGGAATTCAATTACCTTGGCAGTTTGATTTCGGAAAAGGCCAATATTGACTCTGAAATTCAGCACAGGATTAGTAGCGCCTCAAGAGCATTCTGGAAATTAAAAGACAGGGTTTTCTACAATCATGACTTGAGTACAAAAACAAAACTTGCAGTATACCGAGCAATTATAATCCCCACCATGATATATGGGAGCGAAACCTGGGTGCCTTACCGCCGACACATGAACGCATTGAACAAGTTGCAACAGAGACACCTTAGACAACTCTTAAGAGTCCGGTGGTTCCATCATGTCTCAAACGTATCGGTCCTTGAAAAATCTAACTGCGAGAGTATTGAAGTCATGGTCACAAAATCCCGCTTAAGATGGGCTGGTCACGTATGCAGAATGCAAGAAAACCGCATACCAAAATCTCTGCTTTACGGTGAGCTTGTGGACGGTAAGAGGAGGCCGGGTGGACAACTGAAAAGATACAAGGACATTTTCCACGAAAATTTAAAGGGAATTAACATGCAGAATGAGTGGGAAAAAGCAGCTCACAATAGAACTCAATGGAGAAGGGTTGTAAACTCAGTTAACAGCGGCAACCAAAAAGTAGAGAGGCAACAAAGCAATGAGATTTTTGAATGTCCGGAGTGCGGTAGGCAGATAACATCACGTATCGGGCTTTTCAGTCACAGAAAAGCTCATGAAAGAAAACGCCTTGCATGACCATTTTCTTTATGTGTGTCGAATACTCGTCAGCGAGTAACGGCTGTATGTATGTATGTATGTATGTATTGCCAAAAATAAGCTTTTTACGTCAAGCAGTTTAAGCAGAATCGTGGTTAAAAAATTATCCAACTTTTTGGAACAACCTGTATGATTTTTTAAAAAATTTCAAAATATGTAAAAAAACCAAATAAATTATGCTTGTCCAAGCGTTTTCCCGAAAGACTAACCGTTTTTTTAAATAGCAAATATTGTAATATTTGAGGGACGTTTTCACCCTCTTGGAATTTAAGATTCGAGAAACCTCTCCTTATCGAACCTCTACACCCCACAGTCAATCCGTTTGCCAAAAGCTTTAAACGTCAAGCAGTTTAAGCAGAATCATGATTACTCAATGGTCATATTTTATGAATAAATTTATAAAAAATCTTAAAATATGTAAAACAACAAAATAAAATATACGTGTTTAAGAGTTTTTCCGAAAAACTCACCGGTTTAAATAAAAAATATTTTAATATTTGGGGGATAGTTTCACCCCCTTAGAATTCGAGTTTCGAAAAATCCCTTCTTATCGAACCTCTACACCCTAAAGTCAATCTGTTTTCCAAAAATCAGATTTTTATGTCAAGCGCTTTAAGCAGGATCGTGATTAATCAATGACCAGATTTTTCGAAACACCCTGTATACATTTTTAAAAATCTTAAAATATGTAAAAAACAAAATAAAATATACGTGTTTAAGCGTTTTTTCGGAAACTTGACCGTTTTTTAAATAAAAATATTGTAATATTTGAGGGGTGGTTTCACCCTCTTGGAACTGGAATTTCGAAAAATCCCTTCTTATCGAACCTCTACACCCTAGAATCAACCTGTATGCCAAAATTGAGCTTCTTACGTTGAGTGGTTTGAGCAGGATCGTGATGAATCAGTATGTCAGTCGCTTAAGGATTTTATATATTAGTATACATACTACCCACTGGATTAGCGTATACGACAAATGCAGTACCGATAAAAGTCGCGATCTCGTCATTCATTTTAAAATGAATTTAATTTAGTCTCCGTTCGAACGTCACACTCGAAACAAGTGGCGAAGCGCGTATTTTTATCTCATTACAAGCGCGACAACTCCAAAGCGATATTTGTGAAATAATTTGTGCAAACGCAACATTGAAGTATTTTCGGACAAGGCGCTATAAAAATGAACCTGTCCTTCGCCGGTTGCGGCTTTTTGGGCATGTACCACGTCGGGGTGGCTTGCTGTTTTCGAAAATACGCGCCCCATTTACTTCTGGACAAAATTTCCGGAGCATCGTTCGGAGCTATAGCCGCCTGTTGCTTACTATTGGATTTGCCATTAGGTAGTATTGCTTTTTCCATTTAATAGTTTTACCTTAGATTGAATACCTACTTGGAATATACAGGGTGTCCCAGAAATAAGTGCAAGTATTTTAAGGGGTGGCAGATCTCGATAAAAGAAGCATATTATTTTCTCTTTATCGTTTTTCAAATAAGTCCAAAATAACGATGTTATTTTACTTTGAAAATTTCCATTAAAAATGATTTTTTGGAAATGAACCACTGGATTTTCTTTCTTGTAAATTTAATCTAATACCTATGTTGCCATATTATCAAGAAATTATTTTTTTTAACTAAAAACTAAAAAAATCAAAAAAATTTTTCAAAAAATTTCAAATTTTCAAAAATGTTTTTTCGCGAAAGAAAAACCTAGACGTGTTTCTGGGGTTGAACTATACTACCAGTTAAAATACTTGCACTTATTTCTGGGACATCCTGTATAACGTATCTTGTTTTAAAATGAAACGAGCGCAAGATATCCGTTATAGAGGGTGGTCCGAATTGTATTCGGGAACCTTCGGCAGCATATTCAGCAGATAAAAATAAGTATAAAAGTTTATAGAAATATATGTCCTAAAATGCTTAATTTCGGAGATGCAGGTTGTAGAAGTTTCATTTTTATTTCGGATTTTTCCAAATAATTTCTGAATTATAGTCGATATTTGGATGAAAATTTCTGGCCTGAAATTTGAATTCGATGTCAACATGACTCCTGAATTGTAGGAGATGCAACTCGCATATTTTTTGACTGGTTTGAAGAATAATATCGTTTCTTCCATACCTGTTTGAAAGTACAGAATGAAAAATATAAATTTCCGCCGTTTTTACGTAAAAAAGGCCAGTAAAATATAATTAGTTTGCCGTTGTAACACCAAAGGTTCCAACACCCAACTGTAATCTAAAATAGGCCTCCTGATAAAAATCGATACGAGTACACATTATCAAACTATTTGGAATGTAAATTATCAATACCGTGTCATCATTCACAAAAAATAAATTTAGGAACTTTTTTGAGCCATTAAATTTATACATTAAATACAATGAATATTGGAAATGCATTTACTCATAATTCGATTCAAGTACTAACGCATTGCACAAATAATCATGTCCAATATTTTCAGTACTCAGTAAATAATTATTCAGGCTATTAGGTCTGAACTTAACTTAATAATAATGGACACTGGTTAGATTTTTCATAAAATGATGTTAGGAGGGATTCCGTTAGAGTCATCCAAGTTATTTACAATTTTTTTTTATTTACACTTAGCATACAAAACCTTATTAACCCTATTTGTTTAACATTATTCAGAGACGAGTTCTAAGTTAAATATTTGACGTTTCTAAATTTGTTTTCGTTAAACTATGAAGACTGTATATTTTAAAAAATAATTCAATGATATTAAACCAATGATTAAAGAATACAAGGACCAATTAATTGTTACCATACCTCCAAACAGTGCCGTGCCACATGTTTTTCTTAACTTAACTGTTAACAAAACTAGTATGGACGTATAGGGTATATGAAGTACACATAATATCAGAAAAATAATTATCAAATACAATAAGTAATGGCTAAAAAGGTGGAGGACGTAAAATTAATACTAACTAAAAACAGTTTTTATTTCCATTTAAATTTTAAAGTAGCTGTGATCTAAACAAGTTTTAATAAACAATATACAATAACAACATAATGAAAAAATAACAAACAATTTTAGATTGTTCGCAGTTGTTTTCAATTTTTGTCTGTGGTCACGGACCAGTAATCGTTATTTGTCAATACAACAACCAAAGTTTACCAAATCTATAGCCTGTCTTCATATCAGCATTTGTGCTTCCTTTATTTTTGTGTATCAAAACTTTTTGTGTTAATTTATCTGCAGCTAAATCACATTACTTTCGAATCTTTTTACTCTATGAGCATATGAGCACTATGAGCATTAAATAACTATATTGAAAAACTGATAATATCTGGTCCATCATTGTTCTTCAACAGACAAATTTTCTTCTATAAAGAAAGTTATAGTCTAACAATACATACACGGACCAAGCAAATGACGCCTAGGGCTTGACCTCGCCAAAATTATCATCGATTGTCATTCCCCAGCCGTCTTTGACGCCGTTTTTTTTTCGATCGTTTTACGATCTAGAGTTCATGACTAAGAGGCTTTATCAAGAATACAACAAATGGGGACTTCAGGTTAGTCTAAAGAAGACCGAATACTTAGCTGTCAATTCCAACGCTTGTTTTGAAGTCTTCATTAATGATAACGTCCAGATTCAACAAGTAGACAAATTTAAATACCTGGGTGCTACTATCAACAACGAGGGTTTGGGCAAAGTAGAAATACAAACCCGAATTCAGAAGAGCAAACAAGTTATTGGATGTCTTAACAGCCTCTGATGGGACCGAAACTTGTTTGCAACAACTAAAAAGAGACTTGGAAGAACATTGGTGGAGTCAGTTCTTTGCTATGGTTCAGAGCTGTGGACTCTGAGTGCAGACGCGAAGCGCAAAATCCAAGTTGTTGAAATGGACTACCTTAGAAGAAGTGCAGGTATATCTAGGATGGAAAAAAAAAGACAAACATCGAGGTCAGGCGTATCATGAATGCATCGGAGGAGACAGTACTGGATCGAATCGAAAAATCCAGCTTAAAATGGTTTGGACATGTTCTGCTTATACCAGAGAACAGGTGGCCAAAAAGAGTTTTTCAATGGGCTCCCCAGGGCAGAAGAAAGAGAGGTAGACCTAGAAAATCCTGGAACGGAACGGTTACGGAAGTAATGGAAGCTCGTAACCTTGGCAATTGCCCAGTAGCAAAGCCAAAACCCAGACAGTTCGTAACCTAGAAGCTGATGACGCTCTAAATCGAGATGTGTGGCGTAGGGTAACGGGAAGGCAGCAATAGGCTGTAGTTGGAAATGAGTATTAAATACTTAAAAAAAAACCAAAATCCCGTTTATATATATATTTTTTTTTTCCGATCGTATGCGGTGTTTAGAGTGGGTATTTATTAGGCGTAATGACTCACTATACGGGAATATATCATGTTATTAAAATTTGTTTTTTTGCGTTTCATGAACTTTGCTTCTCACTACATTTTATCTGCGTTGTAGATCATTAATTTGAACTTGGTACCAAATTATCTACCTGCGAATATTTTTTTTATATAAACTATAAAAATATGATCTCATTAATAATATACAAATAAACATGAGAGAGTTTTAATCAATTCAGAATTCTCTTCATACGTTTTGTTATTTTTGTTTGTAAATCATTTAAACTATTTTATCAAAATATTTTTAATTCGCCGTCTTTATTCTAAATATTCCGCGAATTTTGTTAAGAACGATAATAAAATCTTTATTAATTAGGATGATTCCATAATGTCTGAAATTTTAATAACAATTCCAATTACTTATCCATAGAATAGGTAAATTCCACGAATTAATAAATCTATATTTAATTTATCTTAATTGTTGCAGAAAACTTTAACAATAAACCTTATATTATTAAACAAATAAACGTTGTATTCTAATAGTTATTGTTGGGAATATTTAAAAATAATAGTAATTATCTTCCTTCCTTGTGCAGTGAAGTCATGCAATTTTCTTTTACTAGAATTTACTAGACATTATTATGAAAGTTCTTTATTATTTATAAATTACCTTTTTTCATATTCTTACTCTAATTTTTTATCTTATTCAAACCGAAGTTTTTCAAAATAAATATATCACTTAAATTTCTGGAATGTAATTAACGATTATCATATGTATCAATTCAACCTATTTATTTCAATAGTATGTAAACTAATCAAATTAGGATAAGCTATCATACATAATAGTTCGTTAACTCTATGATAAGCCTGGGAATAGAAACAAAAGACAACAAAGTTTCTTTGCAAAAGTCAAACAAAAAGATTAGTCCTTCACATAACTTTTTACTATTTACTTTGCTTTAAATATTACGAAGACGATAAGTAATGAGAGTCATGTTAGACAAGGTTTTAAATATTAGTCAAGTTAGATTATTCTTATGCCGGTTTCAGACCAAGGCGACAAAAAGTAAACACAATTTTGATACAAAAACAAGACAAACTTGAGACAAATTGTCCACACCACAAGGACAAAAGTACAACAAATTCAAAAGTTTAGTTGTTGCGAATGAGTATTATCAAAGAATATTTTTGTTTTATTAACCATGTGTGATTTCACTGGTCAAACCAAAGCAAACCATCCACACTGCACCGACAACTTGTAAAATATACGAACAAAACATAGACACTTTGATCTTTACCGACTCGAGATGGGCCATTGAAAAGCCTCTGAATTTTGAAATAAAACAAAAATGAGACAAAAATTTCGCAGAAATGTATTGGATTTGTCGCAATTTTGTCGTAAAACATAAATGTTTCTGTCTTGTCGTTGTTTTGTCTGCTTGGTCTGGTCTGGACCCGGCATTTAGATTTGTTTTTATTAATACCAGTTCAAAAAGTATAGTATAGGTAAACTTTTACTGGTACTGGTACTTTTTGAACTTTGGATTTTGTCAAATTACACATACCGTATGATTAAAAAAATGAGACCAAACCAAAAATGAGACAAAAATTTCGCAGAAATGTATTGGATTTGTCGCAATTTTGTCGTAAAACATAAATGTTTCTGTCTTGTCGTTGTTTTGTCTGCTTGGTCTGGTCTGGACCCGGCATTTAGATTTGTTTTTATTAATACCAGTTCAAAAAGTATAGTATAGGTAAACTTTTACTGGTACTGGTACTTTTTGAACTTTGGATTTTGTCAAATTACACATACCGTTTGATTAAAAAAATGGCGTCCGTTTGGCTTGGAAATGACGATCGTTGCATTCTCCATATAATTTTACATATAAAATGACAGCGATCTTAGTTTCATAGCCATCGCTGGCGCCGTTTTTTATCATATTCCATCATAGTGCATGTTCACTTTAAAAAGTTCTTCAGTTAAGTTTCACTTCAAAAAAAATAAAATAAATAATATATGTTTCGTTGTTTTAGGTGAAACCACAAGCGATGTTCTTAGAGTGGCAACAGAGGCTAGAAAAAAATCGTTAGGGCCTTTCAACCCTTCGTTCAACATTCACCAGCTACTGTTGGAAGGGTTAGAAAGATTTCTACCAGATGACGCTCACATCAGAGTCAGTGGGAAATTACACATTTCCCTCACAAGAGTACGGGACGGTAAGTAAACACAATTACATATTTCAATAGGCCGGGCCTTTCCGTGTATGGGTAGCTAATATTCTCCTTTTGGAATTAAATTCGACCCTTTATAGCAGTTTTTATATTGACCTCAACTCCAGAAAAAACTCCAGATCTTGTGAAAAATCACCAAATTTTGTGTATTTTACCTTTTTATATGTAAAAGAATATTTTTAAAAACTTATTTCTGATAATTTTTTTTTAATAACACGATCGAAAATACTGTGACAGATACTTGACAACAGTATTATAAAGTATGTTTCAAAAAATTTATTGCTAACAATGACCGCCTGAACGAATAGTTAATCGTGCAAGACGCCATGATCGGCTGACTTATTAGACATATTTTCCGTTTACCTATTTATTTCTTTTCAACATCGAGAACTTTGAAGTTGAAGTCTTTCGAATTGAGGACTTTTTGACATCATCATTGGTTTGAATTGAGGCATCCTTAATTAAACACCGTTATAGTGAAAAAATAGATGTAGGAAAAACAATAAATAACTCTACTACATATCTTAACAATTTTTATTGTGCAAAACTGCCAGAAACCTTCACACCATTGTCTTAAAACTCCTTCAGCCCTCTAATCGAGGAAATTTGACTATAAAATTCCTCATATTGAAGGATATCCTTCTATTCTGGTAATATAAATAAACATTAAAACCTTAACATCATAACTATTTAAGCCTATATATGAGTGACTGACGTTTTTTGATATTCCATATAAATACATTCTCTTATCATCGTATCATATATATCTTTTAAATAATTTGTAATTGCATACATCAATTAATAAGGGTAATTATACAATGATTATAAATAGTTCACTCGAAGCGGCTTATAACAAACAAAATATTATGTATGAGTGGCATTAACTAGATTTATAAAACATAAGTTTTTCTGTTTCTAAACATGAAAAGACATTATTTATTGATCAGATATTGTTGTTATTTTCTGCATCAACCACATATTTATTGACGTTAACATATTATTTGTATTCAAAGAAAATTAAACGTATTTTTATAGATTATCAAAAACTTATCGACTCATCGGGTCACTTAACTTGTTTTAAACTATTATGTGTATGTATCTAATATTATCTCTTAGGATATTATACCGTATGATCGAATAAAAACGGCGTCAGCGATGGCTATGAAATGAAGATCGCTGTCATTTTATATGTAAATTTATATGGGAAATGTCATCGATCGTCATTTCCCAGCCAACTGGACGCCGTTTTTTTTCGATCATACGGTATTTTTAAATTAACTTGCCCATAAGTGTCGATTTCACTAGTCCGAAAAGGGAGCAAAATAAGCGTTCGGCGTTTAACGTTTTATGTAAAACTGGCTAGGTATTTTTACACAAATGAAGAAATAAATTAAAGATAAAGGATTACACTATATCCGTATTTTTTATTTTTAAGATTTTGATGGTCAAACATCAACAAAATATTCCTTATGTTTGGACTAAATTTTCACAAAAATAAAGACATAATTTAAAATTCCGTTACAATATACGGAAATGTACAATGCGTGTTATAGCATTTTGGATACAGACGTCAAAAAAAATCATAAGTAATGTTTTTTTCAGGAAAAAATGTTATGGTATCCCAGTTCGACTCCAGAGACGAACTAATTCAAGCCCTCCTAGCTTCCGCATTTATTCCCGTTTTTTCGGGATTGTTTCCACCCAAGTTCAAGGGCGTCAGATATATGGATGGAGGCTACAGCGACAACTTACCAACACTAGACGAACACACAATCACCGTTAGTCCTTTTTGTGGCGAAACTGATATTTGCCCACGCGATGACAGCTCCCAGTTGTTTCACGTAAGCATTATTAAAATTCTTTGTGAACTTACCTTAAGCTAGTATTTCTTTCTTTCTAGATTAACTTGGCGAACACAAGTATAGAACTATCGAAACATAACATCTATAGAATGGTAAGGATACTGTTCCCCCCTCCTCCAGAAACCCTAGCCAACATGTGCAAGCAAGGTTTTGACGACGCCCTCAGGTTTTTGCACAGGAATAATTTAATAAATTGCACCAAGTGTTTGGCAGTTCAGTCCACGTTTGTCGTGTCGGACACGTTAGAAGAACAATTAGTTTACGATCCCCAGTGTAAAGACTGCAAGATACACAGACAGGTAAACACCTGTCATATGGAGTGGTCAGAATTAAAATGGATCAAGTCCAATTTTATAACATATTGTTTTTTCCATTAGAGAAATGAATCAAGTCATACTTCACGCATAAAGCAGCTATAGCCTGTTTCTGTTTGGTTTCTGAATATTCTGTTGATTTCTTTCAGAAGTGAACTAGATCAAGTCTATAAAATTTAACGCTGTGCGCGATTTAAAGTTTAGAGCTAAAAAATATTTTTTTTTGATAGAATTTTTACTATTCACTATTAATAGACAACGCGAAATCAAAAAATCCCTTATAATAAAAAAGGATGTACCGATGAACCAATTTATACCTAAAATTTAAAATATTTTCGGAGATAAAATGGTTCAAGCCCAAAAAAGTATAAACAAGTATTCTTAAAAATGACCACAGTTGTATTTTGAGTTACTTTAGTTTGCATTTATACAATTTATAGTATAATAAAGCTTTATGTCAATTAACTGTCATTTTCTCTATAATTATCTTCTAGGACTTGGTCCAGTTCACACACCGCTCATATAGGCGATACCAATTAAACTTTCAGTTACTTCGAGGGCGCGATTTTTAAATTCATTGACGTAGTTTATTTTTAATTATTTATTTTAGTTTATTTGGTATGATCTATATTTCTACCTATTGATTTAAATATAGGAACTAATAAATAAGGTTACATGCTATGGTTACATGCCACCTTTTGTATATAATTTAGGCGTCAAGTTGCAGAACCCGCCTTATCCATTAAAAAATGACCTAATGACATATATTACTAGTCGAGTTTAAAATCTACATAAACATAGTCACAAACTGCAGCAAAAGTCGCCATTACTATATAAAATTCACTACAAATTACGTTATTACAACAAAATCCGTCTTATTCACTTGTGCTTGCTTTTTATTGTCATGATTGTTGCAAAATCCCGCATTTTTTCATAGGATTTTTACGCAAGTATAATATTACTACTGAAGTCTTATCCATTTCAAGTCTTTACCTAATTTTAATAGAATAACATACTTAATAATCCCATGTTAGGATGCAAATATCCCAAAACTCGCCTTATCCGAATTATTTTTGTGTTTTTTATTTTTAATCATTAAATATTAATTTTTATTTCTAGAAAAAGGAATTGTATCTCCTTTTTCTAGAAATAAAAATTAATATTTAATGTTTAAAAATAAAAAACACAAAAATAATTCGGATAAGGCGAGTTTTGGGATATTTGCATCCTAACATGGGATTATTAAGTATGTTATTCTATTAAAATTAGGTAAAGACTTGACAATGATTCCACTCAATAGACACGTTTTTTGTAAAATAAGGTTGAATAGCAGACCAGTTTTCTATAATTTAGAATACAATTAGTTATGCCAAATAATTAGCGAATAATATAATAGATATACCCAAGTAGTAGCATGGCAACAAATCATCTCGTATTATTGTTATCGCGAACCTGTCGTTTTTACTAAAGTGAACCTTAGACTTTATTTATTATGTATCTTTGAATTTTGTTGCTCAGTCTTTGTCTCAATAATTATATATTTTTTTTAAATAGACGATGATCTAACGCACATCGCAAAAAGATAAATTACACACTAATTTATATTACTTATTATTTGTGTCTTTCAACCGTGAAAAGTATACTAATTATACTAGTTATTCGTTTAAAACTATGCTGTGCGTCATCGTTATCCAATAAATACTGTTTTCTTTAAGAAATATGTCTTTGTTTGCTTTGTCAAGCTAGTGTTTGAAAAACATGATTAATAGATATAATATTAAAAGTATCGTCGAGATCAGATCTATTGATCATTTTTTCAAGGCCATTTTTAAGTATATTTAATTGTTTTAAGCCTAGATCATATATACTTACGTGGATAATCAACGCCATAAGTTTAGCATTAAAAAATATGTCTCCGACATCACGACTCACGACTCACGACATGCCATTTTCAAACCTTCTTTATTGCACTTATGAAACGTTCAATAGGTTTGTTTCTTCCAAGGAACTTACTTTGCGCATGCGCATTAAAAGTTGCACTTATTTCCAAAATAATCACAATTTTATACGGTTTAGAAAGTACAAATTATACATTGTTATGGAAACATCTTGTCATAATCTTATTTCCATTGTGTAATGACGCTTGTTTTACACGTTTTTTATTTTAAAAATTGTATTAATTACTCGTTTTTCGACCTCTTTTATATAGCCAAAGATGCCAGTGTGTTCAGTGAGAAGTTAATTTTAAGTTTGTTTAATTATATTTACATGTGCATTAAAATGTCAGACATAACATAAAACTGTCATTCTCATGTACTCTCTTAGTCTCTCATTGTGCTAGACTATAATTAATAAGATACTGAATATAGTAAAACAAAATTTTCTAATTAAACTTCTTAATTTTACAGGAAGCTTTAGTGTCCAACGTTCCAGACACCGTACTGAACGTATTTCAAGAAGTCATTGATACAGCTAACAAAGGCGTTTCAAGTTGGCTGTTCAAACACAGGGGCATGAAGCTTTTATCGGTTCTAAGTTTGCCTTACACATTACCGGCGGATATCATGTATGCCACGTTTACAAAGTAAGTTGTAAGAGAAAGTTCTTAGCGTTAGTAATATTATTTTTTGTTCTTCACAATGGATTATATACAAGACGAGTCTTAAATATGTTCAGGGCTGGTAGATCTCGATAAAAGAAAAATATTTTCTCTTTGCCGTTTTCCAAGTAAGTCCAAAATAACCGAGATATTTTACTTAAAAAAAATTATTTTTCGCTTAAATTTTAAAAATTAGAAGTGATGAACGAAACGTTGTGTAAGCAAAAATAAATAAAGATAATGGAAGTCCGAAATTCTCTTTGTCTCAATACTGAATCGTTGTCTACCACATTCAAAGTAGCAATAGATACATAAAAAAGTAGGATGAAAAAGAAAATTCAGCAGTTAAGGAGTGCTTTTTTATTTTATCTTTGTTTTGTTTTAGTTTTTATTATTTTTATTTTATTATTTGTTATGGCAAAACTTATCTATAAATAGATATAAATATTTTGTATAAATAATAATACCTACGTAATTTATCTGTTTTCCTACTTTCTTTTCGACAGATTCGCAGTCTTCTAATCTCGATTGTTGACCTTCCTGAATTTTTAGATAATAGAATTATGCCAATTTTTTTTAATATATAAAATGGTTAAACCAAGTTTGCCCTCTATTATCTAAAGTAAACATATATTTTTTTCTGAAAACAACAACATATTATTTGGTAATAATTGTCTCTTCCTTATTTATTTAAAAATCTGTAAAATAGGTAAAGGTACCTAAATTCTTATTGCCCATGGCACTTGTCAAGAAAAACATAAAATTTTGAACATTTTTTTTCGCAAAAAAAAACTTCATGGGCGTGTTTCAGGGTCGAACTATACTACCAGTTAAAATACTTGCACTTATTTCTGGGATATCCTGTATACGAATCCAGCACAGTAGAGAGCTGATTTCCGCCGGATTCTAAACCTAGTGATATTTTACAATAAACAAAACATAATTAATAAATTATTTATTTTATATTTATACCACACTTTTAGGTTGCGCCTTTTAAAACCCGTCGTTCCAAAATTGACCCGTAGACTCGTTCTACATAACATCACCAATTTTCAATTGATAACGTCCATTGGAAATCAGTTTGAAACATTTTCATTTGATTACAAACCATGCCAAGCTCTTGTTCTGCCCCATACTAATAATGCATGCGTTCAGAATCCACCGTCAATGGGGCATGGAAGGTGACTAACTTTTTTCATTCTTTAATGATTTACTAATAACCTGTTAAATGTGCTGTTGTACCGTGTACCTTTTGATGTCCCTTGTATGCTTTCAAATACTGTACGATAGAAAAAAAATAGTTATATAGGAACATGTTTTAATTAAAGTTGAGAAATAAATACAGTAATTGGTTAAAACATTTATTAAATTATTTTTTTTTCTCAATAAATAATTAGCTCTAGGACTTTACACCACTCTAAGCGTTTTATTTAAATTTACTTATCTCTCTTCATCCAAAGTCTACTGGCACAGAATATACAGGGTGGTCCGAACTGTATTCCGGAAACTTCGGCAGCATATTATTCTGCAGATAAAAATAAGTAAAAAGTGCGTATAAATGTATGTCTAAAATGCTCAGATTTGGTGTAGGAGTAGTAGGGGGTTTAGGTAAGAAGTAGTTTTGGTACAGGATGTAGAAGTTTCATTTTTATTTCAATTTTTTTGCAAACCAAACTTCTACACCCTGTATTCCTGAAACTAAGCATTTTAAAACATACATTTATACGAATTTGTTTACTTATTTTTATCTGCAGAATATGCTGCCGAAGTTTCCGGAATACAGTTCGGACCACCCTGTATACACAAGCTAGATATTCTGTGCTACTGGTGTATAAAACTTAAACACTAACGTCGAGTTTCTTAATGAGTTGTTTACTGTACAAAAAAAATTATAAATTTAAAAAATAGATATATTTAATTATTCTAGTTTTATTCGATCAAAATGTAAATTTGTAAAACTGGTAATCATTATATTTCTCAATTTGATAGATTAATGGCCACAGCACCGCAAGTAGGGAATACCCTTTGGGATGTCAGTAAAGTAGTCCTTGATCAAATGTCAAATATACTGTCGAGGGTCAACAAGAAGAGACAACAACTGAGTGCTAAAATAACCTGTCAGTTAGCTATTACGGAATATGGAGGCAGTAAGTAGCGTAGTCTACATGTATGTACGTTCATAGCGCACCGGCTTCCCGTTTTCATATCGCTTTGTGAACCTGCGCCATTGAAGTAGGCAGTAGTCATTAACAACCGCTTGCAGGAAGCGGGAATGTCATTCGGCATCATGGAACTATCCCGTGGGGATCTATTGTCTTTATATTGTTTAATATGTTCATATTAAACTGATAAAACTGGGGGGAAGCTGGTGCACTATGGACGTACCTTATCTGGTTACCATTTTTGAAAAAAAAATACTAATTTTGTTTATATTTTACAGGTAAAGAAGAAGTTGATGAAAATCTACTAGAAAATAAGATGAATCTTAACTTTACACTTGACCTAGATGATTGGTAAGTAAACCGCATAAATATCTCAAAGTCTGAAATGCCAAATTCTCTATTTTTTTCAAGTTAGACATTATAGATTTTAAGAATGATATAATGACAAACAATATATATATATATATATTTTGCAATTAAAAAAAGCAGCACTAAATTGTATTTGATAGATTTTGTTCAGTTCGATGTAATATGCGAAATATTTTGTTATCGCCGTGTTTTATTTATAGCGATTTACCTTTGGATCAGAATCCCCAAAGGAAGTTCAACACCAGGCAAATCTTGCAGCGTAAACCAAGCTTTACGGTCAACAAGACGGACACGATGGACGATGACACTTTCGACCACATCTTGCAAGTCACATCGCAGCACGACGCCATCATGGCGTATTATTACTTGGACGAAAACAATAAGGTACTTCCAAGCAAGACACTTTACCTAATATATTGCTAAATCCTTAAGAGCCTATATTAGGCTGTACTGTTCGGGTCGCTCTCAGGGGTCGGGTAAAAGCGGGTGTGTGGCCGAAGGAAATATATATTATATTTCAGAAAACTGCCTAAGGCTTAGCCCGATCCTGTCGTGTTAAGCCACGCCCAAAATTCCAAACAAACGTGCTTTGATTAAGGCTTGATTAAGGTTTGCAGAGTTTTAGTATTTGCCATAAAATAGCGAGCAATTTGTTACAAAACCATATAAATTATATATCAGTGTAATCACGAAACTTCAGTCTATTTCCGTATTGTAACGGAATTTTACATTATGTCTTGATTTTCGAGGAAATTTAGTCCAAACATAAGGAATATTTTGTTGATGTTTGACCATCAAAATTTTCAAAATAAAGAAGTTGTCTAAAAATGTACTACAATATGGATATAATATAATCCTTTATCTTTAATTTCCTTCTTCATTTGTGTAAAAATACCTAGCCAGTTTTACATAAAACGTTAAATGGCGAACGCTTATTATTTTGCCACTTTTTCGGACTAGTGAAATGGACTCTAAGTAATACATGGCGAAAAATAAACAAGATTCTAGTGAATTGAGCTACTTTTTATTTTGATTTCTTTCCTGTACTGAATTATTTTTTTTTTGTTCTAGGTTAAAGTTACTGAAATATTCGATGTAACGGAAGAAGAGTCGTCCGTTTTACAGACTCCTAATGAGAAAGACGCCAACAAAAATTTAGAATTCGATGATAGTTGGACAGACTATAACCAAGTTGATGAATATCAGGATGATGGTATAAGAAATAAACTTCTCTTTTTTACAGGGTGTTTCAAAAAACATGTGCCATCTCTGGTGGGGAGATTACTCACTTAAAAATAAGGATTATTTTTCATATAGACATTGGTGCGATTCTGCTTTTTTTCGTCGCTACAGGGTGTTAAATGTCTTAATACCAGAAAAATGTCCAGTGAATATTAAAAAATGTTCCAGTGATAACCCATATGCACGTCCTTGATGAATTTATCGACTCTTTTCTAGCATTAAAATATGTAGCCTTTATAGTAACTTTTACCCTCAATATTTCATTCGAATCACTAAAAGTACTTGCAAGAAAATTATTGTAAATCGAAAAAATTTTAAGACTTTAACACCCTGTAGCTACGAAACAAAGCAGAATCGAACCTATATCGATATGAAAAATAAATCTTATTTTTACGTGAGAAACGAGAGATGGCACATGTTTTTTTGAAACACACTGTTTTTTTTTGAAATCACAAACAGACCATAATATATTTTATTCTTTATTTCAGAGCACTCGGAATATTCGCTGGAAGACATTTTGGACAGCGACAAAAACGTTTTTTCGGATCCGGAAAGCGAGTGGATCGGCACGTGCAAAGTGGAAGAACCGGAAGACGAGTTAACATTCACGCCGAACGATACGAGACCGGAAAGCGATCGATCTCCATTAGAAGCCAAAACCGACAACCATGAGACGGAAATACCCCTAGAAGAATACACAGTTCAATCTTCGTGTCATAACAAATAGCTATATTACTATCTACATTTATCTAGAATTTTCTTTTTTTTTAAATTTCACAAGTCGTAAAGTATATACATTAGGTATAGTTATAGTCTGGCTGACGAGAGGATCTCTGACAGTGACGAGTATTTTCTGACGTTTTTTTTGGATGTCATCTGTCTAAATATTCCCGTATGTCGTTGGACAGATTATACATGGTGGTACGAACTGTATTCCGAAAATTCTGCAACATATTCTGCAGATAAAAATAAGTAAAAAAGTTCTTATAAATGTATGTCCTAATATGCTTAGGGCTCTAACTCATTGACGACCAGGTCGCAACGACCTGGCCGTCGGCTGGCCGGATGTATTGCGTTTATAGCTGCGGCCAGATGAACGACCAGTTTCAACAGAGTTGTCAGATCTAACGATTTTTTACGTTTTACCAATTAGAAAATATTGTTTCAGAAAGAATTAAGTTTCAGAAAAGTTGCTATTCATGAGCTTATTAAATGTTCTAATATTAAATAATGCATTTAAAATATTCTTGGATTTTTCGTTAATAAATACTGGTGTGGTAAATGGAGTAAGTAAAATCTCCAACCCCGACTATACGATAACGTCGTTATTTCCATGTTTTTCAAATCCGCGATGCCTGCTATTCCATCAGTCGTTTCATAACAGAATATTCTACATCCTAAATCTATGTAATTTAATATGCATAGAGTGAGACATGTAACTCGTGAGATTTTCAGCATTATATCAATAAAGGACAAAAACAGTATTGTTCCTAAAGGTGCGTCCAGACTTGGGCATTTTAACCCGAATGAACCGAGCGGGCACGAATAAGCAGAACAAATAGGCCGAATATCAAGGATTGTGTACGCACGACCGGCAAAAAGAGAGATATTCTGTTTCTTGTTTCTACTGATGGATGGACTCTTATCGACTTTAGAAGTAAACATATTAGGGCCATCGTAAAAAAGGTCGTCAGACACTGGCTCTAAATATAAGCAGGTAGAAAGTTTAGCTTCCAGTTATTTCAATGTTAACAATATAAATTCCTCTTTTTTATTGTTACTGAGAATCTACAACAGTAAATACTTCTATTTTTATGAATGTTTAAGTTACTTTTACTCTTATTTTTTTTTAAATAAAGTACCTAGTAGAAATATAGTCCAATGGACCCTGTTTGAAAAACGTTAAATTAAATATAATGTTTAAAATACAGTTGTCCTCCTTCTACATGACTACAATACAACTAAAAAAAATAATTTATTTTTAAAAAACAAGTGGTTGTAGAAAAACTTTAAATATGATTTTTTTATTTTTTAACATCGAAACTCGAAGGTACAATAACAGGTATCATACCAACCATAGAGTATGTCATATAAAAATGTTTTGAATTTTTACTAGAATCAATCTTGATAAAAAAGGGACTAGATTTAAGTTTTCCTTTGATCCAGTCTGTACACTATTTCTTTGGATTTTCTGCACGTGTGCAAAAACTACACTAAAACACTATATCTTATAGAAAATAAAATATTGTGCCTTGAATTTGAGGGATTTCATCTGAAAAATTATTAATTTGGAAGAAAACCGGCAACAAGCGGCAAAAAATTATAATATTTTAGTGCAGTCTACTGGTCGCAACGACCAACGGACGGCCAGGGCGTTAGTGTGCGCGGTATCATTTGATTTAATGGTTTTAGAGGTAGCAGCGGCCTGGTCGTCAGTGTGTTCGAGCTTGTGGTTCGAGCCCTTAGTTTCGGATCATACAGGGTGTAGAAATTTCATTTTTATTTCGATTTTTTTCAAATAATTTCTGAAGTAACGTCAATATTTGGATGAAAATTGGTGTCTGGGAGTTTTTCGACGTGATAAATTTGATTTTGATGTCAATATGACTGCTATTTAAAGGGGCCCCACCTACATGTATTTTAACTGTTTTGAAGAGTAATAACTTTTCGTCCGTACCTGTATAAAACTACTGAGTGAAAAAATATACATTTTCATAATTTTCTACGAAAAAAATGTCTTTTGGTAAAAATCGCTATGAGCAACCGTTCTCAAGATATTTAGAATGGAAACAGTCAATACATGTTATTGACAAAAAATAAACATGTTGTGTAGATAGTTATTTGACTAAAAAGATAAATTTGGAAACGTTTTATTTTTTTATTCAAATTAATCTTAATTAATTAATAATTAACTTTTGGCACAAAACATTTCAAATTTATGATTTCAGTCTAATAACTATTTAGTCAACATGTTTAATTTATGTCAATGATGACAGGTATTGATAATTTAGATTCCAAATATCTCGAGAACCATTACTTGTAGCGATTTTTCCAAGAGTCTTTTTTATATAAAAATTTCGTGAATGCATATTTTTTTACTTAGTAGTTTTGTACAGGTACGGACGAAAAATTATTACTCTTTAAACCAGTTAAAAAATATATAGGTGACGCCCTCTACAAGTAAGTCATATTGACATCAAAATCAAATTTCTCATGTCAAAAAACCAAAAACTCCCAGACACCAATTTTTATTCAAATATTGACGTTACTTCAGAAATTATATGGAAACAATCGAAATAAAAATGAAACTTCCACACCCTGTATCTCCGAAACTAAGCATTTTAGGACATACATTTATACGAATTTTTTTACTTATTTTTATCTGCAGAATATGCTGCCGAAGTTTCCGGAATACAGTTCGGACCACCCTGTATTAGGGTTCCCAACCGTCTCGGTTTGGCCGGGATTAACCAGGAATCAGAAAGTTTGTCCCGGCGAAAGTTTTGCCTTGGCCGGGACCTGGAAACTAAAAAAATGTATGTACTACACACATAATATATTTTATTTTCTAATATTTAATGTCTTGCTTCAATGATTTAAAAGCTTAAAAATAATTGTCCCGGAATCGCCGATGCTCAAGTTGGGAACCCTACCCTATATACATAAAGACTAGGTAGAATAATAAAATTAATTATTAATAATTTATTTCATATACAGGGTGTCCCAATATTCCGTGGACATAAAAGTACTGTAAATAATTGGACACGGTACAATTTACCTCAATACAAAAGTGCTTCGTTTGTCCCTTAGAGGGCATCAAACTTTAAAAAATCTTGATGTTTACGGAAGATTGGGACATCCTGTATAACTCTTCTTAGCATTCCTTCTATTAAAAAAGTAAAAGTGCAAACAGGTAATAATTGATAAAGTTTGGTTTGGTTGGTTTGGACTGCCACAAAATTATGTTATGTCAGTTATAAGCATTCCTTTTTTTTCTTCTCAGTAAATGCTTAGTACTTAAGATTATTAACATTACCGACAAATATTACTAATGAAACATAACCAATAGTTTATACAATAAAAAATGATTTTGCTGTTACGGAAAGAAATTCAAATATATTTAAGAGACGTTAATATAGAACAAGAAAAATATTTTTTGTACTAGCAGTGATTGTGAACCGAATGTGATATGTTTGTTATTAATAAATATTTTTTAGTTTAAGGAAGTAAACAGTTTCGTTATTTTTATTTTAAGAGTATTTTTTGTAAAGTAATTTATATTTTTTGTTGTTAATGGAGTCAATAAATATTTATATAAAACATGTTTCTACCTTTGTTTAAATTACTGCCATAATACACATTTGGGCATACTAGGCGTTAATATGGGCACATATAAAAACAAAAATAGTACCTATAAAAATATATATTTTTATCAGCCTAAATAAAAAGAATATATGTAAAAATGTTTACAATAATGGATTAAATCTGAAATACTCTACATTTTTTAACTTAAAATATAACCTCTAACCCAAATTGATATAAACAAATCCCCAATTTTTCAAGAGGACCTTAAATCACATTTTCTTTCTCCACATTAAATCTAACTATAAATAAATCAACTAAATTTTACGTAGACCACATATGGAAGTAATTGTTCTGCCAGAAAGGTAAATACTGTAACAGTGGAGTACATACTATTCTTGCCAGAGGTACATTATTAATTAGGGCGTTCAAGAAGGCATTTATTCTATTTTCGCTGCACTTTTCATAGAAGGGAGAACGAAGGAGATATAAAATTAAAAGTAATACCCTTTTTGATAACTGTATCTTTTGAGCTTTGGTCAAACTTCCTGAGGAGAGCTTCTGGGTCGACTTGTACAGTGATAAACTAAAAATAACATTTCAAAATTAATAAAAATTAATAAACAAACTTTCGTGTTTATAATATAATATCAGATTTACTAATACTAACCTAACTGTATCGAATCCAAGAGCAATCATCCATGGTTTCCACGATCTTGTTCCAAAAACCCCCGCCGAAGCTAAATGTACTAGAGGCTTTGTTATATAAATATATTCAGCTATGAGCTGTCTGTTTATCACAATCCTGTTAAATTCATTACCCAAATCCCGTCTTATAATTTCCGGCTCTAAAGCCTTCCAAGTCCTTAGAGGTAAAGGGGGTGAAGCATCTATTTTTCTAATTGCACGTCCCGAGTGTTTTAAAGTAAACGATGTGGACAAACTTAAATCAGCCACATTGTTTGAATCAGAACTGCCACCTTTTAATGTTGTTTTTGTTCGATCTAAAGGGGGAATTGGTGGTGTTTCGATAATTACTTCTTTATATTTATGTACCAGCAAGAATCTAGCAACACACCTAAAATACATACTACATCATTACCAAGCCAACTTGTGTTTATTCTATAACATAAAAAAAACTACAAAATTGAGGTGGTCGCATATCTTAAAATTGTTAAATAAAAATTAAAATACACTTACTTAAAAATCTGTATTACTACAATAATAAACCATTTGCCTGTTTTGCCCCATAATTTTTGGAAACTCAATTCGCAAAATACTTCAGAATACTCTACGACTGTAAGCCATAATTTAATTTTTTCAACTGCTGTGCTTCCTTCTCCAAACGATTTTCTTATAATTCTGTCATTGAATAAAACCACCAAGTTCGACAAACAATATACTAGTTCCGATACGACATGAGAATTATGGACACGACCTAAAAAATAAGTTTATTATAATAAAACAGGTATATATTTTTTTGCTGTATTTTTACCGGCAAGAAAATAAGATAACCATTTAACTGTCGTTTCATAATCACTGGCAAGCTGTGGATTATGTTTAACCCAAGATTTATACGAATTAAATAATTCTGGCAATGTAATAAGTATACCGCTCATTTTATATACCTACACTACCTTAAAGTAATATAATCAAAATAATTATGTTATTTAGATATACTCTAAAATGTATATAAAACCATGAATGAACTGAAAGAGAATATTAAAAAGTTTATGGACTAATACATAATATACGCAAAGTACAATACGATGTCATAAATTTAATGTAAAATTAAAAAAATTTCAAAACATAAGCAAAGTACAAAGACCGAACAGCTGATAAATTTGACAACTAGCTATATAGTTCACCCAGGGTTCGGAAAACTACATGTTACTTTTAAAAACTACATAAACTACATTACATGTAGTTAATGTAGTTCATGTAGAGGGTGTAGTTTAGTAGCTTGTACGTGAGTTTGTATAATATGGTATTATATTTGTTAAGGTAATGGTGTGGATCCGGTGGCTGACCTTGAAACGAGTTTTTGCTGCATATAGTCACAGACACTACGCATGCGCACATCTTCGATGTTGCCAGATTGTGAGTTATTTTGGAATTATTTTCGGTAGAAAACAAATATGTGCTTTTCAGTGTTTTTTTGTCAATATATACCGTATGATCGAAAAAACGGCGTCCAGTTGTCTGGGAAATGACGATTGAGGACATTTCCATAAAATGACAGCGATCTTCATTTCATAGTCTCAGCAATGACGCTATTTTTTTTTCAATCATAGTACGCGGTATATTATTTTAATATTTCGCACAACACGTGAACGCTTATTATGTATTTTCAGTCAATAAAATTATATAGAAATAAAACTCTAGATTCCTATCTAGATTATTATGCTACGTTTAAAAAGTGCTTTATTAAAAATTCGGGAAATTAAAAGGGACGTGTCCAAGTTTTTTCTTTTTTTTTAATTTTTAAATGCTGTAGCTCCATGTCATGTTCATAATAGGATTTTCCATCAGAGATAGGACATTCCATCAAAACTACGGAACTACAGAGGCCTTAAAAGGCCTTTTAGCCTCCGTAATTAAAACTGTAGAATCAGCTGCAGCAACATTAACAGTTACCTTGTTTAATTCTGCTTATACATATATTGCATTAATTTTTCTGCTACCTTAAGATTTCTCTATTCTTACACCTAATTTATGTGATTTTCTTAGCATAATATGATTTATAAACCATATTTTTCCTAATGGAAGGATGGAATAGGATATGCAAAATTAAGATATTTTAACATTTATTTTTCAGACAAAGCATAATATAGTATTAAGATTAAGACATAACAAATATTATAAGAAAGATCTTAATATAAATCACAAACTAAGTCTTAATTTAGTCTTGTATTTCTATTATCATTATTATTCTTATAAAACTAATAAGATCAAAACTGAACCTTCACCATATTGTCAAGATTTGGCATTATAGGAAACAAGAAATTACAGTAAATTAAGAAAAGAATAACAAAGTACACGATATTAAATACTGTAATGTATTTTACGATACAAACCATCTCCCTTCTAAAGAGAAAAGATAAAACATAAAAGCTTATTTTAGTCTTATCAACACACTCTTCGATAAAATCCACTAACTTGATATCTATGCTTGATATTTTTAAGAAATTATGATACAAACATTAATTATAATCAAAGTATATTATATTAGTAACATTATATAATAGGTAAATGTTACCTCTGTCTCCGATTGACGTTTATTGTTCTATAATAAGACCCGTCATGGTAGTACTTCAAAACATCAATACATGCATATAATCAAAAATATTGTTGCCTGTAAATAACTAGAAATTAAATAACTTGAAAGAAATAAAATAATTCTAATAAGTTTAAAACCATTAAGAAAAAATCCGTAAATGATAAATTTTAATTCAAATGTAAACATATAAATAAATGTTATTATTATTACAATTTTATATATTATAATACTTTCATTTCACAATCTTCATTATCCTTCTTACCTTAATTTTGGATATAAAGATAAATCTGAAATTATAGAATTTGTATTATTATTGATTAACACGCAAAAAAAAATTTCAACTGCAAATAATTCGAAAATAAACTGCAATTTGGCAACATCGACGATGTGCGCTTGCGTAGTATCGATGATCAAAAGCAGCAAATATGGGCTTCAAGGTCAGCCACCGGATCCACACCTTTAAGCCCCGTTCTCAGAACTGCGACTGTCGCCAGCGACACTTCAAAAGCACCAATCAGATTTGTACAAAATTCAAACAGCTGTCAATTTTAAATTTAGTACAGTTCTCATTGGTTGTTTGAAATGTCAAACTGTGTCGCACGCGACACGACGTTGTTCTGAGAACGGGGCTTTAAAGCCCCGTTCTCAGAACTGCGTCGTGTCGACAGCGACACTGATTGACACTTCAAACGACCAATGAGAGCTGTACTAAATTTAAAATTGACAGCTGTTTGAATTTTGTACAAATCTGATTGGTTCTTTTGTCGTGTCGCTGGCGACAGTCGCAGTTCTGAGAACGGGGCTTAACAACCCATCACTAATGGTGGGTTCATACAGCCAAATAAAATAAAATAAGAATAAAATAAAATAAAATAAGAAAGTTGGTTATATGGGATACCGTACATGCGTTCATACAGCCAAATAAAATAACAAATAAAATAAGAAGTCTTTGTCTTTTAACTTCTTGTTTTATTTTATGTGTTATTTTATTTTAAACGGCTTTGCGGACGCTTAATTCTAACCTACAAATATTTTCAGTTTGGATTTAATTTATTTTATAATTTCACATAAGTAAAATATATAATATAGTAGGCAACGAACAAATAAATATACTATAAATAGTAAAATTACTATAAACAATCGTAAAAGTTAACTTTTATCCAGCCTCATCGTACTGCGCATGAGCAAATATATATTTCTTATTTTATTTTATTTGACTGTATGAACGCACACAAATAAGAATTCCTTATTTCTTATTTTATTTTATTCTTATTTTATTTTATTTGGCTCAAACCCACCATAAAGCGAACTATCCTTATCTCTATAGTATCCTTGCCCACAGATAGGATAAGTCACCTTCTTTTAAATAATTTAAAAGCCCAAACTATTAGGACTATCCGGCCTGTTATAGGGTAGCCCCGATTATGTGATCAATTGTTGAGACAGGATCCGCCTTGATCTTCTTTTATGTGCCAAATTTCGGTAATGGTGTGGATCCGGTGGCTGATCTTGAAACGAGTTTTTGTTGCATATAGTCACAGACACTACGCATGTGCACATCTTCGATGTTGCCAGATTGCAAGTTATTTTTGAATTATTTTCAGTAGAAAACAAATATGTGCTTTTCAGTGTTTTTTTTGTCAACATATACCGTATGATCGAAAAAACGGCGTCCAGTTGGCTGGGAAATGACGATTAAGGACATTTCCCATATAAAATGACAACGATCTTCATTTCATAGTCATCGCTGATGCTATTTTTTTTTCAATCATAGTACGCCGGTATATTATTTATATTATTTTAATATTTCGCACAACACGTGAACGCTTATTATGTATTTTCATAGTCAATAAAATTAAATAGAAGTAAAACTCTAGATTCTCATACTTAATCTAATTGCTCTAGATTATTATGCTGCGTTTAAAAAGTGTTTTATTAAAAATTCGGGAAATTAAAAGGGACGTGTCTAAGTTTTTTCTTTTTTTTTAATTTTTATATGCTGTAGCTCCATGTCATGTTCATAATAGGTTTTTTTAACATTCCATCAAAACTACGGAGGCCTTAAAATGCCTTTTAGCCTCCGTAATTAAAATTGTTGATCAGCTTCAGCAACATTAACAGTTACCTCGTTTAATGCTGCTTATACATATATTGCATTAATTTTTCTGCTACCTTAAGATTTCTCTATTCTTACCTTACACCTAATTTATGTGATTTTCTTAGCATATATGATTTATAAACCATATTTTTCCTAATGGAAGGATATGGAATAGGATATGCAAAATTAAGATATTTTAACATTTATTTTCCAGACAAAAGCATAATATAGTATTAAGATTAAGACATAACAAATATTATAAGAAAGATCTTAATATAAATTACAAACTAACTAAGTCTTAATTTGATCTTGTATAAACATAGGTATAAAACTAATAAGATCAAAACTCAACCTTCACCATATTGTCAAGATTTGGCATTATAGGAAGCAAGAAATTACAGTAAATTAAGAAAAGAATATCAAAGTATACGATATTAAATACTGTAATGTATTCTACGTCTCCCTTCTAAAGAGAAAAAGATAAAACATAAAGCTTATTCAACTTATTTTATCACCACACTCTTCGATAAAATATATGTCTAAAATTGCTATTAATCCATCTATTAATCCACTAACTTGATATTTTTAAGAAATTATGATACAAACATTATAATCAAAGTATATTATATTAGTAACATTATAGGTAAAATGTTACCTCTATCTCATTGACATGTATATTGTTCTATAAAGACTCGTCATGGTAGTACTTCAATACATCAATACATATAATCAAAACTATTGTTGCCTGTAAATAACTAGAAATTAAATAACTTGAAAGAAATAAAATAATTCTAATAAGTTTAAAACCATTAAGAAAAAAATCCGTAAATGTAAATATATATAATAAATATTATCATTAGTACAATTTTATATATTCATTATACTTTCATTTCACAATCTTCATTATCCTTCTTACCTTAATTTTGGATATCAAGATAAATCTGAAATTATGAAATTAATTATAGAATTTGTATTATTGATTAACACTAAAAAGAAATTTTTCAACTGCAAATAATTCGAAAATAAACTGCAATTTGGCAACATCGACGATATGCGCTTGCGTAGTATCGATGATCAAATGCAGCAAATATGGGCTTCAAGGTCAGCCACCGGATCCACCCCTTTACCCAAATTTCTTTTCTTTGGTATATGTTTAAAGACTAAACTAAGGGACTATTTCATTTTTTGCGTTTTAATGTAAAATACCTTCAACTAAATTTCACACGTTTTTTACACTGTATACAGATGGGCAAGGATGGGCATCTTGACTTGTCTCGAAGCTATGGAAGCGGAGCAAAGACAATCAATGGTTAAGATCTGTCAAATATTTGTAGTGTCATGTCAACTTGTGATTGTCAAATGTCAATCCGAGATGATTCTGACGTGTCTAGGTGTATAATAAATACAAATGTTTTTTTAGAAAATGTAAAATAATTATACTTTATATAGTGTTATACGTAATATTATTATATATAAAATGTCTTCGTCAGCGATTTACATTTTGGATATCAAAGGAAAAGTCCTAATTTCTCGAAATTACAGGGGAGATACGGATCTAGGAGTAATTGAGAAATTTATGCCTTTGCTGATGGAAAAAGAAGAAGAAGGTTTACTTACTCCCATTCTACAAACGAATGATAGTACTTTCGCGTACATCAAAACTAACAATTTGTATATTGTAAGCACGACGAAGAAAAACGCCAATATAGCCTTGGTATTTGTATTTTTACATAAAATTGTCCAAGTAATGACCGAGTACTTTAAAGAACTCGAAGAAGAGAGTATTAGAGATAATTTTGTTGTTATTTATGAATTGTTAGATGAGCTAATCGATTTTGGTTATCCTCAAACCACCGATAGCAAAATTTTACAAGAATATATAACTCAAGAGGGTCATAAATTAGAAATTCAGCCGCGTATTCCGGTGGCCGTAACTAATGCAGTTTCATGGAGATCAGAAGGTATTAAGTATCGAAAAAACGAGGTTTTTCTTGATGTGATTGAATCGGTAAATCTTTTGGCAAATGCTAATGGCAATGTGCTAAGAAGTGAAATTGTAGGTGCCATAAAAATGAGAGTATACTTATCAGGAATGCCTGAATTAAGATTAGGTCTTAACGACAAAGTATTATTTGAAAGCACTGGCCGAGGCAAATCAAAGTCTGTCGAACTGGAAGATGTAAAATTTCATCAGTGTGTAAGACTATCTCGTTTTGAAATTGACCGGACAATATCTTTTATTCCACCCGATGGGGAGTTTGAGCTCATGTCTTATAGACTCAACACTCACGTTAAACCTTTAATTTGGATTGAATCAGTTATAGAGAGACACGCTCATAGTCGTGTAGAATATATGATTAAAGCTAAATCTCAGTTTAAAAGAAGGTCTACTGCCAATAACGTTGAAATAGTTATTCCAGTTCCTCATGATGCCGATTCGCCAAAATTCAAAACCACAATTGGAAGTGTAAAATATGCTCCTGAACAAAATGCTATTACATGGACTATTAAGTCATTCCCTGGAGGTATTTAAATAAATTCAGTTTTATATTACAATAATTATAACATATTTTATTTTTTTAGGTAAGGAATATCTAATGAGAGCTCATTTTGGTCTACCCAGTGTTGAATGTGAAGATACAGAAGGTAAACCACCGATTCAAGTTAAATTTGAAATTCCTTACTTCACCACATCTGGTATTCAAGTGCGTTACTTAAAAATCATTGAAAAAAGTGGTTATCAAGCTTTACCTTGGGTCAGATATATCACACAAAACGGCGACTATCAACTTCGTACTAATTAATATTTAGTTATATAATTTATCTGCTTTGTTAGCTATTATAACACTAAGTAATATAGTTTATCGACTTAATTTTTTTTTATTCCAAATAAATTGTCAATTTTCTAAAATTTTAAATGAATACAGTAGAACTCGGTTATAATGAACTTGAAGAGACCAAAATATTTGTTCGCTATTGCCGAGTGATCGTTATATCCAGTTTTTTGTTAATTTGTATTTTTTTTAAATAAAAAACTACATACGTAGTAAACATCATAAAAAACTGTATTTCAAAAATGTATACATATGTGCTACATAAGTTCATATATTAAAAAATGCAGGAAAATACATACTGTATGAAGTTATGTATTCATAATGCGAAAAACAAACCGGCACACATAATGAGAAATATAAATGCAGATTAACGTATGTAGGTAAATACATAAATACATGATACGTAATATGTATGTAAATTATAAAAAATACGTATCAGAGGTATTCTAATGTAGGTACAAAAGAACCTGCTAAACTTTAAACATTACCTAATTACTGTTTGGTAAAAAGTAGTCGGTCATTTTGTTTCGAACCTTATTTTTAGTAAAAGCTTGTTTTTCTATGTAAGAATACAATTTATCATATGCACTGAATACGCTAGAATCGGCACCAGAATAGTGTAAGAACTGTGAAACTGCAGTCATTGAATGAAGAGTTTTTGAAACGGTTGGTACTTCTTCACTTGGTTCATCTTCTCCTTCTTCATTTTCTGAATCAATGGCGAGATCAATGGTTTCAGCCTCTGGCGTCATTAGTTCAATATCGCTTGGAAGTTTAGTGGTTACTACATTTTCATCGATTGATACAAAGTCTGTACTACCAAACACCAACGACTTAAACGTCCGAAATTCGCTTAATCGCTAAAATTGACTACGATTTATTATTGCCGTGGGTGGCGTGATATTACTGCTACGTGATTGGTCAGGACAGTAAAACATATGCATATTTGTTCGCTATAACCGATCCGACCTGCGATTTTTCCCGATAAAAGAGTTCGTTTAAACCGATCGTTCGCTATAAATGTGTTCGTTATATCCAGCCATAAAAAGCACGTGTATATGGAAAGATAATTTCTATTTTATCAATTGTTCGTTAAAACCAAGCGTTCGTTATAACCCGGGTTCGCTATAACCGAGTTCTACTGTATTTGAAAACATGAATATGTTGTAGAGTTGTAGAGAAAGACTAGCCACTTAACATTTTTGTATTTATTTAATACTAATCATTAATAGATACAATTAATATTATTGTTTTTTTATTAATATAATCCTGTCCAGTTGTTTGAAGTAGCACCCAAAAGAGCTGCTATTATATTGTACTTGAAGAAGGCAATCCAAATTACGCATATATAAAAGATTCCTTTACAAATCCTGTCCAAATAATAGAACCTACAAAAAAATAAACAAGTTTCTAATATGTGTCTAGTATTACCCTTAAGCCCCGTTCTCAGAACGACGTCGTGTCGCTGGCGACACAGTTTGACATTTCAAACAACCAATGGGAGCTGTACTAAATTTAAAATTGACAGCTGTTTGAATTTTGTACAAATCTCATTGGTCCTCTTGACGTGTCGCTGTTCTTGACGTGTCGCTGTTCTCAGAACTGCGTCGTGTCGACAGCGACACTGATTGACACTTCAAACGACCAATGGGAGCTGTACTAAATTTAAAATTGACAGCTGTTTGAATTTTGTACAAATCTGATTGGTTCTTTTGTCGTGTCGCTGGCGACAGTCGCAGTTCTGAGAACGGGGCTTTAGATTAACAATGTATTACCCAATTTATAGATTTTAGGGGGGTGGAGGTGGCCCGATGGGCACCCCTCTGTATCCGCCACTGTCTTTGATTAAATCGTTTTAATGTTTATATGGAAAAAAAACAACTCTTTATTTATTCGTTTTATTTTAAAGATTAAATGGGAATTACATATATGTATGTTTTTTTTTAATTGAATAAAAAGGCACTTTAAATAGACGCATTGGAGTTTTTATAAAATTTGAAAGATTCTACACGGTGTCCCAAACAAAAATGCATAATACTCTATTTACCCTCACAATGGATGGTAAAAGTAACTAGGCCTATTAAATTGCTGACTTGTTGCTTTCATTTTCAAGTCTTTTTGTTTGAACTGTCTCTGCCAATGTTGAAGAAAATCTAGAAATAAAATACAATCAGTATTGCAAGTACCTATTCCTGAATAATTTTTGTAGGTACATCTTTTAAATATATTTCATAAAGTAAAATAATTAAATAATTAAACAAATTTCTGTTTGTTAACAGGTTTCAGTAATATAAGTATATATTTAAAAGCAAAAAGAATTTTAATTGGAAGCAATTAAGAGTAAAAAACATTTTATTATCGACCCTAAATTTTAAGGGAAATTAAACAATACTTGTATAGAAAATGGCGAATGCGCGGATTATTAAAATGCTTCAAACTAGCTTTATTTATTATTAGATGAAATTCACACATTATTACTTTGGAATATCTAGAATGTTATTTTAAGAAAATCAGATCCAAGGATTCCCAGCCTCGGTTGAGATACAGAGTGTGAATTTCCTCTAGTGAAGACTTCTTACAATTTTATCCTAACAACACAGTCAAATGAATCAAGCCAGCTGGAGAAATCATTGCCGTTTCCTCAAAGACTAGGTTGAGTTGGTAATCCCCTGATGTGCAACAATAAGGCAATATTTTCGTAAAAACCTTGATCATGTTCAAAGAGTCTTAAAATTAATTCCAATACAGTTTCCTGGAATAATTATTTACACAGCTTTCTTGGTTGTAAAACTACTTTTGGATTACAGATCAGTATGAACGCAACTTTGTTTAGTTTTTAGTTTGTTTTGAACAGGTCGTAGGTACAAGCTTATGATATCTCACATATTAGGCACATAATGTCAATTTTTAATCGCATTTCTAGGAATATTTGTATTGTTCTATATTAATTATTCCACATATATCTTGAATTTTGGCAGTGCATAGTTCTAAGTTCGTCTTGGAACAAGAAGCTGGTCTTTTTTAGGACTTCTGTGTTGAAGGACATCGCTTAGAAAGTAGTATTATAGGTACTAGTATTTGGTTATTGTTTTAGTATTATCTGAAGCTAAACACTGGAAAGGAAATACATAGTTAAAATTTGGCTGTATTATAAAGGGTATATTTATTTAATAAAACGGTTTTATACCTTTTATTGTTTTTCTGGTTCATGGGCGATATTCGATTTCCCGCGAACTTGCCGCCATCTTTCACTGATGAGAAATTGAAATGTCAGTCGTTAATTTTTTAAAATTTCTTAAAAATAATATTTCATATAAAATATATAGGTATAATAATAGATAATAGCTCCCGTATATAGCGTTTAACGCCTTGGGAGTAGCAAGGTACAGTTTGCTATACTAGAGCCGTTCGGTATACAAGCATATAAAATACCGTTACGAAATATACCGTATGATCGAAAAAAAATGGCGCCTGGCGTCCAGTTGGCTGGGAAATGACAATCGCTGACATTTCCCATATAATTTTACATATAAAATGACAGCGATCTTCATTTCAGCCATCGCTGACGCCGTTTTTATTCGATCATACGGTATAAAAATCATCTTATCATATAATTTATCTTCTACTTGAAGTATATGGAAGCAATAATTCACCTTTGTTTAGTCAATTAATTAAACAAATTATTTATGAAACTTTAGCAACCAGTAATACACCTTTGGACAATCAATGTGCGCGTTCAGGGATACAGCGGCTGACCGACCGCTGAGTATTTTACTCAGCGGCTGACTGTTTTTGCGTGTAAAAATAGACCGTTTAGGGAAACCCACAGGGGAAACCGCTTACTCAGCCACTCAGCCGCTGACCGTCCCTGAACGCGCCCAATGTCTTAATATCTCACCGCTCGCTTCCGACATAAAATAAGTACTTATATAAAAAACAAAAGACAATCATTTGGGATTCGCAGACGCGGCGTGCAATGTTTAACTCTAATCCTACTTTCTGGCGCTTGAGGTATTGTACAGTACGTCTGTCCGTTCTGTATCTACGGGGTATCCGTGAGAGGGGAAACGATATTCTCTCGATGTTTTTCGTAAAAAAATAGATGAGGCGTCCCATCAATAAATATTCGACAAATTTGCAAGTAGCCAATAAAATGAGTGGGCGGAGCTATTTGCGGTGACGTACTCGTCAAGTCGACGTATAAAATACCCTATGATCGAAAAAAAACGTCGTCCAGTTGGCTTGGAAATGACGATCAATGACATTTCCCAAATAATTTTACATATAAAATGACAGCGATGTTCATTTCATAGCCATCGCTGACGCCGTTTTTTTTCGATCATACGGTATATTACTGTTTATTTAAATGATTTTTGTCCGCATTCCTTTCATAGACACAGATCCAGCAAATGTACTGTAGGTATGTGAGGATGTGGGAACCATAAAATCATTAACTAGGGTGGGAACTGGTCAGCCCGCGATCCGCCTCTTGAGTTGTTGTTAGGAATTAGATATTGTTTCCGGTCTGTGTTCCGGTCGTACGATGTCTGCTAAGGTAGTCTAATGATGACGAGGCACCGGTCAATTCTACCACGAAATTCCGCATTCTCACGTATACCATCGTTTACAGTGGGATTGTTAAGATTCGTCGGGTCGGAGAGGCGACGTTTGCAATTCACCCTGTAAATGCTTGGTGTACCAACTTGGGAACGTTTTTGCTACTTTTTTCAATCATTTTGAATTTCATAAAAGTGGTAATTATTTACAAATTAAACGCAAGAAGACTATTAAAAGTTAATTTTTGTCTACAGGGGCGGATACACAAATTTATTTTAGGGGGGCCCTAATAAAAAGTAATGTAGAATATGCTTTTTAGGGCGCCATTTTAACACAAAAGCCTAATATTTAACCCAATTTATAGATTTTAGTAAGTTTAATAAGTAATAAACGGCCTTCCAAAAAATAAAATTATAATATAGTATAATTCTGGAATTACCTAATATCTCAAATTTACTTACCCTTTATTTATTTTGAACGCGGAGGATTTAGTACCTTTGCTTTGCCCCAATAAGAGCCATTTCGTGGTTTTGAGACTCGCTTTTAGATACCGATACGCGTGTTCATTATCATTCACAACTATGTATTTGAAATCTTCTTTTTCAGAGTCCTCTAAACATTCAAATAAACGGAGCGCTTTGTCATTTAGAAAATTCCACTCATGGGTAGTAAAATAGCTTACAGCTAAGTTAGCTATAAAAATTTTTCTTTGTATTTTAAATAATCTGAAATAAATGTCTATTTTTTACACACACAATATCTAAATAAAATTAATATACAGGGTGTTTCACTCGTGTGCCATCTCTCGTGTGGAGATTCCTCACGTAAAAATAAGATTTATGTTTCATATCAATATAGGCAGCGGCGTGCGGTGACAATTATAGGCGGGGAACCGAATCGGTAAAAAAACCCTATTTCGAGACATTACTTTTACATTTTCTTAAAAAAATTACCTTTGAAAATTCCGAGGCCAATTCCATTGTTTGATTAAAATTCTATCGAAAATTGTTAAACAAACAAAAACACATAAAGTTATAATAGTTAAAATACGATATTTTAAATTAATTTTCCGAAGCACTTGACGCGCGATAGGCACCTATTTGTATTTGAGGTCTATTCGTCTCTCAGCCATTTTGCGGTTTCCAAATCATGGTATTCCCGTATGATATGAGGAATTTGGCTAGAGGGTATTACTTGTTGCGGTTCTTCCTCGTCAATATCTGGATTATAACGAAATAGAATTCCGTTTGACATTATATATCCACGTTCAGCCCATTTCTTGAAGTCAGTACTAGTGGCGGAGGATTCTAGGTCAGTAATGATTTTACGAAGCTCTGGATCTTCTAGTTGTTCAGCTCTAACGTCACTAGCGGGTTTATTAGGCATATCAACACTAATCATGTTGCTGGAATCAGGTGACTCGTCAAGAACAGGTCTGGACAGGGTGTCGGCAATTACATTCTTCTTTCCAGTTATGTAATCTATATGTAAATCGAACGCTTGTAAGCTGAAAGCCCAACGAGCAAGTCGTCCGGTTGGAATCTTCAAAGACATAAGCTATCGTAGTGGTTGGTGATCACTCTGAACAAGAATTGTGGCTCCTTCTACATATCCGCGAAATTTCTGGATTGCCCAAACAATAGCAAGAGCTTCTCGTTCAGTAGTGGTGTAGTTCTGTTCAGCGATTGTTAACAATCTTGATGCGTATTCAACAGATCGTTCGTCTGCGCCCTCCCCCTGGAGTAAACATGCTCCCAGAGCATAGCTACTGGCATCAGTGCTTAGTATATATGGTAACTTCGTATCTGCTTGACGTAGGATTGGGGCTGAACTTAGCACACTTAACACTTTTAGCTGATCAAATGCTTCTTGCTGTGGTAGTTTCCAATTCCAAGTTGCATTCTTTTTCGTAAGCATCGACAACGGTTTGGATACTTCAGCAAAATTGTGGATAAATCTCCTGAACCAAGAGCAAGTTTGCAGGAAACTGAGCAACTGCTTAACGTTTTTGGGCGGAGTCATCTTCAATATTGATTCAACTTTTGAGTCGTCGGGTTGTACACCTTCGGGAGAAATAAAATGTCCAAGGTATAGAACAGATTTACAGCAAAAGAAACATTTCTTCCTATTCAATTTCAGTTTAAATACCTTCTGAAGATCAGCAAGATGCTCTTCGAAACTTGAAGAAATGACAATTAAGTCATCTAGGTAGGCTAATAGGAGAACTTCAGGTATTCCAGACTTGAAACGATCCATCAACTTTTGAAACGTTGAAGGCGCTGTGGATAGTCCAAAGGGCATTCTGATATATCTGTACGTACCAAAAGGGGTAATAAAAGCTGTCTTATCTCGATCTGAGGCTTTGACATTAACCTGGTGATAACCGCTTTTCAGATCTAGGGTAGTCATGTAATTTGTTTTCTTAGCTTCATGAAGCAGGTCATCGATTCTTGGCAACGGATATTTGCACGGTCTCGTCACGGCGTTTAACTTTCTGTAGTCTACAGTTAAGCGTATTCCATCATCTTTCTTAGGTATGGAGGAACTGCGATGGGATTGTCATCTGTCAAAACGATGCAATGTTCTGCGTATGGAGTTGGTTCGTTACTACTCTCGAAGACTGTATGATTTTCTTGTAAGAGACTATTTAAGTTCTTCCTTTCTTCTGGTTGCAAAGAACTACCTTCTTCGTCTCGTAGAATTATCTGAGAAAAGGTTACAGTGTTGACTGAGACTAGCGAAACAGACTCCTCTGTGGTAAAGTTATAACATTCATGTGGATTTTCACCAAAGAAGTATGTCTTGTTTGGAATATCAAGGATAACGTTAGCCTTGTGAATGAAGTCTACACCTAGTAATGTACGACTGTTTTGACGTTCTGGGACAGCTAATATTTCTATAGGAACACTTCTTCAATGAAATATGATTTCAATGTCAAAAATATGGGCGGTAACTTTTCTTCTAATACCATCAGCAAGTGACATTTCAAGGTCGTTCTTGATAATGTATGGTATATTGTCTTTTAATAGTAGCTGAGCTAATGCAGATCCGGCAACACTGGATTTTGCACCTGTATCTAAGTAAGCATATCCATTATGCTGATGTATACTTATGGGAACCAATGGCCTAGTCAATGATGATTCGTGGTTGATTGTGTTACAGAGGAATTCGGTACTCATCACAAAATGGTCATCTTGCTTCAGTTGCTTCTGATGTAACCTGGATTTCCGCATCCATAGCACGCAATACCATCATTCTTCTTGGGCTCTTTTTGAAGTACAGCTTTGTTACTTGAAGCAGTTGGTTGTGGTACAGAATTTCTTGAATCTGCTGACTGAGTTTTCTTCAGCTTGCGACAATCGTCTTTTACATGGCCAAAATTACGACAATACAGACATCTTGGACGTTTATCTTTGTCTGCGTGGACATTTGTCTTTTCATTTCGTGAGTCGGTGCGTTCAAACTTTCTTCAACTAGTCTAGCTTGGGATAGAAGTTCGTTGAAGTTGTTGATTTTGTTGCGAGAAAGTTTTTCACGTAATCTTCGATGTAGGAGTCCATATACCATGTCTAATTGAGTTTCTTCTGTTAGAGTATTATTTGGAAGTTGTGCTAGCGTAGAACGGGCTTTACAAACGAAAATGTCAGTAGGTGTACTTTCATCTTGTTCATTTGCAAATAATTCACGATACACACGATAGGCAGGTTTTTGCGGTCCAAACGTAAGCTTCCAAAGATCAATTGCTTCTTTCCAGGTACTTATGGTAGCTTTTACACCTTGATACCATTCGGCAGCGAAACCATCTAGTAACATCGGAAGTCCTTTCATCGCATTTTCATCTGATACTTGCGCACAGTCTTTATATATCGATACCAAGTCAATAAATGCTTGAACACTGGAAATTTTCGCACCATCAAATCTCGACAAACAACCAGTAAAATTTCCATTTTGAGCTAAAGCAACTTGAGTAGGATTTTGATTACCTACGGAAAGTCTGGCTAAGAGTTGTTGAAACTGTTCATCACTCATTGTTATTGACGTCTTGTTTTCGTTATCGTGAGGGTAGTTCTGACGGGAACGTAAATTATATCTGTGTGTGTCCGTGGTTGCACAGAATTCGATGGGTATTTATAAATACTGTTGATTTTCTTGAACCGTGAGCACACTGATGTAAAAGAAAGTCTTATTTGAGTGTTTTGTTAGTCCTTAATCAGTTAAACCATTAGTGAATTGAAATTTCTTGGAGAACTGGGAGCAAAACAAATTTCTGTCCAATCCAAGGATTTTCTTCAAAACGATTACGTCAAGAATGATTTGGATACGTGGTATCGTTCCTGACTTTTTTGGGCGTGTGACGTCACAACTGACGATACGGCGGGATTAACCTCTTCTTGAGCAATAATTTTCAAAGAATTGATTAATAAAAGCTTTTGGACTTACAGTTTCTTGTTTCAGGAAAGGATTGCCAAAGATCCGGTATTGCTTTACGACTGTAAAGGCTTATTCGGGGCGAACCACTATGACTGCAAGACTTCGGTTTTTTGAAACAATTCTACGATTTTTCACCTTTTATGGCCCCACGTTGGGCGCCAATTTGTGACGGGGTTCCGTTACATTTATTTTGTGGGGTGTCGAACCATAAATTTTGTGACAAAACTTGAAGAATTTAACAAACACTTTTATTAATAAACTTTACGTGACAATACTTTCACATTTCTTAAGATACTAATCATATGTTATTCTTCTTCCTACTGTCCCTCGCTCTCTTGATAATGGACTCGTCCTATCGGTCCGGTCCAAGAGGGGCGCTATATAATAGTTCTGTGTTACAAGGCTAATTAAATTTACTACGTTTATGTAAGGTTTCAAATAAATAATCTTAACAAATTAAATTAATCTTTTGTTACAAAATAACAGTATTATTACCGTTTAACTATTTATTTTTTTATCTTTAAAAAGTTTAGGGAAGCGGTGCTTCTTCCGCTTTTATGGACCACACGTCGCTGAATATAGGGCCGATTGTTGCGCAGCATATTTTTCGATTTATTATATAATTTTCTTTCAAGTATTTTTAGCGATAGGAATGAAATTTTGATGGTAAAAGTTACTGTATGTGAGACATATTTTAATGCTAAAAAAGTGTCAACATATTGTTCACTAGGAACGTGCATATTGGTTATCATTGGAATATTTTTCTAAAACAAGCATGTACGCCACTAACTTTTGTCTCTTTAACGAAATAGTACACAATTTTTTTATCGATTTCAGTCGCCTTGATGAGATAAACGCAATTTAATTAGTTTGCCTCAGTTCAATAGCAAGCTTTATTACATTAAATAAATAATGTATTAATTGTATTTTTATTTTAATTTTATTAATTCTGATTAATAAAATTGAGTTTATCTCATCATGATCTCATCGAGGAGATCGAAATGAATGAGAATATCAAGAGACAACTTTTAATCGGCTTTAAATAGCCTACACACTTTTGCTAATAAGAATTTATTCCCTTTGTAGCTATACGAGACAAAGCAGAATCGGACTCATGTTGAAATCAAAAACAAATCTTATTTTTACGCAAGGAATCTCCCCACGAGAGATGGCACATATGTTTTTTGAAACACCCTGTACAGGTAAATTTTGTGTCCAATTAAAGGTTGATTCTTACTATACCTTCCGTTTCCATTCCATATCCATTCCATATCCGTTTCGTATTTTTTATATTGTATTGACGCTATACGTAAGCTTCCGTTCCGTATCAGTTCCATACTTTTTATTGTACAATTTATATAATTACGAAAGTTTTGTTTTAAAAATTTGCATCTTTTGAAAAAGGTAATAGATCTAATTAAAAGATGAAAGAATAAATAAATATCAGGAAAATGTTAGCAGAGCTGGTACAAATGTAAGAACTTGACAAAGCTGTTTCCGATACGCTTCGGTCCGGCCGCCAAAAAAATGAATGGAATGAGAGGATACGGAACGGATAGTGTGCATTCTCCTATTCATTTACATGATATAATATTTTATGTAAAGGTACGGGAAACGGAAGATAGTTGATATGGATGGTATAGTGAGAATCAACCTTAATTTATCTTCATTCCAAACGTATGTGTAGTAATTTTTGTCTACGGAATATTCTCTCTTACCCTGTATATTCTAAAATCTGTAATTGAATTTTACCGAACTCATCAGACAACTTATTCAAATTGTACTCACATTGGTTTGTATCGAAATATTCTGAGAAGTAAATCAATACATATTGCCGGTACTAGATGAAATAAAACTGCGTTGATATAGTAATAAATCCAACTTTGAGTAAACGTCATATTTGGGTACCAAATTTGCATGTCTAACGGGTATTTATGCACTACTTGTTGGCCTAGTTGCGCAAACAATTTCAATGAATACTTCTTGAACCCGAAAGCGCTCGGTTGAATTACGTCCACAGATGTAGATGATCTAGAAAATATTTAAATATATCTAAATGCATATATTGCTAAAATTTTGATTCATACTCGGACTGTGACTGTGCCGTGTTTCTACCGGCCAATATTAGTGCTTTAATTACTGTATCTATTGGAACATAATCCATAGATATGTTTAAGTCGGCCATAAATATCCTAAGCACTCCAAAACCATTTCCTATACTTATACCAACTGGACCATTAAAATTATCGCCCCAGCCAATCATTGGTTCGCTAATTGAGTTAGTTACTAGAGAAAATAAATCAAAATTACTAGAGGAGAGTAACCAAATATGGAATAGTATCCCTAATATGGAATACCGCCGTTTCTCGGAAACGAAATCGCAACAGACAGAGATTTTTAATCTCTTTCCGTCATTATAACTCACGTGCAAGTATTTCTTGATACGTGATTGCCAATAATATTGTTTATCCAACAGCCACTACTTATACAGACATTCATTACTCACATGTATACATACATTGTATAAAATAAATAATAACACACGCGTGAGTTTTTGAAGTTATAACAAACTATAGTGTGTTATAACTTCAAAGCCACACCATTAATAATTATTAATTATTAATTCAAATATTTATTTAAATTAACATTAACATGAAATGAAAATGATTTTTTTTGTAGATTCAGAAACATGGTAAAACCTTGTACTCCTCCAGATGCTGTCCCTCCACTAATACCATAAATAACTCTTATTGTGACAATAATGCATTGATTATTACATATGCGTTTGATTATTTCAGGGGTCTTTTCTTGTCTGAATGTGTTTAATAAAAAAAAGTCTGATAAGCGTAGGGTTTCCATACGTCCGGATTCACCCGGACATGTCCGGATCTTTAAAGTGTTCGGGGCAGTCCGACCCGGACTTTTAGAAAAACGTCTGGGAAACCTGACCGCAAAAGCAATTTAACTTAATAAAAATATTTTACCCCCAGTTAGAGTTGAATTAATTTCTCAGATACTTTGTTGAATATTTTAGTTTCTACGATGCTACAGCTCTACTTAACTGACGCATGTTTGAAAGTACCCATTTCTATATACTTTGGCGCTCAAAATTTTGGCTTTTGGCGCATTCAGTGAATGTTTTTTGGTTTATATTTTGTTGATTCCGGGGCTATTATTTGCGTCCTATAAAAGTTTATAAACAAATTTATAGTTTCTTTTTTACGACGGCGACGCGCGACGTCCGTATTCTGTCCGGATTTCAGAGTTCATTTGTGCGGAATTCCCAAAAGACTATGGAAACCCTAGATATACGTCTTGATTAGTTTGAAGCGTTTGTTTTATGGTGGTCCATAATTGGGTACCTATTCCATAATTAGATGCTTTAATGTCACAATTTGTTTTTGAGTAAATTTTATACTTTAAATTAATTTCTTTTGAACTTTAAATTAAGTCGGTCCATTTCGTTCAATAGCTTTGAACTACGCAAGCGCGAGAAGTGCTTCGCGATTAGTTGATTTATTTCATACTAACCAATAGGAGTAGTTTTCTAAGTTTCTATCCACCACGTAAATCAATTTAGCGTCTGACCCGTGGTCTGACTATTCGCGCCTTTACTTATAAATTTCGCGCTAGTTCGCGCCTTTATATTTGTGTGCAACAATGACTAATAGACCTACATAAAAAATCTTATCATCGTTACATGGCTAATTTTTTGTGTGAAGTATCCTTTTGTGTAGCCATTATGAAATAGTCATGTCTGCCAGCGCATCACGGGGCTCATGCCCGTGATCACGGGGCTTAAAGCGGGGGCGGCCAATCGAAAGGGTGAAATTTTGATACTAAAAATATTATAAGGTACACGAGTTATAATTGCCAAATAGCTTTTATTTATTATTAGGAAACGTAGACATTTTTCTCGTGGCTGAAATGCCGGCAAACAACGCGAAAGAGGCATAGAATTTTGACAAAAGAAAATCATCGCATACATGCATGTCGGTTGGTGGAATGTCATGTTTATTGTTAATTAATTTGAAAAGCCGTATGCAAAAGGGCAGAAAAAAAAATCGTTATTGAAATAATAAAAAAATATATTTATAATATAATCGTATATTATATGATTTATCTATACTTAAATGGATGGGGCGGCCAGCGTTCCCTGAATAAAGCGCTAGAGTAATATCGCGCTTTTGATAACTGTCTGCAGCTGATTGAGCCACGATCTTTTTGTCTGCCCTTTTGCATACGGCTTTTAAAATAAATAAATATGGTTACACAAAAGGATCATAATGGCTACACAAAAGGATACTTCACACAAAAAATTAGCCATGTAACGATAATAAGGTTTTTTTATGTAGCCAGCTCTTAGACTATAAAGAATACAAGGACATGTAACGGCCATATACGGGCTGCAGCAAAATTTGTCACTTTTATACGCCATTTTTTTGGACATAACGAATGAATCATCAGCTGATCATCAGCGACAATTTTGGCGATTTTTAATAGTTGGTTGTTTGTAGTGAACTTTGTATAAACTTTATTACAATGGTAATTTGTTCAGTTTTCAAGTGTAAAAGGCGCAATGATAAGAAAGATCCAGGTGTTACGTTTTAAAGATCGCGCACACTATACATACACGGACCAGTACGGACCAGCACAGCACAAACCTGCATCCTGCATGACGTCGCACACTTTACCGCCACAGACCAGCAACATAAGCGAGAGTTTCGAAAAAAGTACAGTTGTCAAGGCTCAACTACTAGAGCGTGCAACATAGAAGTATTGAAAATGAGTAGTTCAGAGGAAGAAATTATTATTTTAGCCATGTTGTGTGAAGAAGAGGAGGAAGAGAAGGAAGCTAAGAAAAAAAGGAAATTTCGGGTTCATCCTATAAATCAAAAGAGAAAGCAATATGGCGAATTTCATCATTTGTTTTCTGAATTAAAAAGATTCGAGGAAAAGTTTTTCCAATATTTTCGAATGTCACAAATCAAATTTGATTATTTTTTTTTGCTATCGACTCCCATATTGCATCTTTTCGTTCTTGGTCTGTATATGTATATAAAATGCTTGGCTCGTATCGCACAGCTCTGGATACTTTTGTACCAGTAAAATAAGCTTTTCTTCATTCATATTTAAAACGATTTAAAGGTTCGAACAAAAATAAACGAAATCTAACCTACATCATGCGACTTGAGCCAGCTAGCGTACTCGAAATACTGACGAACCCTTCAATATTTGCATGTTTGTGGAGGTGTACTGGTTCGCCCGTGCGCACATTAGGTCGGACCAGCACGACCAGGCATAAATATTGCCGGTCATATTTGTCCCTGACCGACACGACCTGTTTTGACGGTCGTGGCTTGTGGCGGTACGTGCTGGTACTGGTCTAGTGTGCTCTACTCTATTAAATAACACGGTCACCTTCACCGGTAGATTTTACTGGTCTGGTCCGTGCCGGTCCGTGTAGGTATAGTGTGCGCGATCTTTTATAGGGAAATAAACAGTCCACTACACCTTTTTAGCGTTTTTTTTATTGAATTCGATAATTATTTTTCTGATATTATATGTACTTGATATGTACTATACGTCGATACTAGTTTTGTACCTTTTGTTAACATTTTAATACGTTTTTTTCGTAATAAATTAGCATGTTACCACAGGACACACCAGAGGCGTAGTGAAAATATTTACCAAAAATATAAATATCGCTTCAAGCGGCTATGTTAAGAAAAATATGTTCCACGGCACTGTTTGGAAGAATGGTCACAATTTGGTCACGGTATATAAATCACACGGCAGGCCGACTCGCTTTGGCGGAAACGCTACGCGCGTATCCTCGCGCACGCCGCTATTTGCGTTTCCATCAACAGAAAGTAACCAGTGTCGTAGTTTTTTCAGCGACAACACACAGTTACGGCAGATTCGGGTCAGTAGCGTGCGACTTAATTTATTTTGATTTTTTCTTGAGTAATATATTTTGTTTTTGTTTATTATGTGATATAGTTGGGTTTTCTAGTTTTATTTTCGTTTCTTATGTATTATAATTGCTAAAAGGTGCCCAGTGGCGTAGAGGTACAGGCTCTCGTCTACCAATCTCAAGGTAGTGGGTTCGAATCCCACACCCGTCATTTCATCAGCCGACAATTTTTATTAAAATAAAAATAGTTTCGGTACTTAGGTCGACTCAGCCTTAAATGAGTACTTGGGATTCACAATCCTGAGGTAACGCGAAATTTCGAGAAATAATAGGCGGTTGAAGCGTAGTGCTAGCCACATTACCTTCCTTTGTATACCGAACGGCTCTAGTATGGCAAGCTGTACCTTGCTACTCCCAAGGCGTCAAACGCTATATACGGGAGCTATTATTATTATAATGTAATATAATTTGTTTTAGTAGTTTTATTTTTGTTGTTCAATAAAAGTTTCTTTCTGTTTCCTAGATATCCTATTAGGTATGTATATATGTGATTAATTATTTTAACATATTTTAGTTGTGAAAAAAAACAGTACCTAGTATACATATTAGGACATTCAGCTAAATAGGAAGATCTAATTAAAAATCTTAACAAACTTTAATATTAGTAAGATTTAATGTTAAATATTTAGTAAAATTTAATGTTGTATCTAGACATTATAAATTATATTTAAAAATCATTATACTATTAATTTAAATATAATTATAAAAGTAAATAAAATGAGTATATCTAAAATACATTACAGTTAACAATACATTTTGAAGATATAAATAAGGCCCACAAAAGGTACAAGTTGCGTTCTGTTCATTTTGAATTTAAAATGTTTACCAATTCACTTTGTAACCGTATAAAATACAATGCGGTACCTACTTTGTTTCCTGCCATGAAAAAATAGAAGTTTCTCAAAAAAATTGTGGATTTATTAATTTGTGAAATTTGAATATTAATAAAATTTGCTACGCCCATTGATGGGCATAATTTGTACGTAGCCTCTTTATATTGTTCAATAAATATTTTATTGGTATTTCTTTAATTCTTGTTTGTAACTCCTGGCATGTTTTTGTTAGTTGCATGTTTTTTAATTTTAATTGTCTATTCTCTATAGTGAAATATTTAATTGATTTTTTCATTTTTACTTGTCGAGAAGTATGCGCGGTTAAGGATTCATTTGTTTGGACAAAAGTATTGTGTAAATAAAATTCAGTTTCAGTCAATTACAGTATTTTTTTAATAGGACCCTGTCGTATTTTCTGAGAGATTTTTTGATACGTTTTAATCCGGCCCTGACTAGGAAACGATAATGGCTCCGTCAAGGTCAAATTTTATAGAAATTTTAAATAAAGGAATCTGAGCAGAATTGGCGTGCCGATTGTTTTATGTGCCGTGGTTTGGTCTCGGTTGCTATATTTGTCCTTGTCAGTGTTGCCAGAACTACGGAGTAATCCGTAGATTGACGGATTTCGGCAATAACTAAAGAATATAAGGACATGTAACGCCACTATACGGGCTGCAGCAGAATTTGTGACCTTAGAGACCTTTCATTTGGTGGCAAACAATGAGTCATCATTTGCTCACCAGCGACAATTTTAGCGTTTTTTAATAGTTTGTGTATAGTAAACTTTGTATAAACTTTATTACAATGATGATTAGTTGTTCAGCTTTCAAGTGTAAAAGCAACAGCATAAGAAAGAGCTAGGAGTTACGTTTCATAAGTAAATAAACAGTCCACTCCAATTTTTTAGCGTTTTCTTATTGAATTCAATAATTATTCGTCAATTTCAATTAACATATAGATGTACTTGATATGTGCTATACGTCGATACTAGTTTTGTATCTTTTGTTAACATTTTATTACGTTTTTTTCGTACGGCACTGTTTGGTGACATCGTCACAATTTGCTCTCGGGTGTTATTTGTCCTTGGATTCTTTAGTCATTGGATTTCGGATATATTCTACGGACGTACGGATTTTTTTCCAATAATACGGATTTTCAGTTATTGAACAATTTAACATAATATTATATGATTAAAAAAGAACAGCGTCACAGTTGCCTTGGAAATAAAGATAGCTGTTATTTCATATGTAAAATAATATGGTAAATGTTCATTTCCAAGCTCACTAAACGACTTTTATCATACAAAATATGCAGTAGGTACCCGTACCCATAAAAGAATATTTTTTGCAAATTAGAAATTTTATCTATTACCATTGATTAATCGACAATACTAATCATACAAAGATATAATAACGGATATTTTTGCCCATCGGATCATATTTTTATAATAAAAAAAAATTGTGGTTTTTGCAACACTTGTTTGTCTCATCTATTCTTGTACATGTAATACTACGTAGCTAATACGTAGATATTGAAGAGTAGTAATATTTTTTTTTTGTTTGGTTAGGTTAAAATGTTTATATTTGATATTTATTTTATGTTTAACACGAATTACTTGATCAATAAAATACAGGGTGAGTCTTAATAAGTACAAATATTTTCAGGGGTGGTAGATCTCGATAACATATTTTCTCTTTACCGTTTTTCAAATAAGTCCAAAATAACCGAGTTATTCACGTTTGAGAATTTGAAAAAAAATATATTGTTATCGACGCCTATGATCCTTATGATAGGCAGTCATTTTCACGCCGTGCCTGCATCCCGTGTCCGCTGATGTTTGCGAGTAGCGGAGTAGTAGGCTTTGGAAACAGTTGAATGTCAGAGATTATTGATTTCGGCCCAGAGAAGACATTGTTTTTGTCAAGCTAGTTAGAATTACATTTTAAATATCAATTTCTGTTAAATATATTAATCTCCCGATTACATCAGAAGTGGCGATGAGTTTAATCCAGCGTTCTTAGGCCGTACAGGCGTATTTCTGACTTACTGACGACTATTGACTTGACTTTGACCTTTGACCATATCGTTTCGTAAATGCGTCGGTTTCGAGGATCTATTCGGTCGTCTCAGATACGGGTACCTGTCAGATTTCGGATACCGTCGTCGGATCGGCGAAGTGCGAAAAGAAAACCGGAGGGATCATTCTGCATATGCATTCTGCTAGCTCTAGTGCTCGAAGGTAATAGCGAAAAAAATGCAGTGCTGGAAAGAAGCGTCATATCACCCCTACAAGTTACAGACTCCGGAAGATAACAGGAAAAGGTAGTGAGCCAACACATTATCTGAGCAAATCTCTTCTGAAAGGTATTTTAAAAATGGCTAGAAAAAAAAAATCGAGATAAATACTAAGGTAATTACAAGATAAATTCTATGGTAGTATTTTTATACAGTAAAAATTGTTGTCATGGAGACAGATTTCAGTTTTTTAAAAAAATTGTTCGGATTTTTCGATTTCGGTGATATGAATCGCCTCGTGGTTCAAGAGGTCTCGAAGAGAGGGCGCTACCGTAGTCGGTTGATAAGGGTCGATTTCGCTTGAAGCACAAACAGACAGTTCTTCACGTAAAAAGTAAAATTTTATTGTTAAAATTAAAAGTTAAATAAATATCTATCTACGAGTATGGTACTCTTGAGGAATAAAATTTCTAGAGTTATGTGTTATTTAGTATATTAGTTATGTTGAGTATGTGTTATTTTATTCTCATTAAACTTCTTGATCAAGCCGAAACGTGGAACGGTGGTTTTCAAACATGATTTTTATTTTTTTGTACGTTGAAATATTTTGTTGAGCTTTTTAATTAAAAATATTAAACAAAAGTCGAACAGTAATTTAATAATTTCATTGTGTAATAAAAAAAATCTATCAAGTATATACAGGTATATTCAAGACATTTTATGTGGAAAGGTAAAAAATGTCTTCAAAAGTTTTTCAGTTTTTCAGAAGTACCTACTATCGATTGTTTCATAAATATATAATTTATATTTTTCATATATACATTTTTTAATTATACCCCATTTTACTTATTACTTATTTTATTACTTTAAGTTTAGTTATAGATGTTATTAATATTTCAGCTATATTTTTAATTTACTGAAACTTTCAACTTTAGGTAGTCTAGTATTGCTATATCAGAAATATACTAGGTGTTACATGAATGTACTTGGTAATTATCTTTAGTGATTAGAAATACAAGAGAGAAATAGTAGATATGTAAAATTTAAAGTTGAACATTTATGAAATCAAACGTTTATTAAGGAATATTAATTTATTATAGACACCTCATAATCCTTCTAGTATACACGCATTTTCGATCTAATATTTGAAAATTCATTTTAAGATGCTGTTTTTAACGTAGTCTTTAAGAAAGTTATTTTGTTTTCTACCTATTTATGTAGTTGAATAAATATATGGTTGTAGAAAAGTTAAGTAGGTTCCGAACTTCAGGTTTTGCAAATTCACTTGAGAATTATATTAAAAATTCACATAATTTATAAGTATTATTAGTTTTTAAATTATTATAATATAATTTTAACCACCTCATTATATTTCAGAGTTTTTCAGTTTAATTCAGGTATTTCACCAGTATTTTCAGGAAATTTATCTTTGTATACGCCATAATTAATAGCAAATAACCCTTCGAATAGTGTTGTAATAAATTGACACATTGTGAGTGTTAAAATAGTTGTGTAAAATTTTGTAGAAGATGAGAACGAAGCGTTTATTAAAGTACACAGGGCTACTTTTTAATAAAAGCGTAATTTCTTTTAATTAGAAATAAATGTAAATGTCCAGATGGGTCAAATTCTAGACGCCAGAGTACTATTATGTAGTAGATTTCACAACACGCTGTAGATATCTCGAAAACAAACTACTAAAGCACGACATAAAATAAATATTCTCGGAAATAACATATTGTTTCTGTAAAAACATGTTTAAATAGTTTTTAACAAAAATGTCTAATAGTTAATATACAACTAGCAAATTCGATTATCTTAATCTTATATAAAATGCATATACTTTTCATATTATGCGTAAACAAAAATAAATAAAGCGGTACTATATTATTTTAATTCAAAATACATAAACTAAGCTACCTAGGTATGTATTTAAATCTTTATGCGACGTTAATATATGAGTTTTACAACCCCGAATAAAGTTATCATTTAAGGATACCCCTTTACCTAAAAAAAATGAATATTCTCAATATAAACAAGCCATATCTCACTAAGTGAATACTGTTGGACACAACTGTTGGACATCCACGTGGAATGGGACAAGTAGAGAGGTATAATCTCTAGTACGTGTAACGACTTGCATGACGATATCTAGGTTGAAAATGTTTCAAACATTCAGTTTGGATTGTGTGGAATCTAAGCACTAGAAGCAAAATGAGCATATCTGGACAAGTTGAGTGTATCCCTCCGGTCGTAAATGATAAAGTCGGCATTAGCGAGTTTCGGCCTAAATAGTTAGCGATTTTCGGCGTAAATTAGTAGCGAATTATGCGAAATATCAAGCGGAATAAAAGAAAAATTGGATGCGTAGCGAACTATATTCAGCGTTAGATCTACTAAGGATCACTTCGACACAGCTAATAGGATCCCAATCAACTCCATGGTAGACAGCTGTGGTAGACAGGTTCATCTGAACTTCTAAGCAGCTGAGGATTGGATGATATGAAGTTAGAAACATCCTAGGATGGCATGCAACGTCACAGAACAAGTACTGTGGAATAGCTAGGTTTGGCAAGCTATGGATTTGGTTATGGTAGATTCAAACGTGTATTAGAATAGGAAAAAGGAGTAGGGTTAGTTCTACCCGGTATTCTCTTTTTCAAGGTATACGTTAGTATGATAGCTGGAAAAGGCGTGTGGTGGTTTCTAAGGTATGAGTTTACCACCTGGGCGCTTTGTGAGTAGGGCGGACAAGACTTGCGAATAGGGATGAGTCCCGGTATTCGGTCTGGTTAGTTCGACCCGGATTGCTCTCTTTTCCAGTGGCTGGAAAAGGCGTGGGCCCATAGTTAGATTTAGATTTTAGAATTTAGATTTCAGATTTAACTTTATTTTGTTGCACGTAAGCTGCAGATTGCGTGTAACACCAATATATAATAAGTAATTCGTTTATTTTACCTTTTGAAATTTTCTTTAGTCCCTGAATAATGTATTTGTCCATCATGAGTTTTTGAGTATTGTTTCTGAGTGAGTTACGATATTTTATTTTTATTTATTTAAGTAGCAAATAAGACGTAGCTCCAGTATGAGCAGTGAACAATCTAACTATATTTTTATTTCAGCTTTTAAAAATGTCCTTTAAATGATTCTGATTATGTTTCTCCTTTTAATGTGTTGTAATAATGGTAACAATTAGCTGATAAAGTTTTGTCAATTGGTTTTGTATCAATTGTTCAATATCAGCAGCAAACAATCTAACATATATTTTTATTTCAGCATTTAAAAAATGTCCTTTAAACGATTCTGATTATATTTCTCCTTTTAGTGTGTTGTAATAATGGTAACAATTGGCTGATAAGGTTTTGGCAATTGGTTTTGTATCAATTGTCTAGTATCAGCAGCAATCAATCTAACATATATTTATATTTCAGCATTTAAAAATGTTTGCCTTTAAAAACGATTCTGATTATTTTTGTCCTTTTAGTGTGATGTAACAATGGTAGCAATTAGCTGATAAAGATATAGCTCAGCAGCAAACAAGCTAATAAATATTTTTATTTCAGCATTTAAAAATGCCATTTTAAAAGGTTCTGATTATTTATGTCCTTTTAGTGTGATTCAGAGGAGTGAGGACACTCATAAGTCAGGAATGGCCCAATGTTATCGACGCCTATGATCCTTATGATAGGCAGTCATTTTCACGCCGTGCCTGCACCCCGTGTCCGCTGATGTTTGCGAGTAGCGGAGTAGTAGGCTTTGGAAACAGTTGAATGTCAGAGATTATTGATTTCGGCCCAGAGAAGACATTGTTTTTGTCAAGCTAGTTAGAATTACATTTTAAATATCAATTTCTGTTAAATATATTAATCTCCCGATTACAATATTTTTAAAAAATTTTGAGACCTTTCTTTATTAATTTCTGTATTTGCACCCCTCTTAAGTGTCCGATTTTTATCACATTTTTTGCTAAAAACCTCATAGACGTGTTCCTGGGGTCGAAATATACCAGCCCTGAATATATTTGCACTTATTTAAAACTCACCCTGTATAAATACGGATTTTTTATTCATATTTCGACCAACGAAATACGGATATATTTTCATCTGGCAACACTGGTCCTTGTATTTTTTAGTCATTGGTGTGCAACGACTGATATGTGATATAACCTATAACCACGGCACATAAAACAATCGGCACGACAACTCTGCTCAGATTCCGTTGTTTAAAATTTCTATAAAATTTGACCTTGATAGCGCCATTATCGTTTCCAAGTCAGGGCCGGATTAAAACGTATCAAAAAATTTCTCAGAAAATAAACTATTGATAGACAGGGTCGTATTAAAAAAATACTGTAATTGACTGAAACTGAATTTTATTTACACAATACTTTTGTCCAAACAAATGAATCGTTAACCGCGCATACTTCTCGAAAAGTAAAAATGAAGAAATCAATTAAATATTTCACTGTAGAGAATAGACAATTAAAATTAAAAAACATGCCAGGAGTTATAAACAAGAATTAAAGAAATACCAATAAAATATTTATTGAACAATATAAAGAGGCTACGTACAAATTATGCCCATCAATGGGCGTAGCAAATTTTATCAATATTCAAATTTCACAAATTAACAAATCCACAATTTTTTTTTGAGAAACTTCTATTTTTTTCATGGCAGGAAACAAAGTAGGTACCGCATTGTATTTTATAGGGTTACAACCTGTACCTTTTGTGGGCCTTATTTATATTGTTGCGGACCCGTGCCGTGTGAACTCAGCCTTAGGCCTGGCCACTCGCCTATGACTCATACGCCCAGCGATGCCGACGTTCTAAGAACGAATAAGAATTGACTAGACAAATCTGGATTGTCTGTTTCTCTCCTATATAAGCAGACGTCGGGGCCTAAGGAAGACAGAGATAAATAACCAATCGACGCGTACAGTTACAATTGCCGCGCAAATTCAAAATAAATTTCTGTTAGATAAATAATTAGATAAATTGCAAATAAGTTATAAATAGTTCTTTAAATCTTTTAATCGTTATTGTTTTTGTTAATTAGTGTTAAATAAATTGTGTTTAAATAAATTGTGACTTTCTATCCACACGGAACTGACGAAAAACGTAACAATTGGTGTCAAGTGTGGCATGTGTGATAGACTAGAAAAATAAAAAGACTAACAATGGCTCCGAAGAAATTGTTGAAAGACTTGAAAGTGTCCGAATTAAAATGCATACTGGAAGAGAGGGAATGCGAGACAGATGAAAAAAAAGCATTTTGCAAGCTAGACTAAGAGACGTTTTGGTGGAGGAAGGTGAGGATCCTGACACATTTTACTTCGAGCTGGAAGGTGACCTTGACTCGTCATTAAAAAATTTACAAGACAATTTAAACGACAATTTGAATAGTAAAATAACTGACTTGGAAGTTAATTTAGAAGATAAAATCACAAAAAATTAGAAGATAAGATTATAGAAAATTCTAAAGATATACAGGCCAGCTTTAATAATAAAATAATAATTTTGGAAGAAAGTTTTAACAATAAGATAACAGAGATTGAGGAAGATGTAAATAGAAAAATCGAAATTTTGCGAGAAGAAATAGCAAAGGCAAATTTACCAAAATGCCAAGAAACATCGGAGGGACCGAAACTAGTCGAAAATAGGTATGCATCAAAATCAGTTATGAAACCTCCACAGTTTGACGGAAAAACCGCTTGGGCCAATTATTTTTGCCAGTTTGAGGCCGCTGCGAGAGCGAACGGATGGACAATCGCTGAAAAGGCTACCGCTTTGACTGTTGCACTGCGAGGCGATGCGACTGACATCCTGCAGACACTGTCACCATCGGAACAGGGAGATTATCAGCAACTGGTACGACATTTAGAAATGAGGTACGGCCAAGCTCATTTGGAACATGTCTATCAATCCCAGCTAAAAAATCGCATTCAAAAGTCAAATGAGTCTCTGCACGAGTTTGAAGCGGACGTAGCCCGCCTCGTTCGCCTTGCGTACCCTGCTACGCCCGAGAATGTTATGGAGCGGTTGGCAGCGAAACAAAGTTCTCGGTCTTTAGGAAAAGTACGGGCCATCGAGGAATGTTCCGACGAATCCGTGGAAGGGATTGTTCGGAAGGTAATGGACCAGTACATGGGCAAGAAGGGACCGATTTGTTGCTGGAACTGTGGACAGGTAGGACACGTGCGAAGCCGTTGTAAGGAGAAGAACGAAGAACCGGCTTCGTCGAGGTCGGAAAACTACTAAGGGTCGAAATGAAGGGGCACACGTCGACCTGTACCCAACATGCCCCAACGAAAACTGCTCAAGTCGCCTCGCTACAACACAAATTCAATAGCATTTTTGTGGATGGTTTTGTTGATGGAGAGTTCCGGACCATGCTGTTGGATACAGGTGCGACGAAAACTATCATCAGACCGGACATTCTTAAAACATCGGAGAAGGTTAAAATAACACAATGGCGACTACGTACAGCTACAGGAAGCTCCGCTCTCATCCATGGAAGGTAAAATGAATAATGGGAGTATTATTCTGTTGGAGCCAAGGAACCATGACAGCGAAATAGGACGAGGGGTCGCTGTTGGAAAAGCCCTGCTACGAGCGAAGAAGACTGTACCGGTGAGAGTAATGAACACGAATTATTATTCTGTATCCTTGAAGAAAGGAACCCTGTTAGGGTACTGTTGTTCGGTCTCCTCAGTCATTCGAAGCGTGGAAGCCTCCAAAGTCTCGACTTCAAAAATTCCGGACAAAATGGTGAAGGAGTTAGTAAACGTTAAGGGATTATCTCCCGAAAATAGTAGAAAATTGAGAAACCTGATAATCATGTATCAAGATGTGTTTGATAAAGGAGAAGCGGGGAGAGAGGTCGTACCAATTTAGTACAACATAAAATTGATACCGGAGATGCAATCCGAGAAGACAACCAATCAAACAAAATCCGAGAAGGCTTCCACTCGCCAAACGTGAAGAAGCTGACAAAATCCTTCGAGAAATGAAAGAAGAGGGTGTCATCGAACCATCTAACAGCCCGTGGACATCGCCGGTAGTACTAGTAAAGAAGAAAGACGGTACCACCACGTTCTGTGTTGATTATCGGCAGCTCAATAATGTTACAAAGAAGGATAGCTATCCCCTGCCGAGGATAGACGATACTCTAGACACGCTGGCGGGGTCGACGATATTCTCTACTTTGGATCTGAAGATATTGGCAAGTCGACATGGCGCCAAGACAGAGAGGAAACAGCGTTCTCGGTGGGCTCCGGACTGTGGCAATTTACTGTCATGCCTTTTGGATTGTGCAACGCGCCAGCTACCTTTAAGAGACTAATGGAGTCTGTGTTAAAGGGACTATCCTGGACTACCTGTTTCGTGTACCTGGATGACATCATAGTGGTTGGGAAATCCTTTGACGATCATCTGAAGAATTTGGAAGAAGTTTTCAAGCGACTAGGGAGCTCTGGTTTGAAACTTAGCCCCAAGAAATGTCATCTGTGTCAAGAAAAGGTACACACTACTTGGGCCATGTAGTCTCCTCCCAGGGAGTTGCGGTAGATCCACAGAAGACCAAGACAGTGGAAGAGTGGCCGATACCCAAAGACAAACATGAACTACGAAGCTTTTTGGGACTATGCACATACTATCGCCGCTATGTACAAGGTTACGCCACCATCGCAAAACCATTGACCAGACTTACCGAAGACGAAAGGCGTTTCTCTTGGGACTCAGATTCTGACGAGGCATTCCGAAGATTGAAGGCCCTGACTAGTGCGCCCATACTTAGCTATCCTCTTGGCAACGGAAACTTTATATTGGATACCGACGCTAGCAATGTTGGGTTAGGCGCCGTTCTGTCTCAGATCCAGGATGGTCAAGAAAAAGTAATTGGTTATTTTAGTAAGACCTTGTCAAAACCGGAAAGGAACTACTGTGTAACCAGACGAGAATTACTAGCAGTAGTTAAAGCAGTGGAACACTTCTACAAGTATCTCTATGGAAGAAAGTTCTTGTTAAGAACAAACCATGCTGATTTGAAATGGCTGTTGCAGTTTACTGCAAAAAAGAATCCTGAAGGGCAGGTAGCTAGATGGATTGAACGATTACAAGAATTTGATTTCGACACAGAACATCGAGCTGGGGCGATCCATCAAAATGCCGACGCACTTTCCAGAAGACCTTGCTATAAGGACTGTAGGCATTGTTCCCGCCCAAGTAGCAAAAAGAAATTCTAAAAGGATTGAATTATTTTATAACAGTCGAATAGCGTTTTCTTAAGGACTGCTTGATTTTATTAAGTGTTTGGTTTCGACCATTCTGTTTTTTAATTAAAGTTGTCATATTAAACTATATTCTAGTAGTTTTTACAACGTATCCTATAACTCATTAAACGATAATTTCTTTTAGTATGATATAACACTTAATAAGATAATGCTATATGATAACAAATATATTATTTTATTAGACTTTTATACCCACCATGTAAGAGTTCTATAATATTCATATAACTAGTAGTCACAAGATCATATAATAGTTACTTAAACTTGTCTTATTAAAGTTGTATTACGTTGTATGATAGAATGTTTTATTGCGTTAAACTACGGTGCTGTATACAACACCAGTTATACAGGGTTGTTCACCACATACGACACGGAGTATTGTAGCTAAACGATGAGATTTTTACAAATTGTAAGTTTGGGGTTCGTTGAAGGACTATTAGAGCTACAATTTAAAAATATTTTTACAAGATACAGAGTGTCCCAAATAAATAAAAAATATCAAAGTTGTATTTTTTTAAACGGAACACCCTGTATATTATTACATTTTTAGTTTCTACGATTAAAATAAAGGTAAATTTGATTAAGGTTTATTATATTTAAACCTTACCGTTTTTGAAATATTTTCAATTTTGTGAAATTGCAGTAAAAATTTTAAAGCTTCATTTCTCCAAGGGTATCAATGTTTTTAATACTAAATATTTAATGAAGTTTATTTATTGATCAGTTATTGTGTTGCGTTTAGCTACAATACTCAGTGTCGTATGTGGTGAACAACCCTGTATAGCCTTATATGATAAAATTGTGATTAACCAAATAAATTCGCTGTAATATCTGCATTATAAAACTGGTAATGTATAATATAACCTCATTTTAAATTAAATGGTATACCTAGTTATTTATTTTGTAATTGTTGTTGTTGTAAAAGTAATATCTACGTACGAGTATAATCAATCACAGCTATTATGAATTCTGGAAACCGTTGGAAAAAAGTTAACAAACGCAGTGGTAGTTATAAAAAGCATGTAAGAAAAAAATCCTTGAAATTACGGCAAATAATCCCGAGAATTCCCTGGGTTCCCAAAAGCCAAAATCTTTTGGGTTGTCTGGCTTCTTCAAAGCATTGTTGCCACGTTGATGTAAAAGTTTTACTGTAGTAATGTTTTTATTGTTTTATTGTTGTTTTTCCAAGTAATTAGGTTGCCGCTCACTCGTCGGGCACGCATGAAATGCATTGCGTGCATGAATCCATGAAAATCTGATCATGTTTGTTAGTTTAAATACTAATCAAATGAGATTTGGCAACATCTATTTGTCACAAATCTCAATGTCCAAAATAGTTCTATAGTGACTGGAAATTCTGCGTAATGATAGATATTTATCCTATACCGTTTTATTTTACAACAAAGACTTATTTAAGGGATTCATTTATAATAAAATGGTTGCATTATAATTCGCCATGTTTAAGGCAGAATTTTTGTATGGCCTATGGTCGCCATTATATGAAGCAAAATTAAAAACATCAAAATAAATTGTAAAATGTTATTTTTGAGAACTATTTTGTCATAAGATTCCCACATACAGTAATAAAGTGTTTAATTAAATTAAAAACAAGAATTTTTGAAAATTTTATTTTATTTTATTGTTTAAATTTATACGTAAACCTTAATCGAAATTAAAGCGCTTTAATTTTTTGCCAAATACATACCTATAATCTACCAGTAAAATTTTCGGCGCAACAAAAATTGTACCTACTTTTCAAACCCTATTAATGATTTTTTATATTACATATTTGTTGTACCTTCTGGCTGTACCCGCCATTTTCATTGTCGAGTAAAGTCTCCTTTTTAACAAACCACATCCTCTAGATTCAATTTACCACACGCTTAAAATATAATTTGCTCCTAATATTCTTCGGTAAAAAATAAAATACTCTTTTACCTCGCTAAATGATCAAATGTTTTTATTGTTCTGTTTCTTAGATGTGACCACGTAATACACAATAAAACAAGTTTTATAATAGTTATATAACGCTGTGTAAAATAATTGCATAAGAGTTGTATACACTTTTTATAGAACTTCTATACTACTAAAGGGTTATATAAAAATGGGCCTTTTTTGGTTGTAAAGCTATCATATTACGGTCTTATAGCACATTATATGAATTGAGGTATCCTATAAAAATTATCACATAGCTGTTTATACAGCCTTTATAAAATAAAATTTGCTACTTGGGCGAGCAGAAGAGAAAGAAGCGAAACTCCTAAGAACAACTGTGGTTAACGATACTTGGCAACCCGAAGATCTTGCAAACGACCAAATCAATGACCCAGAATTAGGCTTAGTGATTAACTGGAAAAACGCGGACCAAAGACCAACCTGGGAGGAAGTTTGCAGATATTCGCCGAACGTGAAGTCGTACTGGGCCCAGTGGAATTCCTTGGTAATAGATGACGGGTTACTCCGCCGTGTGATTGAGAGGCCAGAGGGACAAGAAGAGAGAAGGCAGATCGTCGTTCCAAAGAAGAGGGTCCCGGAGGTCTTGGAGGAAGTTCACAATGGAACCAGCGGTGGACATCTTGGTGTTACCAAGACACTTGGCAAGCTGCGAGAACGGTTCTATTGGGTGAACTGCAAAGAAGACGATGTTCGTCGGAGTTGCAGAGGATGCATTTTATTTGGCATAGGAAGGATCCGTCTTCCTTACGGTGAACATGAGGTGTCTCATTTTCCGGTTCTAGGCTTCTACAATTGAGACGATGTCTTTACATGATGTGTAGTTTTTGTGAATGAATATGTCGTAGCCTAGGTTTTTTAAATGTTTGTTTTGTAGAAAGTTGTTCGCCGCCTTGAAAGAATCAAAATCTACACCTAATCTATTACGTCCTTTGATGTTAATTTTTAAAATGTTACTAAGTTTTAGATCAAAGATATCTTTAGCAATTTTCAGATGATTAAACCCACCTATATTGTTGCCCGATTTTTCTGTTGATTCGATGTATACAGTAAAAGGGGTTTTATCTTTAGCTGTGTATATAATTTCATTGCTATTGAATTCTGGATTGAATGCGGACTCTGTCAGCGTGGCTTTTTATTCTGGGGCATGTGCATTTTGTGAGGTTAGATCCGGGTTACTTTCCGCAAGAATAGCTTCCGAATTGTTTTGCAAAGGACCCTGTGGGGTTTGGCTTAAGTTTCTCGTGCCTATGATATCTTCTATGATCTCATAATCTATGTTCCGGTTGCTCTTTTTCCTAGGGGGGGGATCCGGTCCCCCCGGGAGACTCCATTATTATATGCGGCGGCCGAAAGCCGCAAAATACGCAATTATGAGGACAATAATGGAATGATACTTTATGAAACTATTTAATTTTAGGCTTGACTTACCAGGAGGTGAACACAAATGTTAGTATTTTTTTTTTCGCGTTGTCACTTGTTTCAAGTTTCACACACGATTGCAGTGTTAAGTAAAATAAATAAATAATAAATAAGGAAATTTTCAGGTTAGATGTCGCCCTCTATGATCTATCTAGATCTACGTATCTATGTAATATAATAGTCGATAGTCGAAAACGAGACGAAAATAAGTTGTCTTTTCAGAATGTTAAATTTACTTTGTTAATTGTTTTTTGTACGAATCATTTAATAATAAACAGTTATTATTGTGGTTCTGCGTAGTTTGTCTGCATTAATATAAAACACACAAAGAGAGAAGATAAGATAAAATTAAAACTAATATAAAACCCAACATAGGAGGGGAGTTGTCACCGCGACCTTAAAGATCTATTGTGTGAAAATTAAGGGTAAGAAGGATAATGAAGATTGTGAAATGAAAGTATTATGAATATATAAAATTGTAATAATAATAACATTTATTTATATATTTACATTAGAATTAAAAATTATGATTTACGGATTTTTTCTTAATGGTTTTAAACTTATTAGAATTATTTTATTTCTTTCAAGTTATTTAATTTCTAGTTATTTACAGGCAACAATAGTTTTGATTTCATATGTATTGATTGCATTGAAGTAAATACCATTTACTCACCACAGACGAGTCTTATAGAACAATACACGTCAATGGAGATAGAGGCAATATTTTTACCCCAAGTAATGTTACTAATATAATATAATTTTGATTATAATGTTTTGTATCATAATTTCCTAAAATATCAAGTTAGTGGGATTAATAGCAAATTTTGTGTATTACATATTTTATCGAAAGGTGTAGTTGATAAAGACTAACATAAGCTTTATGCCTATCTTTTCTCTGAGATGGTTTAAATGTAGAATGTTACAGTATTTAATATCAGGTACTTTGATACTTCTTTCTTAATTTAGTGTAACTTCAAGAATATTATAGTTTTAAGAACTCTCGTGTGGAAGCTTTAGTGATTTGTCACACGGTGGCGCTTTTGAACATAATCGAAGACTGAAAATGCTAATATTTTAAATTTTGAGGACTACGCGCGGCGATATTTCGTACGGTGTTGCCAAACATATTTTATTTCTCGATATTTAAAGAAATATGTATTGATTATATATTTCGTATTCGTTAGTACATGAGGCATCCTAAGGCTATAAAAACGAAGCTACGAAAATAAAATTTTAGATTTTTAATTTTTTTGTACCTTCTAATAAAAATTACTTCTATTCCAATAAAAAATTAACTAGTATGATTATGCGTTATCTGTGCTAGTATTAGGAAACTGGAGTAAATACAGAGAATTTTAAATCGTTCTCTAAGATGAGCACTACTAAGTAATTATTTAAAATTGGACCCATAGGGGGGTGTAATTAGATAAAGGGGTGTAATTATACAAAAAAAAATATGTACCTACTAGGAGTATGAACTTTTGCACAGATGTGGCGCATTTGAACATTGATAAGCGATTTTTGGAAATGTATAGCCCAAGGGTAGTGAAACTGGGGGGTGAAATTTTGTACAAAAAATGTTAGTTCTAGGAGTATGAAATTTTGTACAGAGTTTCCTTAAGTGACGAAAGTGAGTACCCAGAAGCTAATTTTTGACATTCATCCCCTAGAAATAAGGGATGAAAATTTGTACAAAAGTTTGTTACAATCCGTTTTAGAAGTATGAAATTCTGCACAGACGTTCCTTATGTAACGTAATTTATTAGCACTAAGTAGCACTTTTTGGAAATTCGCCCTCTAAGGGTGTGAAATGAGGGGTGAACGTTCTGAAACAATTCTGTTGAAGGATAAGGGGGTAAAACTAGGGGTGAAAATTTGTATAATATTTTATGTAAAATCCGTTCTAGGACTAGGAGTATGAAATTTTGTTCAGAGGTCCCTTAAATGATGAAAGTGAGTACCTAGAAGCGAATTTTAGGCATGCATTCCCTAAAAAATAAGGGATGAAAATTTGTACAAAAATTTGTTAAAATCGGTTTTAGAAGTATGAATTTTGCAGACGTTCCTTATGTAACGTAATTTACCACTGAGAAGCAATTTTTGGAAATTCGCCCTCTAAGGGTGTGAAATGAGGGGTGAACGTTCTGAAACAATTCTGTTGAAGGAATATGAAAATTTGCACAGAGGTTCCTTATGTAGCGTAATTGAATAATTAGAGCGATTTTTGGAATTCATTCCTTAAGGGGGTAAAACTAGGGGTGAAAATTTGTATAATATTTTATGTAAAATCCGTTCTAGGACTAGGAGTATGAAATTCTGTTCAGAGGTCCCTTAAATGATGAAAGTGAGTACCTAGAAGCGAATTTTAGGCATGCATCCACTAAAAAATAAGGGATGAAAATTTGTGCAAATATTTGTTAAAATCGGTTTTAGAAGTATGAATTTTGCAGGCGTTCCTTATGTAACGTAATTTAGCACTAAGAAGCAATTTTTGGAAATTCGCCCTCTAAGGGTGTGAAATGAGGGGTTGAACGTTCTGGAACAATAAATTCTGTTCAAGGAATATGAGAACTTGCACAGAGGTTTATTATGTAGCGTAATTGAATAATTAGAGCGATTTTTGGAATTCATTCCTTAAGGGGATAAAACTAAGGGTAAAAATTTGTATAATTTTTATGTAAAATCCGTTCTAGGACTAGGAATATGCAATTTTGTACAGAGGTCCCTTAAGTGATGAAAGTGAGTACCCAGAAGAAAATTTTGGACCTGCACCCCCTAAAAAATAAGCACTCCCTATAAAACAATTAAAATAAAATAAAAATTCTAAAAAATAAAAAAAAAAGTTGGGATGGACCACTCTTATCACTTAGGGGTATAAAAAATAGATAACCTGGGAATAGGTTGTGACCAAACCAAACCAAACCAGACCTACTGAATATACATATAAAATTTTATCAAAATCGGTCTAGCCGTTTCGGAGATGGTAACAAAAAATTTAAAACAACCCTAATATAGGGGATGATGCAAACGGGTGTGAAATTTAGGTTATTTGCATTTATTAATGCCAACTAAAATAAAAACATTTTTCTTTTCAAAAATAAAAACAGGTGGGCTACCCCAACATAAGGGTATAAGAAATAGATAACAACCTATTCTTAGACGTACCCGAATATACATATAAAATTTTTATCAAAAATCGGTCGCCGTTTCACGGATGGTAACAAAAATTAAAACAACCCCCTATTAAAAAATAGGGGGATGATGGTAGAACGGTGAAAATTTGGTTCTTTGTATTTTTAAATGCAAAATAAAAATAAAAATATATATTTTTTCAAAAATATAAAAAATAAACGCCACCTTATCACTTAAGGGCACAGATAACAAACTATTTTCAGACCTACTCAATATACATAATAAATTTCATCAAAATCGCAAACCGTTTCGGAAATGGTAACAAGAAACTTAAAACAACCCCATTAAAAATAGGGATGATGGTAGAACGGGTGAAAATTTTAGAGTTGTTTGTACTTTTAAGGCCAACAAAAATATATTTTTCAAAAATAAAAATTAGGTAGGCTACCCCGGCTACCCCTTATCACTTTCCTAAGGTATAAGAATAGATAACAACCTATTCCTGGGACGTACTGAATATTATTACAAAATTTTATCAAAATCGGTCAATCGGAGATGGTAACAAAACCGAAACAACCCCTATTAAAAAAATAGGGATGATGTGGTAGAACGTGGTGAAAATTTAGGGTTATTCTAGGTTTTTAATGCCAAATGTAAATTAAAATAATTTTTTTCAAAAATAAAAAACAAGTGGGCTACCCTTACCAATTTACGTATAAAAAGAAAAATAACAAACTATTTTCAGACCTACCTAATATACATAATAAATAAGTCATCAAAATCGGCTAAGCTGTTTCGGGAGATGGTATCAAAACAACCCCATTAGAAAATAGGGGATGATGGTAGAACGGTGGTACCCTGAGTTGTTTGCATTTTCTACAACAAAATTAAAAAAACATTTTTTCCAAAAATAAAATCGAGGGTGGGCTACCCTCGGCTACCCTTATCACTTAAGGGTATAAGAATAGATAACAACCCATTCTTAGACGTACTGAATATACAATAAAATTTTATCAAAATCGGTTAAGCCGTTTGGAGATGGTAACAAAAATCTTAAAACAACCCTGTTAAAAAATAGGGATGATGGTAGAACGGTGAAAATTTGGTTGTTGGTATTTTTGTAATGACAGCTGTGGTTTTAAAATATTTTTTAAAAAGTAAAAAAATAGTAATACCTATCACTTAAGGGTATAAAAAACAGATAACAACGTGGTATTCTCAGACCTACCTGAATATACATATAAAATTTTATCAAAATCGGTTAAGCCGTTTCGGAGATGGTAACAAAAAACTTAAAAAAACAACCCCTATTAAAAAATAGGGGATGATGGTAGAACGAAAATTGAAAATTTAGGGTTGTTTGTATTTTTTAATGCCAAATAAAAAAAATTAAAATATTTTTTTTTTAAATAAAAAAAATGGGGGTGGGGTACCCTTATCACTTAAGGGTATAAAAATAGATAACAACGTATTCTCAGACCTACTGAATATACATATAAAATTTCATCAAAATCGATCAAGCCGTTTCGGAGATGGTAACAAAAAATTTAAAAAAAACATCCCCTATTAAAAATAGGGGATGATGGTAGAACGGTGAAAATTTAGGGTTGTTTGTATTTTTTAATGCCAAATAAAAAAAATTAAAATATTTTTTTTTTCAAAAAATAAAAAAAAATGGGGGTGGGCTACCCTTATCACTTAAGGGTATAAAAAATATATAACAACCTATTTTCAGACCTACTCAATGTACATATAAACTTTCATCAAAATCGGTTAAGCCGTTTCGGAGATGGCAACAAAAAACTTAAAAAAACAACCCCTATTAAAAAATAGGGGATGATGGTAGAACGGTGAAAATTTAGGGTTGTTTGTATTTTTTAATGCCAAAATAAAAAAAATTAAAATATTTTTTTTTCAAAAAATAAAAAAAATGGGGGTGGGCTACTCTTATCACTTAAGGGTATAATAATAGATAACAACGTATTCTCAGACCTACTGAATATACATATAAAATTTCATCAAAATCGATCAAGCCGTTTCGGAGATGGTAACAAAAAATTAAAGAAAAACATCCCCTATTAAAAAATAGGAGATGATGGTAGAGCGGTGAAAATTTAGGGTTTATTGTATTTTTTAATGCCAAATAAAAAAAATTAAAATATTTTTTTTTAATAAAAAAAATAGGGGTGGGCTACCCTTATCACTTAAGGGTATAAAAAATATATAACAACCTATTTTCAGACCTACTCAATATACATATAAAATTTCATCAAAATCGGCTAAGCCGTTTCGGAGATGGCAACAAAAAAATATAAAAAAACAACCCCTATTAAAAATAGGGGATGATAGCAGAACGGTGAAAATTTAGGGTTGTTTGTATTTCTTAATGCCAAATAAAAAAATAAAAACATTTTTTTCTTTTCAAAAACTAAAAAAAATGAGGGTGGGCTACCCTCTCGGCTACCCTTATCAGTTAAAGGTATAAAAATAGATACCAACCTATTCTTAGACGTACTGAATTACATATAAAATTTTATCAAAATCGGCTAAGCCGTTTCGGAGATGGTAAATGTTCAAAACAACCCCTATTAAAAAATAGGGATGAAAGAACGGTGAAATTTAGGTTGTTTTGTATTTTTAATGCCAAACAAAAAAATTAAAATATTGTTTTTTCACAAACAAAAAAATGGGGTGGACTCACCCTTAATCATTTGGCGGGTATAAAATATAATCCACCCATTCTCAGACCTACCGAATATACATTATAAAATTTCTACTCAAAATCGGTTAAGCCGTTTTGGAGGAGTACGGTACAAAACTGTAACATCGGAATTATAAGATAATATTGTTACGTTTTCGTCGGTTCCAGTGGATAGAAAGTCACAATTTATTTAAACACTATTTATTTAACACTCCTTAATTAACAAAACTAATAACGATAAACGATTCTATAGAACTATTTAAGCAAACGATTTATAACCAGAATTTATTTTGAATTTTAGCGTCAACTGTATATTTATAACTTCGTTCTAGGTCACCGCCGCCGGCTTTATACCGACAGGTAAAAGAAACGTCCAAAAGATCGTTAGCGCATAGGTTTCTGAATGTTCTCGGCCAAAATGAGTCCATTCTTCTAGGTGGGTCTCGATTCTTTCTCGAACGAATGAATCATTGCGGTGTCTATGCGATGTTATCATCCGAGGGCGCTTATACAGGAGGTTAGGTCGAGTCCACACCACTGCAACACTGCCCCTTCTTAGTACACAAGCTCGTCCCGAGATGTATACGGTGAATGAAGGTATTTGCGTGCTGGCCCCTCTGGTACATTGCGAAGTCAGAAATACAGTCTACAAGTTTTCTCTCCCGATCTCAGCTTTGGGTTGTAGCAGCAAACAAGGATCTCGATTCCCGTAAATCTGAACAAGACTTCAATCATGTTCCGGATTGTACGCCAACTCAAACCATCGAGTCCACACGCCAGCTTCGGAATGGCTAATCGTGTAATGTTGTTGTTTAGCAAGGCTTCTCTAAGTTCAATCAGGGTCTTCCATAGATTGAGACTCACTTGGGGGCCATTCCTTGGTGACTAGGTAGAAAATGTGCCTTGCTTGACCAAGTTCATTGTCGGTTAGCCTCAAGACGCTTCGAATCTCTGGATCCTGTCGGCGTAGTTCTCCGACTCGCCCAAACTTCTCATTGAACGTCGCAGCGATTCCTCTGGACATCCGCAAATCTCGGGCCACACAGTGAGCGAGCGAATAATCAGGAGCCACGAAAAAGAGGTCTCGTTGTTCTTCTTTGGTTACACCATAGCGAGCCTTCTGACTGCTGTTGTATCGGGCCATGAAATCGTCAAAGGACATCTCCGAATCAGGGGGATCAAAGCTGCAGGTTCTCACGGTCCCAGCACGATCTTCTATTTCGCCTTGATAGGGGCTCAAACGGTTGAAATGAATTACCCTCGGCTTTCCTTTTGGCAATTTTCTGATACGGTATACGACGTCATTAATCCTATCCATGACTTCGTATGGCCCTTCCCACGAGGATTGTAGCTTCGGAGATAACCCACGATGCTCAGCTTGAATGTCGTAGTGTTCCTTCATTCGGTCACTAGCGCTTTGAATATCTATGCGGACTCGCTGATGGATGTCGTCCATCCTTTGGCGTAGTCTATGGACATAATCTTCTCCGGCGACATCTTCTCCCGGTCGGCAACCAAGCTTCACATCACAAGGTAGGCGCACTTCCCGTCCCATAACGATGCTGGCTGGAGTTTGCCCTGTGGATTCTTGGACGGATGAACGATAGGCCAACAGGAACAGGTGAAGAAATTTGTCCCAGTCTCTTTGGTGGTCAGAGACTACTTTGGCCAAATAACGGTTGATAGTTCTGTTCATGCGTTCAACCATCCCATCGGATTGTGGATGCAGAACAGTCGTCCTGGTCTTGCGGATGTTAAGGACTTCACAGACGCCTTGGAACAGATTGGACTCAAAGTTTCTTCCCTGATCTGAATGCAGCTCCATGGGAACACCAAACCTGCAGATCCATTCCTTAACAAGAGCATCAGCAATGGTGGACGCTTCTTGATTTGGCAACGCGTAGGCCTCGACCCATTTGCTGAAGTAATCCATTACTACCACAATGTATTTGTTGCCATCGTTCGTCTCCGGGAAAGGACCAGCCACGTCGATCGCTATTCGTTCGAAAGGACTGCCTATATTGTACTGGCGCATTGGAGCTTTACCACGCTTTTGTGGTCCATTGATAGCAGCGCAAACGTCGCATTTCTTGCACCAGGCCCTCACGTCATCTGTGCAGTTCACCCAATAGAACCGTTCACGCAGCTTGCCAAGGGTCTTGCTAACACCAAGATGTCCACCGCTGGTTCCATTGTGAACTTCCGCCAAGACTTCCGGGACCCTCTTCTTTGGAATGACGATCTGCGTTCTCTCTTCTTGTCCCTCTGGTCTCTCAATCACACGGCGAAGTAATCCGTTATCTATTGCCAATGAATTCCACTGGGACCAGTACGACTTCACGTTCGGCGAATATCTGCAAACTTCCTTCCACGTTGGTCTCTGGTCCGCGTTTTTCCAGTTAATCACCAAGCCCAACTCTGGATCACTGATTTGGTCATTTGCAAGATCTTCGGTTTGCCAACTATCACCAACCACAGTGGTCCTTTCACTTCTTTCTCTTCTTTGCAACGATTTCCCATCTGTCCGCAATTCCAACAGCGAATCGATCCCCCCTTCTTGCTCATATACTGATCCAGTACTTTCCGCACAATCCTTTCCACTTTGTAATCGTCGGAACTCTCCTCAACAGCCCGCAACAATCCTAGAGACCTAGAGCATTCTTTCGCGGCCTCAAATTCCAGGGCACGTGCTAGGGCATCTCCCAAATGCGTTGGATGAGCTAAAAGAAGTGTTTGCCTTGTCTCGTTGTCACGTAAACCATCAATAAAAGCCTGTACTGTTAAGCGCTCCATAACATTTTCGGGCATAGCAGGGTACGCAAGGCGAGCAAGGCGGACTATTTCTGCTGAACACGATTTTTGAGCTGGGAATGGTAGACATGTTCCAAATGAGCTTGGCCGTACCTCATTTCTAAATGTCGTACCAATTGCTGATAATCTCCCTGTTCCGATGGTGACAGTGTCTGCAGGATATCAGTCGCATCTCCTCGCAGTGCGACAGTCAAAGCGGTAGCCTTTTCAACGATTGTCCATCCGTTCGCTCTCGCAGCGGCCTCAAACTGGCAAAAATAATTGGCCCAAGCGGTTTTTCCGTCAAACTGTGGAGGTTTCATAACTGATTTTGAGGTATACCTATTTTCGACTAGTTTCGGTCCCTCCGATGTTTCTTGACATTTTGGTGAATTCGGCTTCATTATTTCTTCCCGTAAAATTTCGATTTTTCTGTTTACATTGTCCTCAATTTGTGTTATTTTGTCTTGTAGTTCCGTCGAATTCTCTATAATCTTATTGTTTAAACTTTCTTCTAAATTAAGTATTTTATTATTAAAGCTGGCCTGTATATCTTTAGAATTTTCTCTGATCATATCTTCTAAAATATTAATTTTATCACTGATTTTCTCTCTAAATTAACTTCCAAGTCAATTATTTTACTATTCAAATTGTTCAAGTTGTCGTCTAATTTTTGAGAATTCTCTGTCATTTTATCATTCAAACTGTCTTCTAATTTTTGTAAGGACTAGTCAAGGTCACCTTCCAACTCAAAGCAAAATGTGTCAGAATCCTCACTTTCCTCCACCAAAACGTCTCAGTCTAGCTTGCAAAATGCTTTTCTTTCCATCTGTCTCGCACTCTCTCTCTTCCAGTATACATTTTAATTCCGACACTTTCAAGTCTTTCAACAATTTTTTCGGAGCCATTGTCTGTCTTTTTATTTTCCTGGTCTATCACACACGCCACACTTGACACCAATTGTTACGTTTTTCGTCGGTTCCGTGTGGATAGAAAGTCACAATTTATTTAAACACTATTTATTTAACACTAATTAACAAAAACAATAACGATAAAAGACTTATAGAACTATTTACAAAACGATTTATAACTAAGAATTTATTTTGAATTTGAAGTGCGTCAACTGTATACTGCCCTCTAGGTCACTGCCGGCTTTTATACCGACAGGTAAAGAAATCTAGAATAGTCCAAAGATCGTTAGCGCATATTAGTTAGTTTCGGAATGTTCCTCGCATGTACGAACCATTCTAGTGGGTCTCGATTCTTCAACGAATGAATCATCGCGGTGTCTAAGTAGTGATGTTAAGGTCATCCGAGTGGCGGGCTTTCATATTGTGAGGGTTAGGGTCGAGTCCACACCGGCCTCGCAACAATATTATATGTAAACCGGGTGGAGTGCGGAGAACGGAAAGATCAATTATAGCAATAGATAAAATTCTAAATCCACTTAAAACCATTCAGCAGCACACACAAAACAAGGCAACGCCAGCGCGTCTATTCGTTCAATTCCTTTCCGAGCAAAAATAGCGAGGTTCGATAAAATGCCACAAAGCGAGGCCCCATCGACAGGTCAGATTTGAGGCCAGACGAGACTTCTAGGGTATTAAGATATTCTTTGCGTAATTTCTTTGTTCTCATAATGCCAAATTCATATGTGGCGAAGGCTGAGTTTGATCCTATTAGCCTTTTATACCCGTGCTTCATACAAGACCAATTAAGATTTAGTTTGTGATTTATATTAATATCTTTCATTTGTTGTTCCATCTTACTTAGTACGCTTTGTTCAATAACAGTTAGGTTATTTTATTTCCAGCATAACTTATTCTTCTCATTAGGAAACATGAGTTATAACATACATGCTAAGCAGCAACACAGGCTCAGGCAGAATAGAGAATTTTACAGGGGCAGAAATTAAATATAACAAGGTGGTCGTTATCGCTGCAGCTGATTACGGAGTAGCTTCGCCCTTTAAGGCCTCTGCAGTCCTAGCCTTGATGGAATGTCCTATCTCTGATGGAAAATTTATGAACATGACATGGAGTTACAGATTTAAAATTGTTAGTGACGTTCCCTTTTACTCTCGACAAGTTATCTTTTAAACGTAGCATATAGATCTGAGTAATGAAGATTATAGGGAATCTAGAGTTTGTTATTATGAGTTGATTCGAGGAAAATACATAATGCTAATTCACCTGTTAAAAAATATTAAAATAATAATATAAATAATATACCTCGCAATATCGAAGATGTGGGTAGACAGGTTCAGATTATATAAGAAATTAAATAAGCACCGGATCCACACCATCCTTGTTTCCTTATTTCGGTAATGGTGTGGATCCGGTGGTTGACCTTGAAACGAGTTTTGCTGTATATAGTCACAGACACTACGCTGCAGGCACATCTTCACAAGTTGCCAGATTGCAAGTTATTTTGGAATTATTTTCAGTAGAAAACAAATATGTGCTTTTCAGTGTTTTTTTGTCAATATATACAGTATGATCGAAAAAACGGCGTCCAGTTGGCTGGGAAATGACGATTGAGGACATTTCCCATATAAAATGGCAGCGATCTTCATCATAGTACGCGCGGTATATCATTTATATTATTATTTTAATATTTCGCACAACACGTGAAACATGAACGTTTATTATGTATTTTCATAGTCAATAAAATTAAATAGAAATAAAATTCTAGATTCCTATAATTAATCTAATTGCTCTAGAATTATTATGCTACGTTTAAAAAGTGCTTTATTAAAAATTCAGGATATGTGTCCAAGTTTTTTCTTTTTTTTTAATTTTTAAATGCTGTAGCTCCATGTCATGTTCATAATAGGTTTTTTTTAACATTCCATTAAAACTACGGAGGCCTTAAAAGGCCTTTTAGCCTCCGTAATTAAAATTGTAGAATCAGCTTCAGCAACATTAACAGTTACCTTGTTTAATTCTGCTTATACATATATTGCATTAATTTTTCTGCTACCTTAAGATTTCTCTATTCTTACACCAAATTTATGTGATTTTCTTAGCATAATATGATTTATAAACCATATTTTTCCTAATGGAAGGATGGAATAGGATATGCAGAATTAAGATATTTTAACATTTATTTTCCAGACAGAGCATAATATAGTATTAAGATTAAGACATAACAAATATTATAAGGAAGATCTTAATATAAATCACAAACTAATTACAAACTAATCTTAATTTGGTCTTGTATAAACACAGGTATAAAACTAATAAGATCAAAACTCAACCTTCACAATATTGTCAAGATTTGGCATTATAGGAAGCAAGAAATTACAGTAGGTAATATTAAATACTGTAATGTATTCTACGACACAAACCGTCTCCCTTCTAAAGAGAAAAAGATAAAACATAAAGCTTATTTTAGTCTTATCAACACACTCTTCGATAAAATATATGTCTAAAATTGCTATTAATCTACTAACTTGATATTTTTAAGAAATTATGATACAAACATTATAATCAAAGTATATTATATTAGTAACATTATAAGTAAGATGTTACCTCTATCTCCCATTGATGTGTATTGTTCTATAAGACTCGTCATGGTAGTATTTCAAATGATCGAAAAAAAACGGCGTCCAGTTGGCTTGGAAATGACGATCCATGCCATTCCCTGTATAATTTTACATATAAAATGACAGCGATCTTCATTTCATAGCCATCGTTGACGCCGTTTTTATTCGATCATACGGTATTTCAAAACATCAATACATATAATCAAAACTATTGTTGCCTGTAAATAACTAGAAATTAAATAACTTGAAAGAAATAAAATAATTCTAATAAGTTTAAAACGATTAAGAAAAAATCCGTACATGATAATTTTTAATTCTAATGTAAATATATAAATAAATGTTATTATTATTACAATTTTATATATTCATAATACTTTCATTTCACAATCTTTATTATCCTTCTTACCTTAATTATGGATATCAAGATAAATCTGAAATTATAAAATTAATTATAGAATTTGTATTATAATTGATTCCACCAAAAAAAAAAAAATTTTTCAACCGTAAATAATTCGAAAATAAACTGCAATTTGGCAACATCGACCATGTGCGCTTGCGTAGTATCGATGATCAAATGCAGCAAATATGGGCTTCAAGGTCAGCCACCGGATCCACACCTTTACCCTTATTTCTGTTTTAATCACAGGTTTTAATTTTTATCTGTTCTGTGACAGAAGTGTCTAGTCCTAGCAGTCAACTATTAAGCTTGACCAATCAGGTTGGTTAGCGTGGCTAACGTGATTGGTCAGAAGTGTCTAGCCCTAGCATTCAACTATTAAGCTTGACCAATCAGGTTGGTTAGCGTGGTCATGTAGAGTGTGTTAATCAGGGTTCGGAAGTAGTTAATTAAGACGTAATTTACCTGATTAACTACGTGTAGTTTTTCTTCAAAAACTACGTCTTTTCTCGTTCATTAACTACATGAAAACTACGTTAATAAACTATGTATTGATATATATGAATAATTTTCCTTTGTATGAGGTGTAATAGATAATATGGTGTAAATATTATATTTAAAGCCATATTCTGTTTTCTAAATACATTATGTGTTTTAAAGCTTCAACTTATAACCTCACCTCAAACCTTTATTACTTCAAAGTTACATACATAGGTTGGCATAAACTACACCCTTCTTACATAAATTACATTAACTACATGTAATGTGCTTTACGTAGTTTCCTTTTAAAAGTAACATGTAGCCTTCCTCGAACCCCGCTTATTATAACCCTCACCCCAAACCTTGGACATTTGAAAGTTACATACATAGGTTTGTAAACTACATCTCCTTTACATAAATCCACATTAACTACATGTAAATGTAGTTTATGTATGGAAGCAACATGTAGTTTTCTCCGAACCCTGGTGTTAATCATAGATCCTAAAATAAAATATAGACTGAGCATCTCATTCATAACAGCTGGAACATACAACAAGCCTTTTTGAATTAGTGTTTAGAATAATTGAGATAATAATAAATTTTAACTAGATAACAACACGAAAAACAAAACAAAAACAAACAGATGCCTTTCAACAAAAGAGGGGAAGTGACAGCGAGACCTGGAAGATTAACTGCCATCTTACCGTCGACAAAAATTCCCTGATGCGCACTGTCGAGAGCTCATTCTCCCACTTCCATATCTCTTAGTACACCTGAACTCCGTATCATAGCCGGGTAATTTTTATATTTTAATGAAGCTATAATTAAATTAAAAATATATCGTATTTAAACTTTTTTATATTTTATTAAGATTTAGGACAGGTTTTTTAAATAAAAGTTTAGAAAAAACGTCTTAAGAGTCCAAAAAGGATAAAAATAATAAAATACACGTTATAGAAGAAATTTTATAATCGAAATTACGTAATTTTTGAAATTAATAATAAATTATTAATTTTAGTCAAACATTTACAACCCCTAATATTAACCAAAACAGGATCTATTCCACAGATATAATAGAATCGGCGACAGGGAGAGAAAAAAAAATGATTGTTGTAATTTTTTTCTGGTTAAGTGATGTCTTATGTAAATTAGAGAAAACATAAATCTGTTCCATTAAAGCAAGGAAGGTGATAGGAAGTGGATAAAATGAAAACTACATTTATTTAACTCGGTACTGTCTTTATTTACCGGGTGCGTCCCAAAAGTGGCTCAACCCCATAATTTTTTTATATTTTCAAATAAAAAAACAAGATTTAGTATGTTAGTATATGACATAAATTAGGATTGATTGACGCATTCAATTGTTTTTGGTCACTTTCTGTTTCACCGGAAATGACTATAACTTTTAATTTTTAAACGGCACCCTCGGTATATTTCTACTTTATTTGATAGAAAATGACACTCTGAATAGAATGACATATCATATGTCAACTTTTGACACTTTCGCATATGGTTTAATTGTAATTGTAACACGTGGTTCATAACGACAATTTGACTCGAAATACCAAGTGTGTGGTATCAATATATTCATAAAAAAATGCTTTTTCCAAATATGCTAATGAGTCACCCTTGTTCCATTTGAAAAAATTGACATATGTATGATTAAAAATACGATTTGTACATATTTTAACCGACTTAGACAAGACACGAAACCTATTAGACGATCAAAACTATTTTTCCAAGGCTCCTTGATTAAAACTTAGTGTTTTTAACAACACCATGGCACCCTGGATTGAAATTTAAAATACGATTTGTTTTTCAGCGACAATGTCAAAAGTTGACATATGATATGTCATTCTATTCAGAGTGTCATTTTTTATCGAATAAAGTAGCAATATACCGAGGTTGCCTTTAAAAATAAAAAGATGTAATCATTTCGGTGAAACAGGAAGAGACCAAAAACAACTGAATACATCAATAAATCCTAATTTATGTCATATACCTATAACATACAAATCTGTTTTTTTTATCTGAAAAAATAAAAAAGTTATAGGGGGTGAGCCACTTTTGAGACGACCCGGTATATTAAAAAATATTGTTTCATAATGTAATATCAATTTAAAATTCTTGTATGTTATTTTATATGCTCAAGATAATTTTAGAATAAACCATATTTTTAATAAAATCATTATTAATTATTAACAGGGTTATAATTATGACTTTGTTACAATGTAAGTAAGTAAATAATGTAATGAGAAAAAATTCAGATTTTACATTTTACTAAAATATTATCTAAATAAGCGCCTTTCTACAACAACGCCACTGGCTCCCAATGGGCAAATTGAGAGTTGTCTACCGGTCGAAAGTCGTTTCAAGACTTAAATGGATTATTTAAGTCAAATTTCTTGCAAATTTGGCACTGGCGAACCATATTTTATAGTTCTTGAACAGAAAAAGTCAATAAAATAAACACTTAAGGACTACAAACTAAGAAAATGCGTTAATACAGCCGGGGACATAGCGGCATCAAAGCTTTACCGCACACTTGCCACGCGTACTACAAGGTAATAAATGAATGAATAGGCTCCCTCGCCTCTAATCGGTGTTATCATATTGTAAAGAACTTATCCTTTTTAAACAGTATCCGACTTATAATTTAGTAGTATAAGGACTATTTAATACATCTATGGAATATTAAACCTACTTTTATTAAACTGTAGTATTAATATCTCAATATATGTGTATAATAAGTAAAAAAATATTGATAATATTAAAGACGTGACAACATAGGCTGGATGAGGAAGGCTCGGTCGACTGTACCCAGAAGTAAACATGTGTACAAAAAATATTGTTTGTCCGCGTTGAGATGTAAATAGTGTAGTCTATATTTTATTTTAAGTCTATGGTGTTAATTCATTTGTGTTTGTCAAAAACTCTAACGTAATTGGTCGGGCTTAATAGTTGCCTGCTAGGGCTAGACACAAGTGATTGGTCGGGCTTAACAGTTGCCTGCTAGGGCTAGACCTCTGGGCTAGACACAAGTTTCTGTAACTTCCACGTGACCATAGATAAATGCTTTCATTTATCTATGCACGTGACTTCTGTGTTTCTATTTGTATCAATCGTATCAATTTGTTTATCAGTTCTAATTTATTATTATTTTATAGTTTGGTCAGTTTGGTGTGACTGTGAGTTATGTCTTTTTATTTAAGACCACCAAAAGGAATTACTAACATAATCAATTTGGAAACTACTGTACGCCAAAGATTTTTATGTTACCAGAATATTATAAATGAAGATATCACGAATACCATCGTTGATCTTGAATGTTTGGTGGAAGATAGTGTCCTAGATCGATTAGGACACCACCTATTTAGGTTACTAGCTTTAAAAAGCAGACACTTTTACACAGTTTTCATAGAACATGAAGTTCAACTATTAGGACTTCGATTAGCTTCTTACAATCCAGAAGACGCTAAAAATTTTGTTAAATCACTAAAAAGTCAATGTGCAACGTGTTTAGAGGCAATTAAAGTTGACGGAAAAGTGAAAAACTACTTTATTGAACTTAGTTCCGTGTGTTTAAAACTATTGTCCTATTTTCGAACACCTGACAATGTTTCAAAAGCACAAATTCAACGTATGTAGATAGTTTTGAGTAGAACTAAAGATTCTGATATATTTATGTTTTTATTATATTTTTTTAGTTCACTTTTCCTATTGTTTTGATCTTCTTGCAAAAAGACAGTACGACATAGCTAATGGAATGTTGTTGATAAATTGCACAGAATGGAAAGCATTATTACTGTCTTTGTATAAAAGTTATCTACATCTGGCTTTGTTTGATATGAAGTTCATACCTCAAGTGAATGATGCTCTTCAAGATGAAAGAATTAAGAGTGTTTTAATCTTGGCTCGAGATCTGTTCTGTAAAAATAATTCACTTAGAAAATTTGGTAGTTTAGACATGACACGTTTTGAAGAAGAAACTGGAAACTTCCCATTGTGCATGAAGACCTTATATAATAATTTATCAAAAAATAACAGATTAGGTCATAATGCGAGGTAATGATTTGAATTTCTTTTTTTTATTGAATTTCTAAACACATTTGTTTCTTCTCTTAGATTTGATTTTAGTTTGTATCTGAAAGACATCGGGGTCGAAATAACCGATGCCTTTGAGTTTTGGAGGAAATTTTATTCCAAACAACACTCAAGTTGCTCAAGTTGTACTCACAGTTGGGAACAAAACGAGAAAAGATATATTTATGGTATTAGACATCTATATGGATTAGAAGGGTCTAGAAAGTCTTATAATGTAAAGGATTGTTCTCAAATACAGGTATACATTTTGTTATAGAGGGTGTTTCAAAAAACATGTGCCATCTCTTGTGGGGGATTCCTCACATAAAAATAAGATTTATTTTTCATATCAACATAGGTCCAATTCTGCTTAGTAATAATAACTAATAGCAATAATATTTAATAATAAATTAGGTAAAATATATATAGTTTATTATTAATTTAATTTTATTAATTGTGATTAATAAAATTGCGTTTATCTCATCAAGGAGACCGAATTCGACGAAATATCAAAAGATAGCTTTTAATTGTCATTAAACGGTCTATACAATTTTGATATTAAAAGAAAAAAATCAGTGGCGCACATCGAAAAATTATTAAGACTTTAAGACCCTGTAGATACGAAACAAAGCATAATCGGACCTACGTTGATGTGAAAAATAAATCTTATTTTTACGAGACGAATGTGGTGGCACACGTTTTTTGAAACACCCTGTATTTATTATTTTGCAAGTACCTAATTTATTGTATTTGAAGAATACAATTCTTGGTGCAAATGAAGAAGGTGGCTGCCCTTTCCAACATTTTGATGACAATAATTTGAGGTCGCTTTTGAAAAACTCTCTACCTGTGAATAGGAGTGAAAAAATTGAAACAATAATTAATGAAAGAAGAGGAAATCCAAAAAAAGGCTGTGAAAAATTTTTAGATTTTTTGGTAGAAAAAGATGCGGTTAATGATGAACTACATTTTAAAAATCCAGCGGAATATTATTTCTTATTAAAATCAATTAACTCTGAGGTGTAATCCGTACTGATTTTTTACCACTGAAATGTAATATTAAGATGTATACAGGTCAACAAAAAAATAGTGTATCTAACTTTGATGGGTGATTCTACAGAAAAAAATAAAACAAAACTTTCCTATAAACATATGCCTTAAAATGCTTCCCGAAAAATTACAGCGCTCAAAAAGGAAAATTAAAATAATATACAGGATGGTCCGAACTGTTTTCCGGAAACTTCGGCAGCATATTCTGAAGATAAAAATATGTAAAAAAGTTCCTGTAAATTTATATCCTAAAATGCTTAGTTTCGGAGATACAGGGTGTAGAAGTTTCCTTTTTATTTTAATTTTTTCTGAATAATTTCTGAAGTAACTCGTTTCTAATTTCTGAAGTAAAATTGGTTTCTGGGAGTTTTTTGACATGAGAAATTTGATTTCGATGTCAATATGACTCCTACTTGTAGAGGGCGCCACCTACATATTCTCGAACTGCTTTGAAGAGAAATAACTTTTCGTCTGTACCTGTATAAAACTACTGAGTAAAAAATTATACATTCACGACGGTTTTTACGTAAAAAAGGTCTCTTGGTAAAAATCGATACGAGTAATGGTTCTCGAGATATTTGGAATCGAAATTACCTGACTAACAATCAGGTTTCTACGCATTTTAACCAATGAGAAACGTGCTGACTAGTCAGGGATTCTTCTGGGAACAGACCTGTAGACTAAATAGTTATTAGACTGAAATCAAAAATTTGAAAAGTTTTTGTGCCTAAAGTTCTTTATCATCATTTTTTGTTGAATATTTTATGATTAATTTAAAAAAAAAATCCCAAATTTATTATTTCAGTCAAATAACTTTCTAGTCAACATGTTTACTTATTGTCAATAGTGGCGTGTATTGACTATTTCCATTCTATATATCTTGAGAACAATTGCTCGTAGCGATTTTTACCAAGAGACATTTTTTACATAAAAATCACGGAAATGTATATTTTTTCACTCAGTAGTTTTATACAGGTACGGACGAAAAGTTATTACCCTTCAGAACAGTTAAAACAAATGTAGGTGGCGCCCCCTACAAATAGGAGTCATATTGACTTCAAAATCAAATTTCTCACGTTAAAAACCTCCCAGAATTTCATCCAAATATTGACATTACTTCAGAAGTTATTTTAAAAAATCGAAAAAAAATGAAACTTCTCCACCCTGTATCTCGAAAATTAAGCATTTTAGGACATACATTTATAAGAACATTTTACTTATTTTTATCTGCAGAATATGCTGCCTAAGTTTCCGGAATACAGTTCGGACCACCCTGTATATTATTTTTATTTACCCTTTCGAGGGCTATAACTTCTCCAGGGAGCATTTTAGCTAGTGATCGATCGATACCGATACCGATATGAAAATATCGGCCATATCGGCCATCATGCCGATTATCGGTATCGGCCGATATACAAATGTATATCGGCCGATATTTTATTTTATTGATTATTCACGGAAAAGGAATAAAAAAAAATTAAATGAACTTGATTTTTTTAGTAACAACTTTATTAAACATATATGAACACAAACTGAAACGGATTCTTTAAACTAATAAACAGAAAAATAAACTAAAACAAAAAATTTGAAAAAAACAAATTTCCCTTAAATCTGTCTAAAAAAAGCTTTAGTATAAGAATACAAACCGGACGATTTCTTTAAAATAAGACAGAAAGATAAAAAGTAACAAATAAATAAAATACTAAATAAAAACAAGACTCCTTAAAAATTAGTTAACATTAACTAATAAGAATAATCCATTTTTTTTCAATTGCTATGAAGAATTATCAGACTCAGATGTACTTGTTGTATTCAGCTATTTCCAATATTATTCAGCTATTTTCCATTTCCAATAAATACTCTTCTTTGAAGCCATTTCAATTTAGTTTAAACACAACACGCTGTATACCAATGACTAAAGAATCCAAGGACAAATAACACCCCAGAGCAAATTGTGCCGATGTCACCAAACGGTGCCGTGGCACATATTTTTCTTAACCTAGCTGTTTGAAGCAATATTTTATATTTTTTGATAATTGTTTTGACTACGCCTGTGGTGTATCATACTATACAGTATTAAAATGTTAACAAAAGGTACAAAACTAGTATCGACGTATAGCACATATCAAGTACATATAGTACATATAGATGTTAATTGAAATTGAAGAATAATTATCGAATTCAATAAGAAAACGCTAAAAAGTTGGAGTGGCCTGTTTATTTACCTATGAAACGTAACTTCTGGCTCTTTCTTATCGCTGCTGCTTTTACACTTGAAAGCTGAACAACTAATCACCATTGTAATAAACTTTATACAAAGTTTACTACACACAAACTATTAAAAATCGCTAAAATTGTCGCTGGTGACCAAATGTGACTCATTGTTTGCCATCAAAAGAATGGCCTCGAAGGTCACAAATTCGACTGCAGCCCGTATATGGGCGTTACATGTCCTTATATTCTTTAGTCATTGCGGTATACTTGGGTATACCCAACAGGCATTTATCACCCTAACAGGATAAGACAAATTCAATCCCAACAAGCCCAGAGTCTAGTGAACGAAAAATGCTGGGGGAAAATGCTTCTGGGAAATACCGAATAATAAAGAAACTCGGGATGCTCGGAAACGGCCGCTGTGTCGCGAAGACAATTAGAGGATTTACCAAGGTCATTAATTCATTATTACTACTACTGTGGTGCAATGTTGCCAAATGTTCGGAATTAAATCATATGCATATATATATTAGGCGGAAGAACTTGAGCTGAACCTCGCCGCTATAAAATAAGGCAATTAAAAAAAATACGCCGATAGGCCGATATATATCGTATCGGCCTGAAACATATCGGTATCGGCCGATTATCGGCATCGGCCAAAAAAAGCCTATCGGCCGAACACTAATTTTAGCGCATGCGTTTATAAGAACTTTTTGTTATATTTTTATCTGTAGATCACCCTCCGAAGTTAAGATACACTACTACTTTGCTATAAATATCGTAATCCTTAATCATACAGGGTGTTCAAAATTCTACGCCAAACTTTCTGAAATATAAAATAATTTTTCTTTTTTTAGATGAAACACTCTGCATATTATTTTTTTATTAGATGGAGAATTAAAAAAGGTAATGGCGTGGATCCGGTGGCTGACCTTGAAACGAGTTTTTGCTGCATATAGTCACAGACACTACGCATGCGTACATCTTCGATGTTGCTAGATTGCAAGTTATTTTGGAAATATTTTCAGTAGAAATTAGAATTAGAATTAGAATGAGTGGGAGGGGGGTTAATCACTTCGACCTTACAGATCCATTGTGTCCCCCTTTCTTGAATCATAACTCATCATACAGTCCCAGGGCTTTGACAAAAGCCAGTATCTGGGACGGTTTTATAGAGGGTAGTTCTCCATCTCCAATATCAGTCGTACCAAAATTCATGGCATGGCACGAATGGTTGTCGTCTCGGCGCTCTCAGTGATGAGGTGTACTGGTGTTTCACCATCTTCCCCACAGAATCTGCATTCGCCGTTTCTTCTTAGTTTCAATCTACTGAGGTGTTCATTGAGGAGACAGTGTCCTGTTAAAAACCCCGTGACAATCCGAAGATTGTTCTTACTCAGACCCAGGAAGATCTGTGATTTTCTTGATCATAAGCCCTCAGAAACTTCTTCGAGTGTCCTAGACCATTGCAAGATTTCCATTCCAGGTTGCGGATGGAATCTTCCAAGTTCTTGAGTTCCGCCTTGAGTTGGTTACCACTGGAAAGCAGAACGGTTCTGGTCCAGTTAGTGGAGTGTTCGCTCCTTTCCTAGCTAGATTATTTGCTTTTTCATTGCCTTCTATCCCTTGGTGAGCAGGCACCCAGTGTAGGAGGACTTTGTTTTCTTTGCCTAATTTATTCAGCTTCTCTATGCATTCTTTGACCAATTTCAAATCGATTGATACTGAGTTGATCGCCTTTAACGCTGCTTGACTATCAGATAAGATGGCTATTTCTTGTTTCCGATAGTTCCTATCTAAGATAAGTTGTACGCATCTCTCGATAGCGTAGATTTCTGCCTGTAGGATACTAGGGTAAGTGCCCATTGGTTCGGAGTAATTAGCTCTCGGCCCAAACACTCCGATCCCTGTTCCCGTATTGGTTTTGGAAGCATCAGTATACCAAGTTATGGTATGGTCTTTTAACTGCTGGGCAAGCGTTTCGCTCTTCCAATCCTTCTTATTGCTCAATACTACATTGACATGCTTGTCAAAGTAGTTTCAGTAGAAAACAAATATGTGCTTTTCAGTGTTTTTTTTGTCAATATATACCGTATGATCGAAAAAACGGCGTCCAGTTGGCTGGGAAATGGCGATCGATGACATTTCCCATATAAATTGACAGCGATCTTCATTTCATAGCCATCGCTGACAACGTTTTTTTTCTCGGTCATACGGTATTTTCCACAGTAAATTTTCATCAAAGCTACCCAATAATTTTTCTCTCGTATTTTACCGTTGAAAAAGCCATATGAAATAATAACGCGAGTGAGTACCTATCTGCGAAACCGTTAAAAATTTTGAAATACTATAAATACAGAAAATGTTCATTTTTTAAAGTAAAGGTGTGGATCCGGTGGCTGACCTTGAAGTCCATATATAGATATATACCTTCGTTACCATTTGAAAAATAAAACCGCGAATATTTGCGAAACCCTTAACAATTTTGAAATACTTCAAATACAAATAATGTTAATTTTTTAATTTTCAATGTATTAAAAATAATAATATACAGGGTGTTCCATTTAAAAAAAACGAAGAAAAATAATTTTAAATTTTAGGGAGTTTGGCGTAGAATTTTGAACATCCTGTATGATTTAAGACTACGATATCTATAATACAATTTTTGATATTACCTAAGACTGTTTGTATTTGTTGTTATTGTTTTTGTATTTTAAATTTTTTTTATAAAATGGTTAAAAAATATATATTGTTTATTTATTTATTAATATCTCTGAAACTATCAAATCATATTTACCCATAGCTTAGTATTATGTAAAGTGATTTGAAAAGAAGTCAAAAATGTAATAATATTATACGGGGTGTTATATTTATAAAAATCAGCCTGTTAATCAAATGTTATCTGTGCTGATATCTAAGAGTAATAATTTTTTATTTACAATACGTTTTAGCAATCCATCCATACATATTGTTACGTTTTTCGTCGGTTCCGTGTGGATAGAAAGTTACAATTTATTTAAACACTAATTAACAAAAACAATAACGATTAAAAAAAAACTTAAAGAACTATTTATAACTTATTTACAATTTATCTAATTATTTATCTAAAAGGAATTTATTTTGAATTTGCGCGGCGATTGTAACTGTACGCGTCGACCGGTTATTTATCTCTTTCTTGCTCAGGCCTCAGGGGTCTGCTTATATATGAGAGCAACAGACAATCCAGATTTGTCTCCACAATTCTTATTCGTTCTAGAACGTCGGCATCGCTGGGCGTATGAGTCATAGGCGAGTGGCCAGGCCTAAGTGTGCGAACACAGTGCAAGCAGGTTTGCCGCTTTCTGGTAGCCAGCGTTAATCTGGGTACCTATTCTTGACATCGTTCGCAACTTTGCGTATACGCATCACGTGTATTGTTATAAACAGGGTATCCCAGAAATAAGTGCAAGTATTTTAAAGGGTGGTAGATCTCGATAAAAGAAACATATTTTTTCTTTATCGTTTTTCAAATAAGTCCAAAATAACGGAGTTATTTTACTTTGAAAATTTCCAAAAAAAATGATTTTTTGCTAAAATTTTGAGCACCTTCTTCATGTGCCTTCTCCTCATCGAAGGTTGGCGACCATCAATTGGAATTCCTCCCTGTCTTGAGCCAAACGGATAATTGCACTTGCCTCTCCTATATTAAACCACTGGCGCAAATTCCGCAAGCAGGAAACCCGTTTACGCCCGATGGCCTCGTCGTCCTTCAATCTTTCCCTCAACGATCAGCTGTAGGAAACTATATTTGTTATTTCGAAAAATATGATCAAAATATGCTGTTTCCGTCGTTTTATTGTAGTCAATAGTTCTTGGTCCTTACCATAGACTTAAAATAAAATATAGACTACACTATTTACATCTCAACGCGGACAAACAACCTTTTTTGTACACATGTTTACTTCTGGGTACAGTCGACCGAGCCTTCCTCATCCAGCCTATGTTGTCACGTCTTTAATATTATCAATATTTTTTTTCTTGTTATACACATATATTGAGATATTAATACTACAGTTTAATAAAGTAGGTTTTAATATTCCAGAGATGTATTAAATAGTCCTTATACTACTAAATTATAAGTCGGATACTGTTTAAAAAGGATAAGTTCTTTACAATATGACAACACCGATTAGAGGCGAGGGAGCCTATTCATTCATTTATTACCTTGTAGTACGTGTCGCACGTGTGCGGTAAAGCTTTGTTGCCGCTATCTCCCCGGCTGTATTAACGCATTTTCTTAGCTTGTAGTGCTTAAGTGTTTATTTTATTGACTTTTTCTGTTCAAGAACTATAAAATATGGTTCGACAGTGCCAAATTTTCAAAAAATTTGACTTAAATAATCCATTTAAGTCTTGAAACGACTTTCGACCGGTAGGCAACTCTCAATTTACCTATTAGGAGTCAGTGGCGTTGTTGTAGAAAGGCGCTTATTTAGATAATATTTTAGTAAAATGTAAAATCTGAATTTTTTCTCTTACATTACATTATTTACTTACTTACATTGTAACAAAATCATAATTAATTCCCTGTTAATAATTAATAATGTTTTTATTAAAAATATATTCCGGTTTATTCTAAAATTATCTTCAGAATCTAAAATAACATACAAGAATTTTAAAATGATATTACATTATGAAACAATATTTCTTAATATACCGGATCGTCTCAAAAGTGGCTCACCCCTAATAACTTTTTTATTTTTTCAGATAAAAAAAAAGATTTGTATGTTAGTAGGTATATGACATAAATTAGGATTTATTGACATATTTAATTGTTTTTGGTCTCTTCCTGTTTCACCGAAATGATTACATCTTTTGATTTTTAAAGGCACCCTCGGTATATTGCTACTTTATTCGATAAAAAATGACACTCTGAATAGGATGACATATCATATGTCAACTTTTGACATTGTCGCTTAAAAACAAATCGTATTTTAAATTTCAATCCAGGGTGTCATGGTGTTGTTAAAAACACTAAGTTTTAATCAAGGAACCTTGGAAAAATAGTTTTGATCGTCTAATGGGTTTCGTGTCTTGTGTAAGCCGGTTAAAAGATGTACAAATCGTATTTTTAATCATACATATGTCAATTTTTTCAAATGGAACAAGGGTGACTCATTAGCATATTTGGAAAAAGCATTTTTTTATGAATATATTGATACCACACACTTGGTATTTCGAGTCAAATTGTCGTTATGAACCGCGTGTTACAATTACAATTAAACCATATGCGAAAATGTCAAAAGTTGACATATTATGCTATGTCATTCTATTCAGAATGTCATTTTCTATGGAATAAAGTAGAAATATACCGAGGGTGCCGCTTAAAAATTAAAAGTTATAGTCATTTCCGGTGAAACAGGAAGTGACCAAAAACAATTGAATGCGTCAATCAATCCTAATTTATTTCATATACTAACATACTAAATCTTGTTTTTTTATTTGAAAATATAAAAAAATTATGGGGATGGGCCACTTTTGGGACGCACCCGGTATAATAAAGACAGTACCGAGTTAAATAAATGTAGTTTTTATTTTATCCACTTCCTATCACCTCCTTGCTTTAATGGAACAGATTTATGTTTTCTCTAATTTACATAATAAGACGTCACTTAACCAGAAAAAAAATTACAAAAATCATATTTTTTTTCTCTCCCTGTCGCCGATTCTATTATATCTGTGAAATAGATCCTGTTTTGATTAATATTAGGGGTTGTAAATGTTTGACTAAAATTAATAATTTATTATTAATTTCAAAAATTACGTAATTTCGATTATAAAATTTCTTCTATAACGTGTATTTTATTATTTTTATCCTTTTTGGACTCTAAGACGTTTTTTTCTAAACTTTTATTCAAAAAACCTGTCCTAAATCTTAATAAAATATTTAAATACGATATATTTTTAATTTAATTATAGCTTCATTAAAATAAAAAAGTTACCCGGCTATGATACGGAGAGTTCAGGTGTACTTGAGAAACGAAAGACAGTGTTGTGTTTCTCGGCAGAGTCGTCAGGGAACGACCGTTATGACAGAGACAACCTATCTATCGTTCGTGTCGCACTCGTTATAACCTAAAACAATAACACAACAATAACAAGACGTTGTCTGACCGCATGTTCCAGCTATTTATGAATGAGATGCTCAGTCTATATTTTATTTTAAGTCTATGGTCCTTACATATTCTTTCCAATACTCCGAGATTTGTTTGAGAACCAAACCAAACCAAAAATATTTTCAAAAAATTCCGAATTTTCAAAAAAAAATTATTTAGAAAAAAATCTCATAGGCATGTTTCTGGGGTTGAACTATACTACCAGTTAAGTTAAAATACTTGCACGTATTTCTGGGACACCCTGGATATGGTTACATAGTAGCGCCGCGCCGCGCCACCTCGCGCATATAACCTTGAAAAATTAAAGCGTGTTATCAAATAGGCTAGTTCAGGTAGGAGCCGTCAACCAGCGTTCATCGGCGTTCTCGCTTTTACCGGAACGAAAATTTATTTATTTCTGCTTTGCAGGCGCCGACGGCGCCACAGAGGGATTAAGAACTAAAAGTTGGCCAAAATTAAGTTTTATGATTTTTTTGCTTTTTTGCTAGTAATATTAATTATTAGAGGACAGGGTGCTAATATGGAACCTCATTTTGTTTTTCCTACACAATATTTTTTCCTCTACTCTGAAACCCTTTCCACCGATCAAATAAAGCCATTCTGTGCAAAACCAAGCAATTGGATGAGGATGCTAGAACAAGAAAGTAATTTGTATATTGTCGACGATATTTGAGCGAGGATGGGTGTTATAGGGTAAAGACTATTTTCTTTAAGAATCTATTTAAATCAATGTTTTTTGGCAGTGGCAAATATTGGCAAGATTTTTGTACATATTCCAAAGTTGGAGACTTTAAGCATTGAACGGATACTAATTTCAATGCGGAATATTGCCGAATAGTCTTACACCTTATAAAAATGCCTCTGATTTTTTTAAATATGAAACATTATAAAGAAATAGAATAGAAGGAAACGTTTCAAAAAAAATATGGCATAAAACAGGACTTGCCAGCTGGCTCTGTATCCATCATGACAGTTATTATAAACAATTTGCAAAAAAAGCACTACAAACAATTCCACTATTTTATAATCTTAGAAATATTCAGAATACACTCAAGATAATTAATACTTATAATTGAAATATATTATTTATTTGATAGTCATCTTACGACTTAAAAAAAGCTAATAAACGTGCTTACATTTAGTATTTATAGATTTGTATTCAGTTAAAATAAAAAATGAAAATAAAAAAAATATCACTTTTGGCCAGGTTTATAGACCAAATACCCCTATGTGCGGCCCCGGCGCGGCGGGCGCGGCGTTTCAATATGGTTAGGTTAGGTTAGGTTAGTTAATCAGGTAAATTTCCTCTTAATTAGCTACTTCCGAATCCTGCTCGCATCTCCGAAAAACATCTCCCCGCAAAAACATCTCCGAAAAAGCCATATAACAATACACGTGATGCATATACGCAAAGTTACGCATCACGTGTATTGTTATATGGCTTTTTCGGAGATGCGAGATGTGAGCCATATTTGAAGATGCGAGTGAAATGTGCGAATATTTGAAAGTACGAACATAGTGGAGGCAGGTTTCTGCTTTCCGGCAACCAGCGCCGTCTCTGGGGACCTATTCTTGACCACTCGCATCTTCAAATATCGCTCGCATCTCGCATCTCCTAAAAAGCCATATACAATACACGTGATGCATATACGCAAAGTTACGATTCGCAGAGTTAGGATTACGCAGAGTTAGGATTCGGAAGTAGATAATTAAGAGGAAATTTACCTGATTAACTAACCTAACCTAACCAAACCATATTCAAACGCCGCGCCCGCCTCACCGAGGCCGCACGTCTATAAACCTGGCCAAAAGTGATATTTTTTTATTTTCATTTTTTATCTTAACTGAACACAAATCTATAAATACTAAATGTAAGCACGTTTATTAGTTATTAGCTTTTTTAAGTCGTAAGTTGACTATCAAATAAATAATATATTTCAGTTAAAAATATGAATTATCTTGAGTGTATTCTGAATATTTCTAAGATTATAAAAATAGTGGAATTGTTTGTAGTGCTTTTTTTGCAAATTGTTCATAATAACTGTCATGATGGATACAGAGCCAGCTTTGTTTGTTTGCTCTGTTCTGTTTTATCCCATATTTTTATTTTGAAACGTTTCCCTCTATTCTATTTTTTTATAATGTTTTATATTTAAAAAATCAGTGGTATTTTTATAAGGTGTAAGACTATTCGGCAATATTCCGCATGGAAATTAGTATCCGTTCAATGCTTAAAGTCTCCAGCATTGGAATATGCACAAAAACCTTGCCAATATTTGCCACTGTCAAAAAAAATATTGATTTAAATAGATTCTTAAAGGAAATAGTCTTTACCCTATTAACACCCATCCTCGCTCAAATATCGTCTATAATATACAAATTACTTTCTTGTTCTAACATCCTCATCCAATTGCTTGGTTTTGCACAGAATGGCCCTATTTGATCGGTGGAAACGGTTTCAGAGTAGAGGAAAAAATATTGTGTAGGAAAAACAAAATGGGGTTCCATATTAGCAACCTTTCCTCTAATTAATAATTAATATTACTAGCAAAAAAGCAAAAAAATCATAAAACATAATTTTGGCCAATTTTTAGTTCTTAATACCCCCTGTGCGCCGTCGGCGCGTGCAAAAGCAGAAATAAATAAATTTTCGTTCCGGTAAAAGCGAGAACGCCGATGAACGCTGGTTGACGGTGCCTGCCTGCTTTCACTGTGAACTAGCCGATTTGATAACACGCTTTAATTTTTCAAGGTCATAAGCGCGAGGCGGCGCGGCGCGGCGCTACTCTGTAACCATATACAGGGTGTCCCAGAAATAAGTGCAAGTATTTTAACTTAACTGGTAGTGTTGTTCAACCCCAGAAACACGCCTATGAGGTTTTTTTCTAAATAATTTTTTTTTGAAAATTCGGAATTTTTTGAAAATATTTTTGGAATTTTTTTGCATTTTTTTTTAGTTTTTATTTAAAAAAAATAGTTTCTTGATAATATGGCGACATAGGTAGTAGATTAAATTTACAAGAAAGAAAAATCAGAAAAGATCCAGTGGTCTCAAAGAAATCTCGAAGTATTGGAAAGAATGTGTAAGGACTAAGAACTATTGACTGTAATAAAACGACGGAAAGCAGCATATTTTGGTCATATTTTTCGAAATAACAAATATAGTTTCCTACAGCTGATCGTTGAGGGAAAGATTGAAGGACGACGAGGCATCGGGCGTAAACGGTTTTCCTGGTTGCGGAATTTGCGCCAGTGGTTTAATATAGGAGAGGCAAGTGCAATTATCCGTTTGGCTCAAGACAGGGAGGAATTCCAATTGATGGTCGCCAACCTCCGATGAGGAGAAGGCACATGAAGAAGAAGGTTCTCAAAATTTTAGCAAAAAATATTTTTTTTTGGAAATTTTCAAAGTAAAATAACTCCATTATTTTGGACTTATTTGAAAAACGATAAAGAGAAAATATGTTTCTTTTATCGAGATTTACCACCCTTTAAAATACTTGCACTTATTTCTGGGATACCGTGTTTATAACAATACACGTGATGCGTATACGCAAAGTTGCGAACGATGTCAAGAATAGGTGCCCAGATTGGCGCTGACTACCAGTAAGCGGCAAACCTGCTTGCACTGTGTTCGCACACTAAGGTCGAGTTCACACGGTACGGGTCCGCAACAATATATAAAAGCTCAAAGGGTTTTTTGTTACGTCCATCCCGCCGAAACCGCTTCACCAATCTTGTTAATTCTTTTTTTAAATGAAAGGTATATGTCTAGATTTGTTATGAAGTATTTTTATATTGCTTAATGGCTATTTTTTTGTGTAAAACGACTAAATACTAAAACACCTACACACAATACCTCTCTCAGAAATCCAATTATTTGTCATTGTCAGTGGTGTGTCAGTTAGATTGTATATCAAGTTTTTAGATATTTTAGGGGTCAGTTAATACAGTCAGCTTTAGATACATAAATATTAGCACTTAGTACAAAGGTTTAAATGCCATTAGTGAATTAGCTACACAAAGCGATTTTAGGAAATTCATCGTCTTAGAGAGTAAAAGTATGTCAGAAATTTCGTTGTTCGTTACTATCTGGTATGAAAAGCTGGAGAAAAAATCCTTAAGTGAAGAACGCTAAGAAGAGATTTTCCAAATTCATCAACTAAATGGGTAAAGTTAATAAAAAATTATATAAAACTTCGTGACCGCTGGATTATACACACAAAAATTGCCACAAAGATTCTTTAAGAGCCATGAGTTAATTTATTGGACAACACAACTTTAGGAAATTCATACCTACCCTTAGGGAGTAGAATGGGATATTAAAGTTTGCTGTACGAAAAAATTTTGCTATAACATCTCGAAGTATAAAACTCTTTTTAGTGCCATCATTGTCATCAATAATATGCACTAAATATTTCTTACTCAAACCATCTCTCTAGGGATAAAAAATAACCTATAAATAGAGTATTAGTACTCTTATAAGTCTTATACTGACGTCTTTTATTGCATTTCAGAGGAAAAATTAAAACAAAAGAACAATTTTTAAAGGGGTATATCAAGAAAATTATTGAGAATTGAAAACTTTCATCTTAAATATTGTTACGTTTTTTCGTCGGTTCCGTGTGGATAGAAAGTCACAATTTATTTAAACACTATTTATTTACACTAATTAACAAAAACAATAACGATAAAAGACTTAAAGAACTATTTACAAACGATTTACAATTATTTATCTAGAAAGAATTTATTTTGAATTTCGCGCGTCAACTGTACTCGTCTTATTTATATCTGCCCCTTCCGGCCCCAGCCACCGGCTTTTATACCCGCAGCTAAAGATGTCTCGAATAGTCCATAGATCGTTAGGTGCATAGAGAAGGTTTCGAATGTTCTCGTATGTACTACTCCATTCCAGTGGAACTCGATTCTTCTCGAACGAATGAATCATTACGGTGTCTATTCTTTAATGCGATGTTAAGGTCATCTGAGGGCGGGACATATAGTTAGGTTAGGTCGAGTCCACACGGGTCCGCAACACTGCCCCCGTCTTAGGTACATGCTCGTCCCGAGATGTACACGGTGAATGAAGGTATTTGCAAAGCTGGCCCCTGGTACATTGAGAAGTCTGGTAGAAATAGCAGTGTACAGTTTTCTCTCCCGATCTCAGTTTTGGGTTGTAGCAGCAAACGAGGATCTCGATTTCCGTAAATCTAAACAAGATTTCAATCATGTTCCGGATTGTACGCCAATTCAAACCATCGAGTCCACACGCCAGCTTCGGAATGGCTAATCGTGTAATGTTGTTGTTTAGCAGGGCTTCTCTCAGTTCAATAAGGGTCTTCCATTGATTGAGATAAGTCGGCTTACTCGGGGACCATTCCTTGGTGACCAGGTAGAAGATGTGTCTTGCTTGAACATGTGCATTGTCGGTTAGCCTCAAGACGCTTCCAACCTCTGGATCCTGTCGGCGTAGTTCTCGGACACGCCCAAACTTCTCATTGAACGTCGCAGTGATTCCTCGGGACATTCGCAAATATCGGGCCACACAGTGAGCGAGCGAACAATCAGGAGGCATGGAAAAGACGTCTCGTTGTTCTTCTTTGGTTACACCATAGCGACCTTCTCACTGCTGTTGTATCGGGCCATGAAATCATCAAAGGACATCTCCGAATCAGGGGGATCAAAGCTGCAGGTTCTCACGATCCCAGCACGATCTTCTAATTCGCCTTGGTAGGGGCTCAAACGGTTGAAATGAACTATCTTCGGTTTTCCTTTTGGCAATTTTCTGATACGGTATACAACGCCATTAATCCTATCCATGACTTCGTATGGGCTTTCCCACGAGGATTGTAGCTTCGGAGATAATCCATGACGTCTCTGCGGGTTGTACAGCCACACCAAATTCCCTGGTTGGTATCCCCCATGCTCAGCTTGAATGTCGTAGTGCTCCTTCATTCGGTCACTAGCGCTTTGAATATTTAGGCGGACTCGCTGATGGATGTCGTCCATCCTTTGACGTAGTCTGTGGACATAATCTTCTCCAGCAACATCTAAGCCCGTTCGGCAACCAAACTTCAGATCACGCACTTCCCGTCCCATAACGATGCTGGCTGGATTTTGCCCTGTGGATTCTTGGACGGATGAGCGGTAGGCCAACAGGAACAGGTGAAGAAATTTGTCCCAGTCTCTTTGGTGGTCAGAGACTACTCTGGCCAAATAACGGTTGATGGTTCTGTTCATGCGTTCAACCATCCCATCGGATTGTGGATGTAGAGCCGTCGTCCTGGTCTTGCGGATGTTAAGGACTTCACAGACGCCTTGGAACAGATTGGACTCAAAGTTTCTTCCCTGATCGGAATGAAGCTCTATGGGAACACCAAACCTGCAGATCCATTCTTTAACAAGGGCATCAGCAATGGTGGACGCTTCTTGATTTGGCAACGCGTAGGCCTCGACCCATTTGCTGAAGTAATCCATTACTACCACAATGTATTTGTTGCCATCGTTCGTCTCTGGGAAAGGACCAGCCACGTCGATCGCTATTCGTTCGAAGGGACTGCCTACATTGTACTGGCGCATTGGGGCATTACCGCGCTTTTGTGGCCCATTGATGGCAGCGCAAACGTCACATTTCCTGCACCAGGCCCTCACATCTTCTTTGCAGTTCACCCAATAGAACCGTTCACGCAGCTTGCCAAGTGTCTTGGTAACACCAAGATGTTCACCGCTGGTTCCATTGTGAACTTCCTCCAAGACTTCCGGGATCCTCTTCTTTGGAATGACGATCTGTCTTCTTTCTTCTTGTCCCTCTGGTCTCTCGATCACACGGAGAAGTAGATAATCCGTTATCTATTACCAAGGAATTCCACTGGGCCCAGTACGACTTCACGTTCGGCGAATATCTGCAAACTTCCTCCCACGTTGGTCTTTGGTCTGCATTTTTCCAGTTAATTACTAAACCTAATTCTGGGTCATTGGTTTGGTTATTTGCAAGATCTTCGGGTTGCCAAGTATCATTAACCACAGTTGTTCTTAGGAGTTTCGCTTCTTTCTCTTCTGCTCGGGAACAATGCTTACATTCCTTATCGCAAGGTCTTCTGGAAACTGCGTCGGCATTTCGATGGATTGCCCCAGCTCGATGTTCTGTGTGGAAGTCAAATTCTTGTAATCGTTCGATCCATCTAGCTACCTACCCTTCAGGATTCTTAAACTGCAACAGCCATTTCAAAGCAGCATGGTCTGTTCTTAACAAGAACTTTCTTCCATAGAGATACTTGTAGAAGTGTTCCACTGCTTTAACTACGGCTAGGAATTCTCGTCTTGTCACGCAGTAGTTCTTTTCCGGTTTTGACAAGGTCTTACTAAAATAACCAATTACTTTTTCTTGACCATCCTGGATTTGAGACAGAACAGCGCCTAATCCAACATTGCTAGCGTCGGTATCCAATAGTATAATAACTAGTCAGGGCCTTCTTCAATGTTCGGAATGCCTCGTCAGAATCTGAGTCCCAAGAGAAACGCCTCTCGCCTTCGGTAAGTCTGGTTAATGGTTTAGCGATGGTGGCAAAACCCTGTACATAACGGCGATAGTATGTGCATAGCCTCAAAAAGCTTCTGAGTTCATGTTTGTCTTTGGGTATCGGCCACTCTTCCACTGTCTTGGTCTTCTGTGGATCTACCGCAACTCCCTGGGAGGAGACCACATGGCCCAAGTAGTGTACCTTTTCTTGACACAGATGACATTTCTTAGGGCTAAGTTTCAAACCAGAGCTCGCAAGTCGCGTGAAAACTTCTTCCAAATTCTTCAGATGATCGTTGAAGGGTTTCCCCACCACTATAATGTCATACAGGTACACTAAACAGGTGGTCCAGGATAGTCCCTTTAACACAGACTCCATTAGTCTTTCAAAGGTAGCTGGCGCGTTGCACAATCCAAAAGGCATGACGGTAAATTGCCACAGTCCGGAGCCCACCGAGAACGCTGTCTTCTCCCTGTCTTTAGGCGCCATGTCGACTTGCCAATATCCACTCTTCAGATCCAAGGTAGAGAATATTGTCGACCCTGCCAACGTGTCTAGTGTATCATCTATCCTCGGCAGGGGATAGCTATCCTTCTTGGTAACATTATTGAGCTGCCGATAATCAACACAGAACCTGGTGGTACCGTCTTTCTTCTTTACTAGTACTACCAGCGATGTCCACGGGCTGTTAGATGGTTCGATGACACCTTCTTCTTTCATTTCTCGAAGGATTTTGTCAGCTTCTTCACGTTTGGCGAGCGGTAGTCTTCTTGGATTTTGTTTGATTGGTCGTGCATCTCCGGTGTCAACCATCCTTTATACCCAGGGTAAGAAGAATCAAGTTTGTATACTCTTGCAGGTATAGTAATATTGCTTTAGAGGTTACTCTAAAGCAATATTACTATACCTGCTTACTCTCTGCTAACGACATCAGCGTTATGCGTCTGGCTTCCCTCTTAACCTAATCAATAAACGTGCAACCCATCGCACTTCCAGTTACTGGTGACATTCCTAGTGGTACTGCTGTCGTGTCCGGATGGGGATCACTCGGACCTCCAAATAACGTTGCTCCCAACAATCTTTAGTTTGTTGAAGTTCCGCTCTTGTCTAAAGATGGTAAGTAAAGAATATGAAATAATATAAATCGATACTAACAGTTTATTCCTCAGACTGTGCCAGTTTAATAGCGTATCTCTCTGGAATGGATAATCCCGTTCAGAACCGCTTTTAACCTTTGCACAACTACTTATCCTTCCCGCACCGAAGCTGTTTGCAATAGTGACAGCGGTGGCCCATTAGTACACAACGCCCGTTTAGTCGGTATTGTTTCCTGGGGATACACTCCATGCGAAAACCCTGGATTCCCGTCCATATACGTCGATACTGCTGCTTACATATCGTGGATACAACAAACCACTAACAACCTATCGGATTAGTGCAAACTCTGTTCGTTTATTTTATTTAATTTAAAGAAAAAAAAATTGAAAATTAATTATTACTTTTTATATATTTTTTTTTATATTTCACCCCCAATGGCCGCAATAATTGTAGATTGAATAATGAATAGTATTAAAATCGAAAACAGTTTATGCTATAAAACAATTATATACATATGAGTTTCTTCTGGTTTGGCAATGCAAATTTTAAACTTAGTTTAAATATGAACTCACACTGAACCGAGTGTAAACGACCGACGAACTGTATTAGATCATATTAGACAAAGGAACGATTTATTTGAAAAAATGTTGCGTATATTACCAAAATCTTACCTATAGTAGGTTTCACGATTACTGTAGGAATCTTGGACCCTAATAATTCATTTATACAATGATCTGCCAAATGTTTCGTATATGTATAAGTATTCGGATACTTCCCAACAATTTTGTGACTTAAGATGTTTAGTAAGTTTTCATCGCATTTTTCAGCAACGTAGATTGTTTCTTTCCAGTCAGCTATTGCTGGAATCAACTCTTCTGGAACTGTCTAAAATAACCTCTAATAAATAACTCAGTCATACATTGTTGTATTTTATATCAAAATATGGCCAAAAATATTTGGGGGTTCTGTATATTAATCTGAATCAAGGAGTGTCTCACTTGGGTAAAACACGCACTACCAAAATTTTTTTTGCCAAGCGATTGCTAATGACTGCGAAGAAGATTGCCTATATGTCAATCTAAATCTATACCTGCTGTTTCTCAAAAGTGGCTCACCCCTATAACTTTTTATTTTTTTTAGATAGAAATATACATGATTTGGTATGTTAGTATATGACATAAATTAGGATTGTTTGACGTATTCAAATGTTTTTGTCACTTCCTGTCATAAAACATCCCCCTTTAGAACTTCGTCTGTAATGTTAAGAGATGAAAGTAAATAATAAAGCGCCTCTCGTGTTTGTTCGCACTCAAAAAAATTCAATTAATACCTGTACATATTTTTAATATATTTTTTAAATTTACATTTTTTTAATACGCTCCATTAGTGTGACGTCATGTAGCCGAAGGTCAAGTGTCGCAAAATCCAAACAAAGCAAGAATATAATGGGATAATCTAATTTTTCTTAATTTTTTATTATATTACTCTGTTCAAAGGATATTTTTGTCTTTCTGAGTGAGTATATACGCGTTTACCATAGGTATAATTACATAAAAGGATGCATATAGGGATAAGTAATATGAGGTTATGTTAAAACAATAAAGAACACAAATCTCCATAGTATTATAGAATTTATTAACTATAGAGTGCACTGGTACGGTTCAAAATTAAATGTACTTACTTGGAAAAATACAATTATCCTGAAGAAAACAGAATAACGAGAAAAAAACGGATTACTAGTGGGTTAATTCACGCTTTGTTTAGATTTGACTTTGTTTTTGATTTGCGACACTGACATTCCGCAGCACGACGTCACCACTAATAGAGCGTATTGTAAAGTAATATATTACATTTAAATTGAATATATTACATAACAATTATGTCAATTACAGAATTACAAGCTTGTTTTCTAACATTTTTTAAATAAAACGAATTATAAAATTTCAATATATGTATATTTGTCGTAGGTATGGAAAAAGTAAAATATAAAATGGGACAAACACTTACTTACATTGCAATAAAACTTCCACTTTTAGTTTTGCAATCCAAAAGCAATGTTTCTATTTCACAAATAAACATATCCGACAACACTAAAATCACTGAAACTTCCACGGCTAACAACGAAAACTAAAAAATATAACGGCACTTTTTGTTTTGGACATGCATATCAACATTACGCTGTACTATTATGTGTTTGTTGTTGAAATAATATAAAATATCTAATTATAACTTGTAAATTTGAATGTTTTAACATGATTTTAACTACTTTTGAGAATAACCAAAAGAATAACTAACCATAGATAAATGCAACAAGTTTAGATTGGAAAGCCCGTAAAAATTTTGGGTCGCGAAATTATTTTGGGTCGCGACCGTTATACGCGATCTGGCGCTGCTATAGCGGTCGCTAAGAACAAGGGCAAACAAAAACAGAAATAATTTTCTCTTGTCAAAGTCAGAATCTTCAAAAATCATAATAATCTTTCAAAATCTAAACCGCTCTCATTAAAGAAATTCCGAAAAGTGTTTAGAGCGTCCATTTTCAAAGTAATTATTGCTATCTTGTGAGTTTAATTCAAGTTTTATTTACTCCAACCGGTGATAATTGTGAAAAAGTGGCATTAAAAACTTAAAAAGCTGTGCTGTGAGCTGTGAACTGCAAAAACCATCGTGGATCGTGGCATAACATCGGTTTCCAATGTTTCATAGGTATTTCATACATGCGTCCTTATATTATTATAAAATAAAGTTTCTTGTATGCAACACACTGTATTTTATTTATAAAATTAAACGAAAATAATAATAAATTTGAATAAACAATATTTGGCGATATAATTCCGGAAAAAGCCGAACCGCTCCGAAATTTTCAAAAGTTTTGGGTCGCGACCGTTGCAAGAATAGCGCCAAATAGTGTTTACATTGTCCTTACGGGCACTTTCCAATTTAAACTTGTTTCATTTATCTATGTAACTAACTGTTTGTCATCAAGATGACATTTTAGACGGCAACTGACATATATGTCATAATATTTGAATCTTAAATATGTATGTAATATAATTTAAATTACTATATTGCAACTTTATACTAAGAAAACATTTATACATTCACAAAATACAACAAAGTCTAATAATATAGTTTGAAAACAATGAATATTGAATTAAAATTGAAAAAGTTAAGCGCGACTCCTTCTGTCAAAATTAGATGATTAAATTTTCGCAATTTTTACACCATTTGATGACCGGTGGCGCCTCTAGTGTTTGTTCGGGCGGTTGGTCTTTTACTCCTGCTTATGGCCGTTAAAGAAAAAGTTCTAAAGGGGGATGTGTTGTGCTTCCTGTTTTACCGGAAACGACTACAACTTTTGATTTTTAAATGACACCCTCAATATATTTCTACTTTATTCGATAGAAAATGACACTCTGAATAGAATGATATATGACATGTTAACTTTTGACATTTTCGCTTAAAAAATCGTATTTTAAATGTCGATGTTAGATGTCAAAACGCTAATTTTTTATCAAGGAGCTTTTGAAAAATAGATTTCATCGTTTAATATTTTTTGGTGTCCTGTCCGGTTAAAAAGTTGGCCAAATTGTATTTATAATCATATCTCAATTTTTATTTCAAATATAACGAGGGTGGCTCATTAGCAAATCTAGACAAAGCATTTTATTACGAATAATTTGATGCCACATTATACTTGGTATTTTGAGTCAAATTGTCGTTCTTGGGCCTTCTTAAACAGGCATAAGAACGTGTAATTTTCAAACTATTGCTTATTTGATCTGATAAACTACCTAATTACTTAGCTGTTAAGGTAAATTAATTGCTAGTTAAGTTTTTTTAAGTTTGAAATTTCGACTTATAATCAGATTTATAAAATTCCGAAATATTTGTCTGTACAGGGTGGTCCGAATTGTATTCCGGAAAGATGATTCTTCGGCAGCATATTCTGCAGAAAAAAATAAGTAAAAAAGTTCCTATCATGGGCGTAGTCAGGGAGGGGCAGGGTGGGGCGCTTGCCCCCCCCTGGACGGATCCTATTAAAAAAAATAAAATTATATAACTAAAAAAATTTAAATTCAAATGATCCTACCCTATTTACTTCCATGTTACTTCCTTAACCTCTTAACTGGGTATGACAGATACATTCGCATCCTAAAAAATTTGATTTTGCGGATGTGAATTACAACCCTTTTAAAAACACACCGGGAAAATGTTAATGACGAAAACGTAAACATAATAAAAAAAGCCGAAAAAATTGCAGAGGCCATTAATACGGATTTTAAAATGCCGAGGGTTACAAATCGACAAACGCTTCGTGCAAATCCTCCAGCAGGTTCTTCTTTCGAGTACTGGACGAGATCTTTCATAATTCCGTATCTGGATTCATTGATAATGTCTTTAGAACAGCTATACTCTAATGAAAATCTGCCAGCCTACGAGTTGCTTTCATTACACCCTAATATTTTTCTTGCTTTACCATTTGCTGAGTTTAAAAAAAAAAAGATTTTTTTTAAATCTTTTGTGACTACTACAACTTAAACGAGATTTTGTCTGAAGTGGAACTATGGTATAATCTGTAGAAAGAAAAAAAAAATGTTAGACTCGGAGTTAAAAGAAATTGACCTAGTTGAACTAGTTAAAGAGGCGCAATCTTTTTACCGAGGCATTAAAAAAGCGCTCCAAATTTTACTCGCGCAACCTTGCACTACCTGCACAATAGTAAGATCATTCAGCACCTTGCGTCGGGTAAAAACTTGGTTACGGTCAACAATGTCGGAACAACGACTTGTTGGACTTTGCATGATGAGCGTCCATCGAAAAAGAGTTTTAAAAGCGAAGGATCAGTATGAAAAAGAAATTTTGTTCAAGTTTAGCCAGAACTCGAGAAAGTTAATGCTAAAATAAAATACTTACAAATTATAAACCCAACATGTTTTTTTAATAAATTTTTTATGTTATGATGAATTTCCTTGTTTTCTTGCCCCACCCTGGGGAACACCCTGGCTACGCCCATGGTTCCTATAAATGTATGTCCTAAAATGCTTAGTTTTTGGAGATACAGGGTGTAGAAATTTCCTTTTTATTTCGATTTTTTCCAAATAATTTCTGAAGTAACGTCAATATATGGATGAAAATTCAAAGATGAAAATTGGTGTCTGGAAGTTTATTGACATGAAAAAATTGATTTTGATGTCAATATGATTCCTACTAGTAGAGGGCGCCACTTACATATTTTTTAACTGGTTTGAAGGTTTGAAGAGTAATAACTTTTCGTTCGTACTTGTATAAAACTACTGAGTAAAAAAATATACATTTACGACATTTTTTACGTAAGAAAGGTCTCTTGGTAAAAATCGGTACGAGTAATGGTTCTCGAGATATTTGGAATCGAAATTGTCAATACCTGTCATCATTGAAATAAATTAAACGTGACGACTAAATAGTTACTAAAATTGAAATAATAAATTTGAGATGTTATTGTACCATGGTATAAAGAAAACAAGGTATGATCGATAGCGGGTCCAATTTCGTTCAGTTTGCGCATACCACCTGTGACGTCATACGCGATACAAAAAGATATCCATATTGTTCAATTGCCACTAATAAAAAAAGACCTAAAAGAGGGAAGAATTAGGACATAACCCCAAAAGTTATGTCAAATCATCGAGCTTGACATTTGAAAAATTATTTTCACATTTTGACACAATTAAATTTCACAGATGACACATGACAGATGACATCTGTTTGACAATTTGAAATTGGCGCGCAGAGCTTGCCGACCAATGGTGCCGTTTATCATCTGTGACGTAGTGACCAACCTGCGCAATATCATACCTTTTATTCTTTGTATCATGTTATTGTACCATAAGTTCACTAGAAACTGTTTAGTCATCATTTTTTCGCAGAAAAATTTATGATTAATTTAAAAAAATAAAAATTTTCCAAATTTATTATTTTAGTCAAATAACTGTACCTACTCAACGTGTTTATTTTTTGTCAATAATGACATGTATTGACTATTTCCATTCTAAATATCTTGATAACGGTTGCTCGTAGCGAGTTTTACCAAGAGACATTTTTTACGTAAAAAGTCATGGAAATGTATATTTTTTTACTCAGTAGTTTTATACAGGTACGGACGAAAAGTTATTACTCTTCAAAACAGTTAAGACACATGTAGGTGGCGGCCCCTACAAATAAGAGTCCTATTGACATCAAAATCAAATTTCTCATGTCAAAAAACTCCCAGACACCAATTTTCATCCAAATACTGACGTTACTTTACAAGTTATTTGGAAAAAATCGAAATAAAAATGAAACTTCTACACCCTGTATCTCCGAAACTACATACATACATACAGCCGTCACTCGCTGACGAGTATTCGACACACATAAAGAAGATGGTCACGCAAGGCGTTTTCTTTCGTGAGCTTTTCTGTGACTGAAAAGCCCGATACGTGATGTTATCTGCCTACCGCACTCCGGACATTCAAACAGTTCATTGCTTTGTTGCCTCTTTACTTTTTGGTTGCAGCTGTTAACTGAGTTTACAACCCTTCTCCATTGAGTTCTATTGTGAGCTGCTTTTTCCCACTCATTCTGCATGTTAATTCCCTTTAAATTTTCGTGGAAAATCTCCTTGTACCTTTTCAGTTGTCCACCCAGCCTCCTCTTACCGTCTACAAGCTCACCGTAAAGCAGAGATTTTGGCATGCGGTTTTCTTGCATTCTGCATACGTGACCAGCCCATCTTAAGCGGGATTTTGTGACCATGACTTCAATACTCTCGCAGTTTTTTCAAGGACCGATACGTTTGAGACATGATGAAACCACCGGACTCTTAAGAGTTGTCTAAGGTGTCTCTGTAGCAACTTGTTTAATGCGTTCATGTGTCGGCGGTACGGCACTCAGGTTTCGCTCCCATATAACATGGTGGGGATTATAATTGCTCGGTACACTGCAAGTTTTGTTTTTGTACTCAAGTCATGATTGTAGAAAACCCTGTCTTTTAATTTCCAGAATGCTCTTGAGGCGCTACTAATCCTGTGCTGAATTTCAGAGTCAATATTGGTCCTTTCCGAAATCAAACTGCCAAGGTAATGGAATTCCCCTACATATTCCAATAGTACTTCTTCGATTTTTATAGCATTGTTGTGATCTTTCGGGGGAGTGCACATGATTTTAGTTTTGTCGATGTTTAGCTTAAGGCCCAAAGCCTCGTATGCCCAGGTATATGTGTTCAACATTTCTTGTAATTGTTGTACCGTGTTTGCAACTAGAGCGCAGTCGTCAGCGTATTGAAGTTCTGTGATAAATTTTGTACGTTTTTTTGCCGTGTTTTTATGAGTCTTTTTATGTTAAACAGACCGCCGTCATATCTGTATCTAATGCCCAATCCTCCTCCTGCAGTTTGCTGTCCACTATAATGGAGAGCGCTGCCATGAATATGTTGAATAGGAGAGGCGCTAAGACACATCCCTGCCTAACTCCTGTATTTGTTAGGAATGGGTCGCTCAGTGATCCATGATGTAACACCCTTGACTTGTTGTTGTTATGGAGGCTTTTACACACTGTCACAAATTAACTATAACAGATGCGAAAGTACACCGAATTCCGCGTTTCGGTTTCTGCGACCTTCAGAAAGAGTTCATAGACAATCCGCATCAATGTATAGTTTCCGTTATTATTTGTTTGGGTTAAAATAATCTGCACCAATATGTGATCGAGGCGATATGTGATAGGGAGTGTAGGATGTTTAAAAACCTACTGCCTTACTTACACTGCCCTAAACTTACATTGTTTAGGTAGACAGACGTCTGCAAAAGCTATATAAATTTATGATCAAAATTCCCAAAGGTAATAGTAAAACTTATCAATTAGAATTATATTGTAGGGTCGTTTATGACAGATTTCCGCCGGAATCGCGCCACAGCCAGCTGATTTGTTGTTTTTAAGCTGTTTTATGGTTGTCTTTATTTCCTGTTCTGTTATTGGGATGTCTAATACATCGAGGCTGTTATACTGAGGTATTGTGTTTAGTGCTTCTATATTGGGGTTGTTTTCTTGGTTAAGGATATGGCATATAATCGAGGCATATAATCTCACAGTAATTTAATAGATTGCTCATCATATATCAGTTCGTAGGAAATTAGAAAAAAAAAAGATATTTATAGTATAAAAACATTAATTAAGGCCCTAAGTTGTAAAAATTATTAGCCGGTTTGAGATTTACAAAGGGCTAATGCATATATGGTATATGGCAGACAAACTTACTTAAATTGTCGTGTTTGTATCTACATACACCGAATAATAATATAACAAGAAGGGTCAGCCGGCGTTCTAGCTTTCATGTGGCGTTTACAAAGACGAGCCGCGGCGGTAGCAAAATTTTTTATGGTCGTATGCAGCCGCTGGGTCGAGCGTTCGAATACGGGGTTTCTTCACAAATAAATGCGGCGCGGCGGATGGAATTAAATGTAAATAGTATGAAGTCTGGTCGGTATGTATTTGAAATAGGATAACGTATAACAAACAAACATATTATGTTAAATAAATATATTAATTGTGTATATTTATTTACACAGAACAAAAACTAAAATAATAACAAAATTAATGACCTAAAAAAGCATAATCCGAGGCAAAATAATCTAAAAATTTTAACTTTTGAACATAAACGTTTTTTATTAAAATAAATAGACAAATAAAAACATTTTTTTACAAAAGAACATCACGTCAAGATGGATGATCTCAATTTTGTAAGTTTTTACCAATAGAGCTAGGTAACAACTTTAATAAATATACTCCGTACAAAAAAACACACCGATTTTAAATAAGAGCTTCCGCTAAAAAACACAGCCACGTTGAAATAACGTAAAATAGGGCGGGATTTAGAGTGACTCTTCTTGCTATATTATTATTCGGTGCTATATATTATGTAGTCTAATAAAAATAAAAAACTACCTAAAGAAAAAGCCACAAAAAACTGAAAGACAAAAACGAGTCAATCCACAAAAGGCGATTTGTCATTTTTGTCAACCACGCCAAAGTTGACAGAATTAAAAACCACACTATCATTTTAGAGTGAGTAGGGGGAGTGTTTTAGGAGTTAGGGAGTATAGTTTTAGGGAGTGTAGGATGTTTAAAAACCTACTGCCTTACTTACACTGCCCTAAACTTACATTGTTTAGGTAGACAGACGTCTGCAAAAGCTATATAAATTTATGATCAAAATTCCCAAAGGTAATAGTAAAACTTATCAATTAGAATTATATTGTAGGGTCGTTTATGACAGATTTCCGCCGGAATCGCGCCACAGCCAGCTGATTTGTTGTTTTTAAGCTGTTTTATGGTTGTCTTTATTTCCTGTTCTGTTATTGGGATGTCTAATACATCGAGGCTGTTATACTGAGGTATTGTGTTTAGTGCTTCTATATTGGGGTTGTTTTCTTGGTTAAGGATATGGCTGTAATGTTCTTTCCAGCGATTTCTGATTTGTTCTTCCTCTTTTAGAAGTTCGCCATTTTGTGCCATGATTGGGCAGCTTACTCCCAGTTGAACCGTATACTTCTTTTACAGCTTCGAAGAATTTACGATAATCGTGATGCGTGGCGTACTCTTGAATCGGATTCGCTTTTTGTGACCACCAGTTATCCTTTACTTGGCGCAGTTCTCTTCGAAGCGTGTTGTTGGCTGATTTAAAGTTGTCTACCAGTCTTGGATTATGTGGATTTGCAGTGACTGCTTGATGTGCTCTATGCTTTTGTTCCAACAAAGCCTGTATATGCGGTTGATTTTCGTTAAACCAGTCTGGTTGTTTCTTTTTGTTCGACTTTCCCAGTACTGCTTCGCTGGTTTTATGAATCGCATCCCTTAATTGTGTCCAGCCTTGTTCAGCTCCCAATATTGAGATTGAAGTTATCAGTGGAAGTCTTGATGGCTTTGTTGATTTTGCTTTGTTTATTTTGTTATTCTTTGATGGCTTCCCGGAGGGCGTAGGCGGTATTTTTGTTCTCTAGACCCCGTACGTTCAATCTGGTCATGTTGTTTTGCTTTTTACAGTGTGGATGTTTGGGTTTTAACAGGATTTTCATTTTTGAAATTAAAAGTCGGTGGTCAGTGCCGCATTCGACATCTATTCTGGCTTTTGTGAGCCTAACATCTTTTAGATGCGTCCTTCGAACGATTATGTGGTCCAATTGATGCCAGTGGCCTGATCTAGGATGTTTCCAGGTACCTTTAAACTTGTCCTTCAACATGAACCACGTATTGGTGATGCAAAGATTATACTCTGCGCATGTTGTTAATAAGCGTTCACCATTGCTATTTACGTTTCCCATTCCATGTTTTTCCAATACGTCAGGCCATATTTCCTGTTGTTTGCCAACACGGGCATTAAAGTCATCTAGCAAGATGATTCGTTCGTGCTTTGGAATTCATTGAAGGGCATTTTGTAAAGCTTGGTAAAATTTATCCTTATCCTCAATTTTAGCGTCAAGGGTGGGAGCGTAGGCACTAATGATGTTGACGTAAGTTTTGTCTGATATGGGGTACCTTAGGGTCATAAGACGTTCGGAGACACCAATAGGTACTTCTGTTAACTTGGTGGCGATTTCGTTTTTGATCGCAATGCCTACGCCATGAATTCTCCTGTGTTGCGGGGTGACCTTTCCAAAAGAAGGTGTAATGCTCTTCAGTGGGACTACCGTCATCCGCAAAGCGTGTTTCGCTTAGAGCGGCAACATCTATATTTAATCGGTGGAGTTCCTGTGAGACCAGTGCTGTTCTTCTCTCTGGTCGATTTGAATTTATCTTGTCCAGTAGAGTGCGGACGCTCCACGCCGCGAAGTTAAACATTGATGTTTTTTCTTTCTCCGATGATACGCTCGAGTATGCACCCCCTCCCGGAGATCCGATTGAGGGGGTATTTTACCTCCGGATGATGATTTTGTCCCACTCGAATGTTCCATCATTGATGTGTGTTAGCTGCGTGAAAAGGTTTAACTGTAACGGTTGCGCTGCCGCACAGTTTTGGCTGCAACTGTAGCACGGGATGACTATGGCACAGTGAGGACCGCGACGATAGTTCCCTTGTGCTACGTTCTCGGCCGGCTAGGAGTAGTTTACTATTCCTCTTCCCCAGAAAGATGGTAGGTCTGAGGATTGTATAAGGTTATAACCGCATATACTCGGACGTCAGAGCCTCGTCTGTGTAAACAGGGTGCACCACGTGAAGGTGAGATTGACTTTTGGGTAAGCTAGGCTATATGTATCGCTTCAATACCCCAATCGAATTGCACCCCATCCGAAACTAAGTATTTTAGGACATACATTTATACGAAATTTTTTACTTATTTTTTTCTGCGGAATATGCTGCCGAAGTTTCCGGAATACAGTTCGGACCACCCTATATATCAGGTATAGAGCTAGTAATGAATAATAATTATATGACCTTTTGACATTCCCAATAACTGATTTAGGCAGAGAGAAAACTTACTTTGCCTTCACTAATACTGCAATAAGCCGTCGAAACATGAACGAATACATCCAACTTCTTCATTTTGAGTGCCAACAATGCCATATCTCTTGCACTTGTTAAATTTGTCCGAATTGCATCTTTCAAAAAATCATCAAATTTAACCGAAGCAGCACAATGAAATACGACGTGAACGTTTTCTATTAACATCTTCATATCACCACCGGATATACCTGTTAGAATAAAATAACAGAAAATAAAAAATGTAATAATACTTAGCAGTTTATTTCTTTAGCACAGACTAATATTTGGTGGAAAAGATAACCAATTAGATTTAACCAATTTTTAAAAAATGTTATTTTAACGTAACGAACTGAATTTGCCACCAACAATTTGCAATTTCTTCAACTATCATTACTTTATTTTATGATGCTATTTTTCAATATCACGAGGTGGCTTTGCTGACTATTGTCGTAATATCATCTTGAGGCGCATTAAAATACTATATTTAACTTTAAAAGACGTTAAAAAGTAAAGATATAGGCTTGCAGGCTTGGTTTTAATAAATATTAGTAACACTAACAGAACTAACGATATTTAAAAAACATAACTGTGATAACTACTGTCACCAAGGCCGTTTCGTCATATTGAAAAATAACATCAAAAAGTAACGATTAACGATAATTGAAAAAAATTGCAAAATGTTTGAAGCAAGTTCATTTTGCTCTTAAAAATGAACCAAGGCATGTGTTAGCATGAGCCAAAAAGCAGAATGCTCAAGAGACATGGTTTAAAAATAATGATGTAGGAATATTTGCTTATGCAAGAATATGCAATTATTGCACAGGGCATTTCAAAATTATGGTAAAAGTTAACCCTTTCATTAACATAATAAGCCAAATAACATTTTATAAAAAAACTGTGTTTACGGATTAAAATTGATATATTTATATACAGTCTGATGAAAAATGCATGAAAAAGGGCTAAAAATAAAAAAAATATATGAAACTTTAAGTATGGTAAAAAAAATTACGTTGCGTTTTTTTGTATCTGACTGTATATAGGTGATTCTGCATAATTTATTAATTTATGTATATATCATATCTGTAATAGATCGTATTTATATTACCTAAATTGTCTTCAGCGACATCGCCTTGTATGAATAAGACTTTGCGAAATAATTCAGGCTGATTGTCTCTCAACAAATCAAATATCTAAAATAATTAAATAAATGAAAAACTTTGATATTGTGTGTGCAGGGAAAATACTATAAAATCTCTTTTCATACACAAGTCAGTTTATAAGAGTTTTTGATATTTGAGAGTACGGGCAAATCATTATAATTAATTACTATCCTAATCCTTAGAATCCTAATAAAATAATATTTACTGGATTGGAGAATAATTGCTCTCTCCTTTCCTTTAAAGTTTTTCCTTTTTTGTTCCTCACTAGCGCATATAGATTATGAATATCTGGACAACTGCGTAACAATTTCTCAATAAGAGCTTTTCCAATGAATCCAGTAGCGCCAGTAATAAAAATGTTTTTAGCTGAAAAAATTAAACTTGATTAAAAAAAATTAAAAATCACTACAAAGTGAAATAAAAGTATCAATTAACACGGGTCCGTTTGTACAGAATGGGCTCGTCCAAGAGAATACTACTAATTTACAATATTTTTTTAACTGTTACTTTTGTCTGTTAATGTTTAATTTTTTCGCAGTTACTATAAAAACAAAGGAAATTAAAAATTCGGTCAAAAATTTAACAATAAATCACAAAGAACAAAGAAAAAGTATTTAAAATCTCGCAATACAACTATTCAAGAACACTTCAGTTTTGTTCAATAGATACGTCGTTTTGCTTCCGACTTCCGACATGCTTCCGACTACGAAGACGGGTAAAGATATACTTCTCGAAACGTTAAATTTTTTGTCAGTTTGGCAAATATGTTTATAATATGTGTAATATTTGTTAATATAATATTTATTAATAACTGCTGACACGTTGGTCTTTGTTGGATTTACTCAGCGGTGCTTACAAAAAATAACTATTTTATTTTGTAAATTTTGTCACAGTGCAAGTGGCAAAATACTCATCCCATAGCACTTTTTTGAAGAGATGGATCCACCACAGAGGTTTCTATAATCTAACACTTACTTTATGTATTATAGAGCGAGGAAGCGTCCACACCAATTCTATTGGCTGAAATTTTTGACAGATGGGTTTTCGAAGAATTTCAGCCAGCAGAATTGCTGGAGGTCGATCCGCCTTTCTGCTTTTTCTACTATGGTGTAGATCTGTGGATGTATTCTCAATGATTGATTGGTAGAAGAATTTATAAAAAATGAACTAAACATTAATTAATTTAAAGTTGATTTTTTGAGTCGTTTTATAAAATTCCCAACAATTTTTAAAATCCTATTAAGAACGTTAAATACAGGGTGGCGCACCTCATTCGCCTCGGTTGATTATACGAAAACGGAAAGAGTTAGAAACAAAATATTTTATGGGTATATGTGGAGGTAATGTGCACAATTTTAAATTATTTTGAAATGTACAGGGTGTTTCAGAACTAAGATCCATACCAAAGTTATATTTTTTCTTATGGAACACCCGGTATTTTATTTCATTTTTGGATTCTTGGGCCCAAAAAAAGGTATTATTTACGTATTTATTATAAGGATTAAACACGTTTAAAATCTTTGGTTTTTGAGAATTGTAATCAAGATGGCTAGAGTTGTCATGGCCAGTTTCTAGTGACAGTTAGTAGCTATTTTCAAAATCGATATTAGTTTATGGACTTATTTAAATTTATATCAGTTTACTTTTATTTAATGTACCTACAATAGTTTAATAAATAATATTTATTAAATATGTGTATATTATTCTATTAAGAAAAACGAAGTAGTTTTTTGAATTATTTTACGATGACTTGTAGATATATGGATTTTCTATAAAATAGCCAATTACGGTAAATTAATTTTATTCACTTTCCTAATAGGTTTTTTATAAACCACACTACCAGCTCTGCAAAATAGGACAAGAAGTTTTTTTTAAAGAAACGCTTATCAGGAAGATTCCTATTTGGACATCTAAGCAATTTTCCTCAGAAAATAATATCACTAGTAACATATCTATTCGTTGCTTTATTTTTGTTGATAAAATAATGAATACATACTTACTTATTAAACTATTGTAGGTAACTTTGAGAATAGTTGTTAACTGTCACTAGAAAATTGCCATGGCAACACCCAGCCATCTTGATTGCAATTTTATTTAAAAATCGCTTTTTATTCAAAATCTGAGCTAGATAGGTATAGGAAACCCTAATATAGTTTAAAAGAGCATTTGAATCTGCTTCGATTTATTTAAAAAAAGACAGGGTGTTGTATTTGAAATAACGAAGTGTTTATATAAAATATATCCTTAAAATAGATCAGCAACTTTTGATAGCCCTGTATAAATTTAAGGAACCAATACCATTTTTCAGTAAAGTTTATTTCTCTACCTTTAATAATAATTAATTAATTTAAATTTTTAAATTAAAAAATTAATAGTCTATTCTATTGTATAGCATGCAAGTTTATATATCTTTAAATATCTCGAAAACTAAAGATTTTAAACATATTTAACCCTTATAATAAATGCCTTTTTTTGGGCCCAAGAATCCAAAAATGAAATAAAATACCGGGTGTTCCATAAGAAAAAATATAACTTTGGTATGGATCTTAGTTCTGAAACACCCTGTATATTTCAAAATAATTTTAAATTGTGCACATTGTCTCCCCACATATACCCATAAAATAGTTTGTTTCTACATATTTCCGTTTTCGTATAATCAACCGAGGCGAATGAGGTGCCCTACCCTGTATATTCATAATTATTACTTAGTTGATTATTACAACAAATAAAATATATAAGCAATAATCAAAATCCAATATCTACACACGCCTACATATAAATTGATTACGAAACACAATATACACAGCTATTATTATACAAAACACGTAGTTTTTATTAATATGTATAGATAGTTCAAATTCGTTAAAATTTCGTAAAAAGAAATTACCCACCTTTATAAAATTCTCGTACACTATTTCTGTTTTCCATTCTAATTACTGATCAATCAAAGATATTTTTTTTAATTTGTTTGGTTTTCTAAATGTGAGTGATGAACTAAACTATTCGTTCATTATTAATTTAAATCACTTACGTATATTTATTTTCTATTTAAAATTCATAATATATTAACCTTTACGATTATTTTGGGCTTAAATGGAAATATGTGTCAGTTGAAATTAAAGCGTAATATTTAGATTACTATTTTTTATATTTTACGCCACTTTAGCATTTTAATATAATCAATATTTTTCTACTACTTATTTACACGTGTTTTTATTATTCTCCTATTGTTTACCATACTGCGTCTTACAAGATTTACTAGTCATTATCAAGTAAAACTAAAGTAACCAATTAGAGACTATAGTTTTTTAGATACATTTAAAAACTATAGTAGTCCAGTTCACCCTCTACACTATCCGGAAAACAGTTCGAAGCAGGTCAAGGTCGTTTTTCCTTCTTGGCCTAATTTTGTCTCGTCTTTTCTTCCTAACTTTGTCTTGTCCTACTGTCGTTTCTTAAAAACGCCTATAAACTACTCGTGAAATTGCGTTGAAGATCTTGGGGGCATTTTTTCGGCCACTTTCGGTTGTTTCCTGTTGTCTCGTTGAATTTCGTTTTGTCTCGAACTACTTCCACGACGTGTCGGTTTCTATGATTAAATGTAAAAACTCTTTTTCATAAATCTTAGTGAAATAAGTAAACCTAGACGTTCCTAAAATATCTGTTGCTACGATGATATTTCATTAATAATCTCGTTTTATGTTGATATTCCACACAATTAATATTTTAACACGCGCTTATAATGTTAAGTAAAATAAGTAAATAAGGAAATTTTCAGGTTAGATGTCGCCCTCTATGATCTATCTAGATCTACGTATCTATGTATTATAATAGTCGATAGTCGAAAACGAGACGAAAATAAGTTGTCTTTTTACACAATGACTACCTGTTATATCCACCTATTAATATGGTTATGCCCTCTTAATAATGTATACTCTTAATCTTGACATTTCCAGAATGCACTGTGAAGTGTCAGCAGTTAAAACTTATAAATTCTTCATTGCTTGGGCGTACCTTTTAAGTCTTTGTTGGTACGTTCCAAGAGTATATTGCTAATGTATCAATAAAGCTTCACCGTCGTAAAACTGAGTTTTTTTAAAAACAAAAGCACCACAAAAAGAACTTTAACTTACCTCTACACTCCATAACAATTAGTGGAGTAAAATCACTGAGAAAAGTCGCTTCCTTCTCGAAAAAAAATTTTTGAAGGTATAACCACATAAAATCGTTATGAAATGAACGGTTAGGGCTTTGTGCATGTGAAATGACTAATTACGACCTTTTTGGGGGGTCAGAAATTTTTTATCCCGGAAAATGAGAAAAATCTGTCAGAAATTTATAACCATGTTTTTTTACCTTTCCTACGCGATAACTCCTAAACTAATCAACTTGTATTTGTATTTTGTATTGTATTTTACTAAGAGTGAGTCCCAGGTGTGACCCTCCACTGAGGCCGCGAGGGCCTATTGTGGCTCAGTTTCTACAAGCTCTTTAATAGAAAAAGAGCATTAAAGGCACGCGTCGGCGACGGTCGCGATGTCGGATGATCCGAAAGATCCTGATAAGTCTGACAAAATAAAGTGCAAAATTTGTCTAGAAAATGCTGATAAACGTAGTTTAAAGTGTAGTAATCAAAACTGTGCAGTTTACATTCATAAAAAATGTTTCGACAATATCGCCAAGTGGTTTTCTATCGATTTAAAAAACTGGCGCTGCCGGGGCTGTTCTGAGGACGGAAAACGTTCCAGACTTGCATCTACATCTGCTGATATACCGTGCGATAGTGTTGTGGTTTTGAAAAAGGAAATAGAGTGTTTAACGAGGAAAAGGAGCTGATAAATAAATTGGCAAGTGAGAGAGAATACACTATCTCTATTCTACAAAAGGATTTGGCCGACGTGAATTCCAAGGTATGCAGAAACACGGCCGCTGATAATTTTTTATCTTGCGATGAGCAAAAAAGTGCTAATACGGCTACTTTATCTTATAGTGAAGCGACAAAAACGAAGAATATAGTCAAGTCAAAACCCTATTTACTAATAAAATCGACGGATAGAAATGTATTAATTCATCTGTAGAAAAAATATTTAAATCTCGTTTTTCACCAGGCTCACTGAATGTCGAAATAAATAATACCAAGTGTACCAAAGACGGTTTCCAAATTTCTTGTAATAGTGAAACCGACATATCAAATCTGAAAGATCATCTAAAAGAAAAAATTGGAAATGAGTTTGAAGTGTGTGACCAAAAAAGATTGAATCCGAGAGTGGCAGTTTACGGAATTCCCGCAGATTTTAAAAAGGCCGGAACAAAACTTGAGCTCGTAGATGACTTTATCGAAAAAATAATATATGATAACAATCTCGATACGAATATCGGTGACATAAAACTTGTTTATGCTTTTCAAAAAAAATCTTTAATTAACGTAGTTTTAGAATTATCAAGTAGTTTTTATAAATTTCTTTCCAACAGGGGTTTTGTATATATAGGTTGGCAAAGATACAGGGTAAATGATTATTTTAATATTGTTCGTTGTTCTAATTGCTGTAAATATGGACATTTAAGTAAAGATTGTAAAAATAATATAGTTTGTCAAAATTGCTCTGGTTCTCATAGTGCTAAGGATTGCAGGGCAGATGTCAAATGTTGTCCTAACTGTGAATTTCACAACACTAAATTCAATACAAGTTGGTCTACCGAACACGATGCTGAAAATAGGTCTTGTAGCTTTTATATATCGAGACTAAATTATTTTAAAGCAAATATTAATTATGACTGACAATAGTTGCTACAGATTTAAAGTAGGACATTTAAATGTAAGATCAATTTTCACAAATTTTAACAATTTCACATATTTAATGGCCTCTGAGCGTTTTGACGTAATGTGTATTTCTGAGACATGGATTGCGTCAAATTACGCAACCGATATGATACATCTTCCAAATTATTTGTTTTTTCATAAGGATAGAGCGGGTCGTGGAGGAGGAGTTGGAATGTATATCCATGAGGATATTTCTTGTAAGGTTGTGTTTTCTGATCTAGAGGAAATGGAGGGAGTGGATCAGCTCTTTCTTGAAGTTACAGTTCATAATTTTAAAATTTTATTTTGTGTTTTATATAGAGTACCCTCTGGTAGTATCCCACATTTTGTGGAGCATGTAGATAATATGTCATTTGTTATACCGCAATATGACCATATATGTTTTACCGGAGATATAAATATAAATCAGCTAACAGATAGCAGTTTTCTGGACTGCATATCGCCTTTTGACATTATTTCTCTTATTAAAGAACCTACACGTACTACAGTCTGTTCGCAATCTTGTATCGATGTTATTTGTTTAAGCTCGGTACTTTCAGATATGCTAACATCTTCTGGCGTTACTCCTGCAGATGAGATTTCAGACCACAGTTTACTTTATTGTTCTTTGGATTTGAATTTGCCTAAAACTTTACCGCGTGAAATTGTGTTTAGAGACTTTAAGTATTTGTCTAGGGCAAGCTTTTTGAATGATTTACATGCTGTTAACTGGAATTCTATTTACTACATGAAAAACATCGACGAAAAAGTAAACTTTCTGTCAAATAAAATTATTGACCTATTTAATATGCATGCACCTCTTTTGTCTAGGCGAGTGACGAAGCCATGTGCTCCGTGGTTGTCATGTAATACAAAATTGTTAATTAAGGAGAGAAATAACGCCTTGACAAAATACAAAAAATCTAAATCTACGTCAGATTTGGCCTATTATAAATCACTTCGTAATCTAGTTACCAACATAGTACGTCAGGAGAAAAGGGCTTTCTTAAATTTACACGACTCTAACACAAACAGCAAAATACTTTGGAAAGCTCTAAAAACTTTGAATATTAAATCTAAGCAAACAGAATCTATTCCCGATAAATTTAAAAATGTCAATAATCTTAATGATTACTTCGCTTCAGTCTACAGTCAATATAACAGCTGCAAACTAACTGCTGAATCTTTTAAAATTAAAGAAATTTAATGACACTATTTGTTTTAAATTCAGATTGGCCGAGGAGTGGGAGATAATTAAAATTGTTACATCATTAAAATCCAATGCAGCTGGCTATGATGGTATCACTACTGTTATGTTACAATACTGTTTGCCCTGCGTTGCTTTACCTCTAACTCATATTGTTAATTTATGTCTTGAAACGGGATATTTTCCAACTGCTTGGAAACTTTCTTTGGTTAAACCACTCCCAAAATCAAATAAGCCGGCAGAACTTTCAGACTTCAGACCTATAGCTTTAATACCGGTCTTATCAAAAATACTTGAAATTTTTTTAAAACCTCTAATCTACCAGTATGCAGTTTTTAATAAAATAATACCAGCTCATCAATCTGGTTTCAGGCAAGGCCATAACACTGCCACTGTGCTATCGTATGTAATAGATAATATTTTGAATAGTATGGATGATGGCGAAGCTTTGGCTCTAATTTTACTGGATTTTTCTAAAGCGTTTGACACGCTGGACCACGAGTTATTGTGTAGCAAACTGGCGTTTTATGGATTTTCTGACATATCACTGAAGTTTTTTCGGTGCTATCTCTCGGATAGAAAACAAGTTGTTCAAATTGATGACAATTTTTCATCCTCAAATTGTGTTACTTCTGGAGTGCCTCAGGGCTCTGTCCTTGGTCCTATCTTATTTTTAATTTACACGGCAGACTTACTTCAAAAGTCGTCTTATTGTAACATGATATCATATGCTGATGATACACAATTACTTATGTCATTTAATCCAAATGAAACAGAAACTGCTATAACTAAGATTACTCATGATCTTAAACTGATATCTGAGTACTCTGCTGAAAATAACTTAAAGTTAAATATTAATAAATGTTCTTTGATGTGCTTTTGTTCTGCGCGTCGTTACGAATCTGTTTCATCACAGCTAAAGGTCAACTTGAATGGTACATCCCTAAATTGTGTTAAGCTATATAAAAATCTAGGCGTCGTCTTTGACGTGGACATGCGGTTTAAAAGGCATATAGCAAATATTCTGAAAAAATCTTATTGTGTCTTAAAATCGTTATATATGAATAAATATCTCCTAAATTTTAAAATCCGAAAAAAAATTATGTGAGTCTCTTATATTTCCTATAATTGCGTATTCCCTTGTTTCATTTTATAACTGCTTAGATAAAAATTCCAAAAATCGACTGCAAAAACTACAAAGTTCATGTTGTAGGTTTGTATTTGGCTTGCGGAAGTACGACCATATTTCTGAAAAAATAAATATACTACAATGGCTCAAAATAGATAACATGTATAAGTATCAGACATGTAATTTTACACAAAAAATTATTTCCACAAAGACTCAGGGGCTTGGAACACCCTCAAAAAGGAAATACCACTCCTGCAACTCCCAGTGGACGATATGCCAAGAACGTACAACTTTGACAAACATGTCAATGTAGTATTGAGCAATAAGAAGGATTGGAAGAGCGAAACGCTTGCCCAGCAGTTAAAAGACCATACCATAACTTGGTATACTGATGCTTCCAAAACCAATACGGGAACAGGGATCGGAGTGTTTGGGCCGAACCAATGGGCACTTACCCTAGTATCCTACAGGCAGAAATTTACGCTATCGAGAGATGCGTACAACTTATCTTAGATAGGAACTATCGGAAACAAGAAATAGCCATCTTATCTGATAGTCAAGCAGCGTTAAAGGCGATCAACTCAGTATCAATCAATTCGAAATTGGTCAAAGAATGCATAGAGAAGCTGAATAAATTAGGCAAAGAAAACAAAGTCCTCCTACACTGGGTGCCTGCTCACCAAGGGATAGAATGCAATGAAAAAGCAAATAATCTAGCTAGGAAAGGAAACACTCCACTAACTGGACCAGAACCGTTCTGCTTTCCAAGTGGTAACCAACTCAAGGCGGAACTCAAGAACTTGGAAGATTCCATCCGCAACCTGGAATGGAAATCTTGCAATGGTCTAAGACACTCGAAGAAGTTTCTGAGGGCTTATGATCAAGAAAAATCACAGATCTTCCTGGGTCTGAGTAAGAACAATCTTCACGGGGTTTTTAACAGGACACTGTCTCCTCAATGAACACCTCAGTAGATTGAAACTAAGAAGAAACGGCGAATGCAGATTCTGTGGGGAAGATGGTGAAACACCAGTACACCTCATCACTGAGTGCGCCGAGACGACAACCATTCGTGCCATGAACTTTGGTACGACTGATATTGGAGATGGAGAACTACCCTCTATAAAACCGTCCCAGATACTGGCTTTTGTCAAAGCCCTGGGACTGTATGATGAGTTATGATTCAAGAAAGGGGGACACAATGGATCTGTAAGGTCGAAGTGATTAACCCCCCTCCCACTCATTCTAAATTCTAAATTCTAAAAAATTCCACAAAGACACCCTCATATTTATTTGACAGATTTATATTTCGCAGTGATGTAAATAGAACCTTGCAATATCCAAATAAATTGGAGTTTCCTGTTTACAGCTCCTCTATCTTTCGCCGCTCCTATCTATATAATGCAATTTCATTGTTTAATAATATCGAAAATAATGTTAAGAAAATGTCTCTAAGCACTTTTCGGAAAAAGCTTAAAGAGGTTTACATGAGCCAACAGATTTGACGTCTCCCTGATCCAGATCACTTTTTTTTTATCAGTTTTGTTGTTTTATTGTCATAATATATGATTTTTTTTTGTTAAATTATTTTATTTTTTTATAAATATTTCTTTTTTTTCTGGTTATTTTCTGTCTGATTTACTAATTGTTGTAGTGCAGGTGGTGCTTACTGTAATTGTATATTTAATTTTTTTTTTCTTTGAACAGGTTAAGTAGAGTAGCCATAGGCTAGACTTTGCCTGAAGAAGGAGTATGTATTTTGTTACTTTTCCTTTAATAAAGCCATTTATTATTATTATTATTATTATTACATAACGTGCTTCATTGTTTCGTCATCTTCCATACAGAGTCGGCATTCGGCGTCTTCCACCAGTCCCATCCTCTGTAGGTGTGATCTCAGCCGGCAGTGGCCCGTGTATACTGCAGTAAGCGTACGCGCTCCGTTCCTACCAGCCTTTAGGAGTTAATCTGTTCTACGTTTGGATGGCCCTGCTAGGATTGTTTTGGCATGTTCCATTCCGGGACTGTCATACCAGTCCCGAAGCGTTACACCCCTAACCCATTCACAGAGCCTGTCTCTTGCGAGATGTTTTGGTACGCTAAGTGTCGGTTCTGGGCCCACGAATGGTGAGCCTGCACCAGTTTTGGCGAGGGAATCAGCACGTTCATTTCCCTCTAGGCCGACATGTCCCGGTATCCATATTAGCGACACTTTGTTTCCACCTCCTAATATATTGAGTAGTTATTACTTACAATGAAGAATCGGCCTGGACGTACTTTTCGTTGCCTCAAGTGCTTTCAACGCGGCTTGACTATCCGAAAATATGTTTATTGTTTTCCCGGTGTATTGCTGTTCTACCAGCAGTTGCACACAGGTTTCAATCGCATATAGCTCAGCTTGGAAAATAGTGGTATGTTTTCCAAGACTGTGGTAGATCTCAGTCTTTGGACTGCTGCAGTAAATTCCTGCGCCAGATCCTTTATCGTTTTTGGATCCGTCCGTGTACCAACACATTTCCGCAAATAATAAGCCGTTTCTCGGTTGTAGGTGCGCGTCAAGAGTTGGATTGGTGGTGTGAGATCCGAGACCGTTCCCAGAATCTCATCCGATTGTAGTTCGTCTTCTAGTCGGTTTTGTATGAACATGATTGTTCCTTGGCTCTCTCGTGCCATATTTAGAAACCTATATGTAGCCCATCTCGCCTCCCTCTCCAAAATAATTTGAAGAGGAGGTAAGTCGAGTAGGGTTTCCATAGCTTTTGAAGGCGTAGAATGAAAGGCATCAGTCACCGCTAAGCATGCTTGTCGTTGTTATTTTGACAGTTTATTCTTTGCCGTTGTTTGGTTTTCTGCCACCAGGCAACTGCGCCATACGTGATAATAGGTCTGATAGCTGTCACGTATAGCCAGTACATATTTTTGGGGTTTAATCCCCAGTTTCTACCATAAATTCGGCGGCATGCCAATAGAGCATAGCAAGCCTTTTTTGATATTTTTTCCAGATGGGAGTTCCAGCTAAGTTTTTTGTCCAGGTTTAATCCTAGATACTTAACTTCCTCCGCAAACGGAATTGTCTCACCAAGAAGAGTGGGCGGTTTTAGTTTGTCTGTTTTTTTCCTTCTTCTGGTGAATGGTATCACGGTTTTCTGTGGGTTTACACTTAATTGTTCCAGTATGCACCAGCCGTGAATTGCATCTAAGACTTCCTGTATTTTTGAGGAGATGTCCTCCTCTTTGTGTCCTTTTACTAGGATTACCAGGTCGTCCGCGTATGCCTGTGCTTCAACCTCGTATGCATCGATGATTGCCATCAGGTCATCCGCTAACAGGGTCCACAGAAGAGGAGAGAGAACTCCTCCTTGCGGGCATCCCCTGCCCGGAACAAACCTGACGGACTCACCGTTGAGCGAGGTCGTTACTATTCCATTTTTGAGCATTTGCTCAATCCATTCAGTTATGGTTGCTTCGACTCCTCGGGCTTTTACAGCGCCTAGGAGCGATTGAGGGGTAACATTGTTAAATGCTCCCTCAATGTCTAAGAATATCCCTACCGCAAATTCCTTGCGATCAAAGGTGTTCTTAATTTCCCCCACCAAATTGTTGAGGGCCAGTTCTGTTGATTTTCCCTGCTGATAGGCATATTGTCGGACATTCAGGGGATTAGACGTATGGATCCTTCCCCTAATATGCCCATCCAGCACCTTCTGTAGCAGAAATGATGTAAGGCTTATTGGTCGATATGAGCCAGGTTGTAGGTTTTGTTTCCCCACCTTCGGTATATATACCACCTTTGCTCTCGTCCAATCCGCTGGCATGTGTGACTACGCCAGACTAGCCCTAAAAATCCTTACTAAGCGAGGGACGATAATGCTCTCAGCCTTCTGCAATAAGGCCGGGAACACCCCGTCCTCTCCTGGAGATTTAAATGGGTCGAAACTTTCGATCGCCCCCTTAGTCTCCCTATAGGTGATTACTTTCTTCGCTATCTCCCAATCCTCTTTTTTGGGCCGATTTTTGCGACTCATGAGTACTGGGGGAGGTCGTTCTTCATCACCTAGAATCAGGCAGCCTGGGAAGTGTTTTTGGGCCAAAATCTCTAACGTTTCTTTCCTGGACTCTGTGAAATTACCGTCGGGGCGCTGTATCGTCCCTAGCTCATTCACTGGTTCTTTTGAGAGAATCTTGTGAATTCTGGTGCTTTGGGGTAGATCGACCAGACTCCCACAGAACCTTCTCCAAGACTCTCTCTTCACCCTTCTTATTTCCTTATTGTACTCCGCCAACGTCGTACGATAGGTTTCCCAGTTACCTGACACTTTAGCGCGATTAAAGAGCTGTCGCACTTCTTTTCTTCTTTTGTCCAGTTTGTTGTTCCACCAAGAGGACTTCCTGTTATCCTTCTTTGTTTTAAGTGGACAGTTTTCACTATAAGCCGTTATGATTGCACACCGCAGTTGTTCCGCCGCAATCTCGATCTCATCGCGATCTCTCACTTTTGCAATTGTGGGTTCCAGCAGATGCACGAGTGAGCGGTTGTATCCTTCCCAATCTGTGCACTTTGGATCCCTATATTGCAGGAGAGTTCTTTCACCTATGCTTATTTCAAACTGTATGTGTCTGTGATCCGAGCACGATGGCTCAGATGATACCCTCCAGTTGGATATCCTGTTGCTCAAATAATTGGAGCTGACCGTAATGTCTAAAACCTCTTTCCTGTTACAGGTAACAAAGGTTGGTTCGGAGCCTATGTTATTAACCACTAACCCTTCACCTATTAAGTAATTAAGAATTAACTCACCTCTGAAGTTGGTGTCCGTGCTTCCACATGCCTCGTTGTGGCCGTTAGCGTCGCATTCTATCACCAGCTGTAGATTTTTCCTCTTGCAGAAGGAGATTAGTTCTCTCACTTTCTTTGGAGGAGGTAGATCTGCTGTCTTGTCTCCAGGGAAATATGCTGAGCAGGCAACGAACTCCATTCCACCTCCGCTCCTCCCCGCTGGGATTTGGACATGCACCGCCACCACATCCTGACAGCAGAACCTGTAAAGGTTAAAAGAGTGCACGCTCTTTTTTACTAAAATGCATGCCCTAGGTCTGGTTACTCCTGGGGCAGTAATTAGTCTACCCTCTGCGTCCCCAAGGCCAGAGGGTTTAGCTTTAGACCCTTTCATGGCCGGGTTTTTCCGTGCCACTACTTTGTCTCCAGCTCTCTCCCTCTGGGTGTTGCCAGACCTCGTGGCGTCAGTTGTTACCCGAGAGGCTGTAGGATGGTCCCCACCATCTCCCGAGACTGACGCCCTGGTCTGCTCCGTGTTGGTTTCATTTTCCTTATCTCTGGGTCGGAAGGTAATCTGCCCAAACCCAAAGTAGGCCCTGAATCCGTTGCGGCGAAGGAGATCCATGGATCTCTCGTCAACCGCAAAGGTCCAGGTTTGTCCCGGCTCTGCATCACTCTGGTGGAGGATTCTCCACACCTGAGTTAGCAGGCTAAGATTCATTCTTCTAAGTTCAGCACCTACATCCCTTCTGAGCCGTTCTCCAGGCTCATCATCGGGAATGTAGGCCGTACAGACATGAGGCTTGGGTATATCCCGCCCCCTTACTGCCCTGAGTTCCATGCCCTGCCATAGCGAAAGGTCGATGACCATCCTTTCTAACCACGCAGCGCTGGTTTCGTCGGCACAGATTACAAGCAGCCATCCAGGCCGAATCGAGCAGCCTTGGAAGCGTACCTGTAGCCCTTCCTCTGTGCTTGCGTCCACGGCCTTCAAAATGGTACGTTTCAACACCAAGAGTTGCTCGGCGGATAGGCTGTTCTCTGGGTGGTTAGGTCGGATTACTCCAACCCTTATTTCCCCAGCAGCCTCCACGTAGCTTCTTGCGCCCTCCCTACAAGGCTTCTTAGCGCTCTGTTCAGGCGTGCTTGCGTCCGAGCGTATGCGCTTGCTAGCATTAGGAGCACCAGTGTGAGGTTTATTCTCCTCCGGGTTGATTTGTCTCTTCCCGGAAGAGGTACCCCCACTTATCTGTGCCCTCTGTTTCTCCGCTAGTCGCTGCAGAATCGACTGCAGAGCGGTCTCATAGGGCATTCCGCCCTTGAGAAGTATTGAGAGGAGCTTTCTTGTCGTCCCTCCAAACCTTTTCTTTTTCAGGGATAATTTCTCCATTTGCTTGGAGACCCAGAAAGGAGGTTCACCTTCTGCCTTCTCAGGCGAAGGGAATCTGGGCCCCTCTGTTTCCTGATCCGGCTGAGGTGAGTTGTTTGGGGTAGGAATAGTCCCACGCTCCTTAGTTTCTTCCTCCTTAGGAGAAGGATCGGGACAGTTTGATCCATCCTCGTCATTAGGGTTATTACTTTTCTGGTCCATATAATGATCCCACGAGTAACAAGGGAAAGAAACGACCATCACGGCAGAGCCCCGCAATACCGTGACTAGGCATTTATGAACTGGGAGGTCGCCCGGTATCCTAGGTTAGTCGCTAGTGGTCGGGTTTCCCCCCGACCATCCATCTCTTTGGCGCGCACTATACCGTAGGATTTGGGGAGGTTTTTATAGTGGTGCCTCATCCACGCGGCTCAGACAGTAAAGCCAAAGCCCCCATGTCTCTCCTAGGAAAGACTTACGGTATGACGGACGTTAAGTCCCGAAGGAGGTCCCATCCGGCATCGTTTTTATGTCTCGGTATAGTTCCCTGGCCACGACACTACAGCCAGGGACAAGACATTGAGATGCTCCTTAGACCTAGTCAGAGCGCAAGAGGGGTCCCCTCCGGTGCCCTGGCCGGGAGCTTCCCCACCAACGTCAAGGTCTCGCATCTCGTAGGGGAAGGAACTAATATAGTTCAGTTGATTGAACTAAAATAGTTTTGTTAATTAAACTATATTTAGTTCTGTTGATTGAACTAAAATAGTACTGTTATTCGAACTAATATAGTTCTGTTGATTGAACTACATTTAGTTCTGTTAATTGAACTAAAATAGTTCTGTTGAACTATATTTAGTTCTGTTAATTGAACCATATTTAGTTCTGTTGATTAAACTAAAATAGTTCTGTTAGTTGAACTATATTTAGTTCTGTTAGTTCAACTTGTATAGTTGCGAATTAAACTAGTTCTGCTAATTGAACTAAAATAGTTCTGAACTAATACATTTCTTTTTTTAAGTCACATGGAAGGTTTCTACTGAAGGTATTAGTAACTTAAAACAAGGTCTGGTGTTTTTGTTCAATGACAGTTTCAGCAAACAGCTCTTGATGACTAAACAGGTAAGTTTAGTAAATAAATAAATAGAGGTAATCTTTACATAAATATTAATACAAATATATTTTTTCTTTCTTGTCCAGGATCGATCGGAGTCGGATAAGAGCTTTGTGGAAGCTCTACTAAGAAAAATTAAAAAACTTTCAGTTTGTGCCAGTGAAATGATTGTTTTAAGTGTATCATGTTATTAATTGTAGATTTTTTATTGAATAAATTCTCTTTACAAACGATTTTTGGTATTTATTTCAGAACTATTATAGTTCAGAACTATTATAGTTCAGAACTATATTCAATTAGTTCAATTAGTACAAAATCACCAGAAATTATATATTTTTAGCTTAATATTAATATTAGAAATAATAATTATTAGGCAATTAAAAAACAAATAATGTAGTGCAATATTGGTTATCTGTATTTTTCAATGCATTAATAAGCTACTGTTTTATTAGTTGCCTATTAATTTTATATTTTAATTTATTATAATTTAAAAGGAATAATACCAAAAATCGTTTGTAAAGAGAATTTACTCAATAAAAAAATCTACAATTAATAACATGATACACTTAAAACAATCATTTCACTGGCACAAACTGAAAGTCTGTTAATTTTTCTTAGTAGAGTTTCTACAAAGCTCTTATCAGACTCCGATCGATCCTGGAACAAAGAAAAAATATATTTGTATTAATATTTATGTAACTTACGTTACATAATTGCATCTAATTTATTTATTTATTTACTAAACTTACCTATGCAGTCTCCGAGAGCTGTTTGCTGAAACTGTCATTGAACAAAGACACCAAACCTTGTTTTAAGTTACTAAAACTTCAGTAGAAACCTTCCATGTCACTTCAGAGGAAGTTGGTAAAGTTGCTAGGATAAACAAAATAAAACTAGACGGTTTAATTTTATTATGTTTGGTTTGGTTTAAGAAATGTATTAGTTCAGAACTATTTTAGTTCAATTAACAGAACTATTTTAGTTTAATTAACAGAACTAAATATAGTTCAATTAACAAAACTATTTTAGTTCAGAACTATATTAGTTCAATTAGTACAAAATCACCAGAAATGATATATTTTTATTTATTTTAACTCTGGACTGTATGACCGGAATCCAACAAGCGAGGGCTCGTCTAACGAGCGTTTCTTACTCTATATTGTACTTAATTTCACAGCAACATCATCTTGCCTTTTTTCCGCAGCATTTATGATAGTTTTTAGGTCTCGTATAGTAGGATTTTTAATAAAAACTTATAATTGTCGTTAATAGTTTTTCTGTAGATTAAACAGTCCATAATAAATAATTTATAACGTACAGAATTTACTAAATTACAAACTGCAGGTACAATGCACATAATCAGAAATAGGCTTACGGAACTTCGCGTTCGTCGTGCCACCAAATAAAATCGAAGTCTCGGGGCGGCGCGCGGCGAGGCCCCAGCGGTCTCGGGCGCGGCCTATTCGTAATTTTTATGAAGCAAATTTCAATTTGTCATTTTTAGTATAAAATTCTAACTGAAATTTTGTTAACTTAAAAAAAAATACTTTCTGTTAGATAAATATTAATGGCGAAATGATGGTGTAATCCACCATCTGTTTATAGATATTACTAAACAACTTAAGTCTAAGAAAAAGATATTAGCAAAAAAATATATGAATAGAAAAAAAATAAGACATATTATTTTTATTTTTTGGATTTATTACCTCCTAATCTCATATTTTTTTAATTGTGTCTGGAAGAAATTGGTTGATAGTTACTAATGATTTTACTGGACAGTCTATATTTTGCGAAGTTCTATTGGGACTCGCTTCCATATTTTTCTTTTGTTTACCATCAAAACGGCAGTGATAAAATCTTCTAAATGCTTATTAGACGTAGTCTCACAGCCAATCTTAAAATGTTTTTGAAACTCTTTCAAAAATTTCTCTTCTAACATTTACCAAGGCAGTTATCCATTTTATAATAAAATAAAAATAAACTAAAATTTACCCGCTAAGCAGTTTTAAGCTTCCATGCCGATAATAGAATAATTGGTGCCTTAATAAATGGTAAGTTAAGTTTTAAGACTTATCGCAAGTACCGTATGATCGAAAAAAAAACAGCGTCTAGTTGGTTTGGAAACGACGATCATTGACATTCCTTATATAATTTTACATGCAAAATGACAGCTATCTTTATTTCCATGCCACCTCTGACGCCATTTTTTTTCAATCGTATTGTATATTTGCATTCATATGAAAGCGCATAAGACTTTTGCGCAGTATAAACAAAAGCTGTGCTCTTACTATTTATTTTATATTAATGATACATTAATAACATTACTGTTATTATTTAATTTCTCTGCAAAAAGCAGCATCTACAATCTAAAATCTGTTTTTATCAGTAATCTGCAACCTCAGTTTATTGGAGACTATTTATTTATCAGGTACAGCTGGTAATGTCTTAAAATCCATGTTTTTGAATTAGCAATCTGCTCGAAATGTGCTAATCACTAGAAAACAATGAAAACCAATACAGATGATTTCTGATTGATCATTGTTATGGTATATCGATATAGCACTAAATATGCCCCCCCCCTAGTTATAATTCAAATTTGGCGCCTTGCCTTGACGGGAAAAGCGGAAAGAAAGTAGGAGAGGCCTAACGACTCGCTTCGAAGACGACGACGCGCCAAGAGTTTCGAGGCCGGTCGAGGTTAAAAAATGTGCGAAATAAATAGTTTTTATTGAAACTGTTGTGTCTCTCAATAAAATCAAAACCCACGAAAAGCATTTTTCGTATACATGGCGTGGAGCCGAAGCTGGAGAATTGTTGCTAACAAAATGGAATCATTCAAGGTTGTCTCCGAGACGCCCAAGCTTCCCGAGAACAAGAATGGCGGTGATTTTCTCGACTTTTCTGTTTTGAAAAGCAGAATTCCGGTTCCACTCCCAAAACCCTTTCAAAGAATCAACGGACAGCAGTGACCAGTTGAGTCAATCAGACGTGGATTTGACCAGTGAAAAATATAATAAGACTCCAACAACAGAACAAATCTTACTAAACGTAACCAATTCTTTCACTGAAGCATTAAAACTGTTCCAGCAATCAACATGTAACACTCCTGAGACAAAATTTACCCACAATTTTACTGGTCTTGGCCACAAGAACCCCATATACTTTATCGATGCTTTAGAAAGGTATTTTAAAGAAAACCACATAACCGATGAAGAAAAAGCATCTTTTACTGTGTCTAGGCTAAATGGTGAAGCAAGAAAGTGGTACGAGCCTTACATCTGCCTTAATTTAACATGGAAAAACTTTGTAGATCGCTTTTATCAGAGATTTAATAATATATTGTTAACTGCACAACTTACCTCTCAGTTGTATGGCGAAGGTCAAGCACAACATGAACCAGTAGGCATCTTTATATCCAGGAAGATCGCTTTAATTTCCAGACTAGAGCCAACCCGACCTGACAACCTTAAGGCAGCAATCATCATGGAACTGTTAAAACCTACGATCAGATCCAGGCTAAGAACATATCTAACTTCAATGAACTGTGAACAGTTAATTGGGGCTGCCACAGCAGTGGAACGAGACGTGGACGAAGAACATAATTATGGTATCCAAACACCAGCGCAGAAGAATCAACCCTCTACACCCTGTAGGTTCTGTGGACGCCTACATTTTCATCGTGAGTGCCCAGAGAATCCTTACAGACCGGAAAACCGGAGACGGGCTGGAAACGACCCCCACCAGTTGAATCCGGCCAACAACTATCCGACACAGTCATCGACATAGACAAACTAACAAAAGCAAGACTTTTCAAAGGATTGAGGAAGTCGAATTATTGTTTTTGCGCTGGCCAGTTGAGTCAGAAATCATCGCGCAGTCGCACTCGTCAAACCTAACCTAAATAAAACGAAAAACGTTTTTGCCTTGAACCATCCTTGAACGAACTGTTGAATTCCTGATTTTGCGTTTTGTTTGGTTATTACTATTATTTTATTAGCGTACAAAACGAAAACAAATAATTTAATACATTTTACATTTATGAAGAACATAATAATTACTGTGATTATACATATTATTGTGATTACATCGCTAACGTAGACAAAACGAAGGTCCTACAAATTGACTGTAAGTTATAAGAATCTTTATCTTTTTAATCTTTTTATGATTTGAATTTTCGTGCTTTATATTTTATAATAGACTCGAAAAAATATTTTTGCAAATTCTTGTGAAAATGTGAAGTTTATGTTTTTGTTTTATATTTGAAAAAGTTGTATATTTTTAAGATGTTTCTTGTTGTTCCTATTATTAATATTATAATATACATAATTATTTTTGTATCTTTTGAAGAATAATGCTTTTATTTCGTTTACCATAACTGTTGTTTTTTATCATCTTTTTTGTTATTTTAATAAGAGGAATACGTTTTCGTTTATTTAACTTTTGTTTTTTATATCTGTTATGTCCAGAAATTATTGTTTATTTTACCGATGGAAATAAATTTATTTGATTTTAATAAACGCTTTTTAATTAAACATCCTTGTCTAAAAAGCTACTACAAAATACACAATCCATAAGTAAACCGTCCTCGTCTAAAAGGCCAGTTGACGCAAGCGCGGTAATAAACTCTTATCAAACTTGTTACCGTTTTGCAGTACAGCGTTGACGCGTCTTATTTTTGTTAGTTTGTCTATGGTCATCGAGAAACCAACACTAAGAAGTCTTCTTAAAATTGTAAATGGAGTAAGTACACAATCGCATCTTCCTAGAATAAAAATTAAAATTCATGATAAAGTTATTTTCGCACTTTTAGATTCTGGAGCTAGCGTAAATCTTATACATCCAAATGTTTTACCTAATCTTACTTATAACAAAAGTAACCAAGATTTTATTTTAACTTGTTATGACATCCAAGTTCAGTCGTCAGGGCAAATTAATCTAAATTTTGATATAGACTCTATTTCTTGTAGTAGTAACTTTCAAATTCTCGACACACTCCATGAAAATTGCATTTTAGGAGAACCTTTCTTACAAAAATATCAAGTAGTCCTAGATTTTCATAGAAAAAGTGCATATATCGGCGTTCAAAATAGAAAAACTGTATACTGACAAATTCCTGAAAAAAATCATGTTTACACCAATGATTGTATTAAACCTCTTTTGTCTAAATTAAAACAACTTCCAGATCTCTCTGCTCTTATTGAAGAATATGTAGATATCTTCAATTATGGCTTACATCAACCCAAGACCAAAACGGTGCAGCATGAAATCAATTTAAATGACCCTCATAAAAAGATTATGTTGAAACCCTACTCTTTAAATCCACATCTCAAAGAGGTAATGTACGAACAAGTCGATGAGATGCTTTCTGCTGGTGTCATAGAGCCATCTTCCTACTGTTCCCCAGTCGTCATGGTAAGTAAAGACGGAAAAAAGCCACGTTTCTGCGTAGACTACCGCCAGTTGAACCAAATAACCATAGAGGAGCCATCTATCCTACCCAAAATCTCTGATACACTCAAAGATCTAGGCAACGCCACTATTTTCTCTGTACTTGACCTAAAATCAGGATATTGGCAAGTCCCATTGCATCCATCGTCCAAGCAATATACTGCTTTTTCTACCCCTGAAGGAACCCTCTATCAATTCACAGTCATGCCCGTTGGTCAAAGGAACGCTCCTGGGACATTCCAAAGGCTGATGAAAAACGAAGTCCTTTGTGGATATCTAAATAATTCCTGTGAAGTTTATCTAGATGACATCATAATATATAGCCCAAATGTAGAAACGCATACTTATCTCCGCTTAGTATTTGAACGATTAAGAATCCATAGTCTTCGAATTTCGCCAGAAAAATGTCAAATTGCTACTTCTGAAATAGACTACTTAGGACATCATATATCCGGAAATACCATACTACCTCAGAAAAAACATATTCTTGCCATTCATGATTTCCCTACTCCTAAGTCAAAGAAACAACTTCAGAGTTTCTTAGGTACATGTAATTGGATCCGTGAGTACGTGCCGTTTATGTCAAATCTTACTTCTCCCCTTAATTCTGTCCTTAAAAAGGGTTCCCGCTTTAAATGGACAGATGTTCATGAGCAAGCATTCCAAAATATTAAAAAAGTTGTATCTAAGCCCTTACTCTTGCATAGACCTGATTTCTCAAAACAATTCTATCTCCAAACTGATAATAATAATAATAATAATAATAATGTTTATTTATATACCTATTAAATTACAATGTTACAATAAATAAACATACAATAAACATAAATTTACCTCAGAAAAAATGAAACATTTTTTGTGCGAGGCATAGATTTACAACTATAATTTTAGAAAACACTTAAATTATAAATACACTCTAAAATTCAACAAACCGGTAATATGTAAAAAATACTTCCACAATAAAAACCTCCTGAATACCAACATACATATAAAATACATATAAAAAATAGAAAATGAAACAGTAGTTTTTTTTTATTATTATTACCCGTATTTGCTCTGCCTGATTGGAGAGAATGACACAACCATTTATGTCCTGATTTAACAAGTCACAATTCCAATTTGATATGAATCTAAATCCATTAGCCATTTCTTTGTTAAAAATTTAAATTGTTTTAAGTTCTTTAGAGTTTTTATCTCAACAGGTAATTTCGAATAATACTTCGGCGCAAGATACTCCGAGCCTTTTTGTCCAATTACTTTCTTACATCTTAGTGTTAGTAGATTTTCCGACTTTTTCTGGTGTCATATTGATGTGATAGTTCTGTTTTTTAAACCTCCTCTCTGTATCAAAATAACTAATTTTAAAAAATGTAATTTGCGAACATCGAGAACATTACTATCAGAAAATAATCTATCAGATGGATACAGTAAGGGCTTTTTAGTATAATTTTTAATACCCACCTTTGTAAAACAGTTAATTTTTTTAGATATTTATCAGCTACGCCTCCCCACCCAATTATTCCATAACAAATTTGTGATTGAAATAGTGCATAGTATATTGTTATGAGATGTCTTTCGTCTAGATATTCGCGTAAATATTTAAATGTGCCCACGAGTCTACGCAATTTATTTACTAGTGTTGTTATGTGGTTGTTCCATGCTTCGTCACATGGTATGGGCGCAGTTTTGTTTCAGATGGGCTCTGACAACTCTAGACAAATTATTTCTTACATAAGTGCTCACTTCACTCCCGCTGAAGCAAAATACCATTGTAATGAGCAGGAATGTCTGGCAATAATTTGGGCCATACGTAGATATCGTCCTTACTTGGAAAATACTAAGTTTGTACTTATTTCTGATTCTAAAGCTTTGCTCTGGTTAGACAGATATAAGGATTCTAAATCAAAACTTACCCGATGGGCATTGTTATTGCAGGAATATTCTTTTGATTTGAGACATTGTGCTGGAAAGGACAATGAACTCCCTGATTTTCTGAGCCGTAATCCCGAAAACAAGACTTTCAACATTCAAGATATTGACAATGAACGATTATTACCACCATGTTCTAACTCTAATATCACAGGTCCAGAATGTGTACAAGTAAATAACATCTCCCACATGAACTTGTTCGAAAATGTAGCCAACGCTCAACGTCGTTCACTCCTTTTGCGTAGAAAAGTATCTAAATGGAGGCGTATCCATTCTAAAAGTCAAATAAACTTGTCAGAACAAAGATTTCTTGACTCCTATGCAGTCCATGAAGAAGAGGATCTTCTCTATAAACGCTGCCGGTTATCCGAAAAACTTGTGGTTCCCCGAGCTTCTATTCAAGCAGTTATTGCATTTTTCCATGACAGTTCCGAGAGCGCTCATCCGGGAAGGGACGAGACTGCCCGTCAAATATCTCGAAGATATTATTTCAAAAACCTCCACAAAACTGTTGGTAAATATATAAATAACTGTATTACTTGTGCTTCCGTCAAGAAACGACAGTTTCAAAAGAAAGCCCCTCTTGCAAATCTCATGCTCCTGAGTACCCCTTTCAAATGTTGTCTGTAGATATTTTAGGTCCTTATAACACGAGTCGTAGAGGAAAGAAATATATCTTATGTGTAGAAGATGTCTTTACTAAATGGGTCAAAGCCCAATGCTTTTTCCGAAGTCGATAGTAAAACTATTATAAAATTCCTGAAATACGAAGTATTTTCTAGATTTGGAGTTCCTCAAACAATTATCTCCGATAATGGTCCCCAATTCCGATCAAAAATTTACAAAAAATTTAGCCAAAACTACAATTTCAATCTCCTATTTGCTCCTATATATCATTAGCAGAGCAACCGTGTAGAAAGACGGAATCAGGAATTGAAGAAGGTTCTACGGACGTTACTTTTAGATAAACCTGAAAAACACTGGGATGCCTACTTACCCGAAGCTTTGAGTATCCTGAGAACCCATAGAAATGCTGCTACCGACGTAACTCCTGCTATGGCACTATTGGGATATGATTTACCTGGTGCTGGTGAATGGAATTTACCCAGTTATAAATCTGAAAGAGATTTAGCAAAGTCCAAACCCTGGGAAGAACGAATTCATAATATTAAAGTTCATCAAAATGAATATCAAAAAAGATATACTAACGAGACAGAACTACCTCCACTCATTCTTAATGTGTGAGACACAGTTATGATCAAGGAGTTTCGCCAAACCAAAGAGTCTTTCGCCCCAGTATGGAGTGGACCTCATGAAAGAGTTAGGAAAAGAAGTGACCTTGTGTACGATGTACTAAGAGATGGACAGCCGATGACCGTACATGTGAATGACATTAGACTTGCCCCTTCAGGCAATTTCCCCGATTATGACACCTCCAGTTCAGAAAATGGCTCTTCTGAAGATTCAGAACCTGAAACCCCTGCTGACGAGGATTCGCCACCAAGTTTCGATGCCGTCCCTAAACTTAGTTTAGCTCAACCCGATTCTCAGATAAACTCAGACGAGGTATCTAGTTTCCTCTCCTTAGAGCCTAGGTTAGAGAGAAGAAATCGTCGGTTGGATTATCGACATTTTCCTAGAAATTATGCTGTTTTGGATAAAGCTCATAGTTCTATAAGGTCTTGTACCTCACCACCTTCTCCATCAAATTCGAATGTAACCCAAACGTCTCTTAACTCGTCTATTAGACGTCAAACCGTAAAGCCAAAGACTTGTATACTTAGTTGTTGCGCTTGATAATGGTTATTACCGACTTTATTAAACCTACCTACCTTACTACAGAATCTAAACATATTTCACACAAATCTAACAAAAGGAAGATTTGATTTGCACTTATTGTCATTTTTAGGTTTTCCATTCATTTATTTAGGTTTTAACAATTATTTTGAATTTTGTACTCTGTACTATCATTATTTTTAGAAGATATAACTCAATATTTTCTGTTACTTTACTAAAGTTATTATTACTTATTTATTTTTATTTAGTTCATGTAAAATTTGTATTTTTGCATTGATTTATGTAAAATTTTGTATTATTGTTTTAACCGTCATGGCAACGCTTTTTTCAAAGTGGGGGGGTGTTATCGTATATCGATATAGCACTAAATATGCCCCTCCCTAGTTATTATTCAAATTTGGCGCCTTGCCTTGCCGAGAAAAGCGGAAAGAAAGTAGGAGAGGCCCAGAGAAATAGAAGGGATAGAGAATGAGCGTCAACATGCGCAGAAGGTCTAATCAAGTTGGGCGCCATATTCCAGGTCTTCGTGTCATTTTGTATATAGGTGGTAATCTATAAGTAATCAAATATCAATTTGCTGTTTTCAACCATACGGGGGGCAATTTAAATTTAGTGAAATTCATTTATTATGGTTAGCTAACATTAATATGATTTATTTAATTATCAGTTTCAAAACTGCGTACAATATTGGTATAAAATACACTAAATATACGAATATTCTGACAAAAGACGCTACGGACAGATGACCTTTTCGTCGTTAAACACTCGAAATGATATTAAATAAGTATTTACAATATTTCATGTTTACCTGTACTGAATTACGCGTTTCAATTTAAAATTTTTGCAAATTTGGTAAAAATTGTTCTAAACAACTTTTTGTTCAAGTTGTATATCCATAAAAAACATTTGGTTCATAATTATTTTTGATGATTACCTACCTTGTATTTTTAATATAAACCTAGAAAAAATATGTTTTTGTTTAATTTTTTTTATTCGTCCCTTCAAATTGTGTTACAAAAACTGTTACATACATGTCCTCTAACAAATATTTTCATAATACATAAACATCATTGATTTTATTAAGGGTATTATTATTAGTATTTATCCTGGTTTTTGTCGACAATAAAAACTCAATCTTGTAATAGAACATCAATTTTATATTTCGTAAAATTATTTTGATACAAATTCAATTTGTCAAAATTCAAGTCATTAATATATTGATAAACGACCCAAATAATTCCTAAATATTTTATTATAAAAAAAAACTGTTACTGGTAAGTTTGTAAAACACATTATGGTTTGTCTTAATACTAGAAAAAATCATTTATTTTTTGCACAAAAGATGCTTGTCGATTCTTATTTGTCCATAACAAAATTCTGTATGTACAATATACATATACCTAATTTATTATTAAGAAAATTAGATTATATGATCTCAGAATTTTAAGAAAAATTTTTTAAGATAAAATAGTTTCTTCTCAACTGTAATATTGTCAACTTTGGCCTGTATTTTATCTATTTAAAAACATGGGATTGACAATCCCCTTACTAAAATACATACTGGAAGGTACCGATTAAGCTTCATTGCATCAAATACCTTTGCTATAAATCCTGGCTCACAATTTAAGGCCATTGCAAAATGCTTTTGAACTTCATCATAGATTTTACAAGAATAAAAGTGTAATATTGAAACAAAGTAACATTGTAAGCTTCATGACTAATAATCTCATTTTTAACACTCTTTAAATATCATCTCGTTAACAATTATGAATATTATATGATTTTTCTCAGTGATTTGTGGCAGAGATACAAATTAATATATGCCCCATAACAGTTTTTAAATAAGAAACTTCTGCCTACAGATTTAATTTTCTTATTGGCATAATACCCTTTCTTTCTATATAAATCTTGCCATTTTTCCAGTCCAATGTTCCTTGTTTTTACAGTTGTAGGAATACTAAAAATGTTGACTATAGAACTCGATACTATGTTTGAAAAAGCCTTCATACCTGTAACTGTGCATAAATCTAATTAACTGAATTCTCCTCCTCTTGACACTCTGAACACAGCCGCTGCTAATGTTAGAAATATTTAGCACAAAACTACAACTACCTACAACAAACTTTACAATAAAAATGTTAAATTTTCGCTGTTCGATTAAAATACCCTATCTTATGTTTTCTTTTCCTCCAAATAATCTTCTTGTCAAGTAAGGACCAATCTTATTTGATATATTTCTGGTCACTTGAACTTGTGCTTTCATGGACACTATAAGAGTGCACTGTTTTACAGAACCACGAACATTGATTCCAAGTATCTTCTTCCTCCACACGTAATAAAAACATCCTCTTTAAATGGCCACATCATACACTTATTTTTGACCATTCCCAATTACAATCACGATTTTTACAAATCGCCTTTAGGAAAGTTAAAAATAAACAGTTTTGAATCATCTGTAAACACGATTATGTTGTATAAACTTACACATGAAAACTAATCATTATTCCCGGCGTATTAGCTTTCTAGAATGACTATGAATATACAACAGGCCTTTTTGAATTAGTGTTTAGAATAATTGAGATAATAATAAATTTTACTAGATAACAACACAAACGAAAAAAAAAACAAAACAAACAGATGTCAATTAAAGAGGGGAAGTGACAGCGAGACCTGGAAGATGTCTGCCATCTTGCCGTCGACAAAAATTTGGATGCGCACTCGTCGAAGCTCATTCTCCCACTTCCATATCTCTGGAGAGGCCTAACGACTCGCTTCGAAGACGACGACGCGCCAAGAGTTTCGAGGCCGGTCGAGGTTGAAAAAATGTGCGAAATAAATAGTTTTTATTGAAACTGTTGTGTCTCTCAATAAAATCAAAACCCACGAAAAGCATTTTTCGTATACATCATAAAAAATGACGAATACCCATTACAGATGCAGATTAAATTAATCCGATTTACAAAGAACTTTTTTTTGCGAAAATTTGCGAAGAAAGTAACAATATTTTGAGCGCATCGTAAATCGCCGACGTATTAGTCTAATACGTCGGTACTTTACGCAGCACCCGAACTATCCCGAGCGGCTAATGTGTTGGCGAAATCCGAATATGCGGACGGGTAACACATTTGAATAAGAAGACTAAGGAAGGAGCATATCAAAAATCTTAGGTGCACCCATAGACAAACAGAAAAATTAAAAGACTGCCAGAAGACATACGACGCGCAGGCAAATGTACCTGTAGCGCATCGACGCAAGTGCCGAAATACGTCCATCTAGCTATCTGTGTTTCGACACTAGTCCGTTAGTCTTAGCATATTCAGAAAGAACACGCTAACCTCCAGCGTTGCCAATTTGTGGGGAATTCCCCAAATTTTGGGGAATCCGGAGCCGATTGGGAGTTTTGTGGGGATTTTAGCAATAGGGGCGAAAATAAGGGGAGTTTCAACATTTTATTGCTGATTGAAAATGGCGTAAAATTTTTAGCTTTAAAAACGGAGCGGGACGATATATCTTTCCCAACTTAAAATTATAATCTGCTTTTTACTTGTGCTTCCCTTTGCAAATGCTTCAGTTGAAAAAGAAAATTTAGTGACCTCAAATTATTTATGACTACTAGGGAAGGGATTAAAAACACAGGAGGTAATTTACAGTTTAATCCCTCTAACATATATAATAAATATTGTATTTTTATTAAAATTAATTTTTTTTTGTTAAAATAATCATATGGGGAATTTTTGGTAAATCGGGACATTTTTCTCCCCAAATTGGCGAATTTAATTTAGATTTTTGGGTAGTTTAGAAAATTGACATTGGCAACGCCGCTAACCTCATTCTTTTGTTTGTTGTTTGTTCAAAAACCGGCACACGGCGTAGTACAAGGTTTGATCATCTTTTAAGAAATGTTTGATTGTTAATTTTATTTTTGTGCAAACTAAACAGTTGTTTTTTATTAAAAAATAGCAGACAAAGGTAAGAAAGATAATGTCCACGCAGAAGTTTTTATTTCACAGGCTATTCTTTCTAGAAATTATACCATCCAGCCCTCCTATTTAATTATTAAATGAAAGTGTGAAAGAGATATCAAGGGCTATTCTGTTAAAATATCATCCGGCCAGTCTAGGCCCTGTTGTGAACCAGAAGGTCTGCTGTCTGCTAAGTTGGATGTTGGATATAGAATGGAAGGAATATCATGGCCGAGAACAAGGCATAATTATATGTCCCGTGATGTAGGGGGGTAGGTTTGTTTCTAATAGGCAGTAAAACCAAAAATTCTACTGTGAATCTTCATATTCTAGGCCTGTAAGATAAATAATTCCTGGAGCCATCTCGAGGTATAGTACTCAAGTCGGATCGAATCAATAGATAGCACAATGAAAAGAAATAATAGCCATCATAAAACTGTAAATATGTATATAACTAGTACAATGTAGCTATTTAACTGTAAGTACAATGTAGCTAGATATTTAGTAGAATAGGGGTATTATAAATTAATACAAAATACAATAATTGGTCACTCTTTCCATTCCCATTCAATTCTTCCCATTTAATCATTTTCCCATAAAAAAAGGAAAATTAAAATTAAGAGTGCCGTTAACCAAAAATAGTGAAATAAATGGAGATAGTCAAATTTTATATTAGCGTGTAAGACTTTGATTAAAAAGGTGTAAAAGGATTATAAATGCTGTATTTATATCCTTTAATATCATGATAATATAAAAATTGAGTAGGTATCTCCATTTATTTCACTGTTTTTGGTTAAGGGCACTCTTAGTTTTAATTGCCTTAAAAATAATAAGTATAATAATAATTTAAATCTCCCGCTCTTTCATAGTTCGTACCTGTAGCCAAGTAGAGGGCGCTAAAAGCGCAATTTCCCAACATTTTACCACGCGATTCACCACTCTCTAAACTATTAACTTTCTCTATGGGTGCACCGCGATGGGCCTCAAATATGGCCGACTTAAATTCCGGTTTATCAGTGCCGTTCTAATTTTAAGGGCTTTTCGGAAACTGTGATCTGATTGATCGGATTGATAGGATTACTAATCCAGACGTTCGAAAAGTGATCTCAAAACGAGTCAATGCGTTCGGAAAGTGATCCGAATAACTCGATTTTTGCCATATGTTATCCTACTAACCCAAACATGAGGTGGGTAAGCATTAATCAAATTGATCATTATCTAGGATAATTTTAAACGTAACGGTCGCATAGAAGTATATAGTTTTTAATAACCGTTTTGTCGAAATCACTTTATCTAATGTTGATCAAATACATGATATTTTGGTAGTGACCGTAAAATTAGCCAATCAGCATAGCATCGTAACTCTAGATTTTAAATAAATAAAAAACCAACAAGTAATTCTAAAGATACTGACTGCGAAAAAGCACTATCGGAGACACCCAATAGGAAAAAAATGAAAACTCAACTACAGAAAAGTGGTTTTGAAACATTTAGATTAAAATAGCCAGGCATAATGAAAGAATGGAACTTGATAGACAATTCTGAAAATTTTCATCACAATTGGTAGATAAAAATTGATATATTTTTTTATTATTAATATGATGGAATGTATATTATGTTGGCAGTAAATAAATGATTGAAACAAAGTTTATAGTGTTTTTGTTTTAAATGGCATAATTTTTAAAAAGCCTAAAAATAAAACACATTTTGTTTTTATAAAAAATAGTCTTACAGAAACTGAAAAGTATACTTAAAAAAGCAAAACAAAATCTAATGATCCAACCGTTCGTAATTAAACTACCAGCTGATTACTCTCAGCACTGATCTTGGAACAGCTGATTAGTAAACTACCTAATCTAGGATTTTATTTCCGAAAACCCCTTTATTTAACAAATGTAAACCTATGATGTAGGGTAAACGTGGGGTAGACTCAATAATATGTTGTTTTATTTGACGTTGTGAATAAATGTTGGTAGTTATTAAAATTGTTACAAAAATATATAATTCTAATAAAAATAGATAAGTTATAATAATTATTTATTAACACAAACATCGGATACGCTACTGAAGCAGGTAAATCAAATTGACGTATATAAATTCTTTGACATCTAATCTTTGACAAGTAGTAAATAAAAGCAAAAATGCAAGAAAAAATATATAATTAGTTAATTTAAATGAATTTCATAAATGATCGGTTTACTACACGTATGTATATTATATAGTCACTTACTAGCGAAAAGTTGTTCCATTATTTCACTCGATTTTTGCCGAGATCTACCGCACGCTACACAACCAACTATTTTAGAGTCTTTTTCGATAAATCGCGATAGTGTCACTGTTAATTTAAGTTCTGCCACAATTTCCATCTAGATTTACTACCTTTATACAACTATCAGTAGTAGAATAAATTATAAATAACATAAAATAAGCTCCGTGAAGACTGACAAATCCATAAAATTTCAAATCAAATTCAAATGTGTCAAATGAATCGTCAAACAGAACTATCAAGGATCCCCACCCTAGAGTGCTTTTATGGTGCTTTTTCCGCCCACCATGCATGAATACATGGATAGCATTATGCTCCTTCATAGTCTTCTTATTCAAAGGGTAACACGCATATTCTCCCGTGATCGGTTTGTGAGGCCAAAATTCGATCGGCGGCCATACTTTGGTGACAAGATTTCGAGGTGACACCGAGCGAATTTTTATGTTTTTTGTGACAACTGTTTTGTTTTAAATTTATAAACTGTGTTGTTTAGTATGGTGAAATGTTCAGCGTAGGGCTGCAAAGGCCGAAGCGAGAAAAAAGTGGCTGGAATTACATTTCACAGGTAAAAACCGATACACAACTTTTGTTATATGGTCATAAAATGTACATTTTTTCATTATAGCAGTAAAATTATGTAAAATGCTTTTAATATGTCTTGTACCACATCCAAACCAAACTATTGTTAATAATTCCAAGTAGTATTTTCGATATCCTGTATTATAATTAATGTTTGAAACTATAAATAATGCTACTCAGCCTGGATTTCGCCAGTGGCGTAGGGAATTATAATCAGAGAAATACAATATCTGCAATAAACATTAAAAAAAAACATTAAAATTGTTATATCCATATTTAACCTTCAAATGACCTTATTGACTCTTTATACTTATTTATTGTTATTCATTGTTTATTTCAAAGTTCTAATATAACTCGAACGAACAACTTGAACGCACAACTCGTATCGAAGTTCATATAATTCGTTAATTTTACCTTGTTAAGTATTTTAATGTTTTTTTAAAATAATAAAAGTGAAAGATAAAATCTAACAATTGTTTTTCGTGATTTTTTGTAAGTTCTTTCGCTTGAAGGATTGGAATCCACCGTGGGTAGTTAGAATACTCGTGTTCTACCGACGTTTTGTGAATATCCTACCGACTGCGCCAATTGTTAGATTTTATCTTTCACTTTTATTATTTTAAAAAAAACATTACTTAAAATACTTTAAAAACACTTTATTAACTTTTAAAATTTAACAAAGTAAAATAAACGAATTATATGAACTTCGATACGACACGGATTCGAGTTGCGTTCGAGTTGTTCGTTCGAGTTGTGCGTTCGAGTTGTTCGTTCGAGTTATATTAGAACGAACTTATACGTTTAACTTTAAAATAAACAATGAATAACAATAAATAAGTATAAAGAGTAAATAAGGTCATTTGAAGGTTAAATATGGATATAACATATATGATTTTTTACATCTAAAGGCAGAACTTCATAATTCCCCTCTTCCCAGAAGGTATGGAGCATGGTATGGAGACATCGACGTCTTCTAACGAAAGAAATCTCTAACTAATTTTATTTCTTCCGAGTAGTGGTACTTCCTAGGTTGACGTTTGTCTTTCTGGGCCTGATGATGGGAATTGTTTAAGTCCCGAAACATGTCGCCCCCTGCTTTTTTTGAAGCATTTAAATTTAAATAAACATCTTAAAGATTGTGAGTTATTTGTCCCCTTACCCGCCTTCAGAGGTTTTACTTTGATAATATGTACTCACACTGGGTTAGAGAACGTTTAGAGTTTTTAAAAGTGTATTTTCTACGAAATACAAAGCAACATTGAACACAAAATAAACTATAAATTCTTATGGAGAAGTTCTCCATAGACATTCTCCAGGAGAATATATGATTTTTTACATCTAAAGGCACAACTTCATAATTCCCCTCTTCCCAGAAGGTATGAAGACATCGACGTCTTCCAAGCATTTTTAACTACTAAGTATCAAAAATATCACATAATAAGGAACAAATTCACAAAATATAGATTTTTTATTTCTTTAAATTGATCAACAAACAAAGTTTTTAGGTTATGTTTTCACTGTTATTTAAAAAAACTACATTAGTTACATAAACTACACATTTACTACTCGACATTTAAAAAACTACTTGTGACATGTAGTAAATGTAGTATATTAATTACTACGTGTAGTTTAACAACTCTGGCGACAACACACAGTTACGGCAGATTCGAGTCAGTAGCGTGCGGCTTAATTTAGTTTGATTTTTTCTTGAGTGATATATTTTGTTTTTGTTGTTTTATTTTTGTTTATTATGTGATATATTTGGTTTTTCTACTTTTATTTTCGTTTCTTTTGTAATATAATTTGTTTCAGTAGTTTTATTTTTGTTGTTCAATAAAAGTTTCTTTCTGTTTCCTAGAGATCCTGTTAGGTATGTACCGTATGATCGAATAAAAACGGCGTCCAGTTGGCTTGGAAATGACGATCGATGACATTTCCCATATAAATTTACATATAAAATGACAGCGATCTTCATTTCATAGCCATCGCTGACGCCGTTTTTACTCGATCATACGGTATATATGTGATTAATTATTTTAACATATTTTAGTTGTGAAGAAAAACAGTAGTATACATATTAGGACATTCAGCTAAATAGGAAGATCTAATTAAAAATCTTAACAAACGTAAGATTTAATGTTAAATATTTAGTAAAATTTAATGTTGTATCTTGACATTAAAAATTAAATTTAAAAATCATTATATTATTAATTTAAATATAATTATAAAAGTAAATAAAATGAGTATAGCGAAAATAAGTTAACAATACATTTTTAGGGCAAGAACATGGGCAATTGCAGCTAATAGAGAAGACTTGATTGAAGATATAAATAAGGCCCACAAAAGGTACAGGTTGTGTTCTGTTCATTTTGAATTTAAAATATTTACCAATTCACTTTGTAACCGTTTAAAATACAATGCGGTACCTACTTCGTTTCCTGCCATGAAAAAAATAGAAGTTTCTCAAAAAAAATTGTGGATTTGTTAATTTGTGAAATTTGAATATTAATAAAATTTGCTACGCCCATTGATGGGCATAATTTGTACGTAGCCTCTTTATATTGTTCAATAAATATTTTATTAGTATTTCTTTAATTCTTGTTTGTAACTCCTGGCATGTTTTTATTTAAATTTATAAAGGCAGAACTTCATAATTCCCCTCTTCCCAGAAGGTATGGAGCATGGTATACATCGACGTCTTCCAAGCATTTTTAACTACTTAAGTATCAAAAATATCACATAATAAGGAACAAATTCACAAAATATAGATTTTTTATTTCTTTATATTGATCAACAAACAAAGTTTTTAGGTTATGTTTTCACTGTTATTTAAAAAAACTACATTAGTTACATAAACTACACATTTACTACTCGACATTTAAAAAACTACTTGTGACATGTAGTAAATGTGGTTTATTAATTACTACGTGTAGTTTAACAACACCACGGCATATAAATCAATCGGCAGGCCATAGAGACGGCAGGCTAACCCGCTTTGGCGGGAACGCTACGCGCATATCCTCGCGCACGCCGCCGTTTGCGTTTTCATCAACAGAAAGTAACCAGTGTCGTAGTTTTTTCAGCGACAACCAGAGTTGTTAAGTAGTTTATGAAGCAAAAAACTACGCCAAAAACTACGCGTAGTTTTTTGTATTAACTACGTTTTAAAATTTTAAAAACTACCTTCAAAAACTACACAAAAACTACGTTAAAAACTACCTACAAAAATATAGTAAAACATAAACAATTTAGACTTTAAACAAAAATGAAGCCAAATTCTTATCATGGAAGTATGAAGTTATATATTTGTATAAGTTAAACAACATCAGAAAAAAAGACATTTTTTTTCAACAAAAGTGTTTTTAAAGTGTTATTTTCAAAGTAAAACCTCTGAAGGCGGGTAAACTCACATTCTTTAAGATGTTTATTTAAATTTAAATGCTTCAAAAAAAGCAGGGGGGCGACATGTTTCGGGACTTAAACAATTCCCATCATCAGGCCCAGAAAGACAAACGTCAACCTAGGAAGTACCACTACTCGAAAGAAATCTCTAACTAATTTTATTTCTTCCTAGGTGACCTTGACTCGTCCTTACAAAAATTAGACGAGAACTTGAACAATTTGAATAGTAAAATAATTAACTTGGAAGACAGTTTGAATGATAAAATTACAGAGAATTCTCAAAAATTAGAAGACAGTTTGAAAGATAAAATTATGGAAAATTCCCAGGATTTAATTAATATTTTAGAAGATAAGATCGCAGAAAATTCTAAAGACATACAGGCCAGCTTTAATAATAAAATACTTAATTTAGAAGAAAAGATAACAGAAAATTCCAGGGAATTATAAAAGAAGATAATAGATACACAAGATAAAATAACAGAGATTGAGGAAGACGTAAATAGAAACATCGAAATTTTAAAAGAATAAATAGCGAAGTCAAATTCACCAAAATGTCAAGAAACATCGGAGGGACCGAAACTAGTCGAAAATAGGTATACCTATTACGACATTTAGAAATGAGGTTCGGCCAAGCTCATTTGGAACATGTCTATCATTCCCAGCTAAAAAATCGCATTCAAAAGGCAAATGAGTCTCTGCAGGAGTTTGAAGCCAACGTAGCCCGCCTCGCTCGCCTTGCGTACCGTGCTACGCCCGAGAATGTTATGGAGCGGTTGGCAGTACAGGTATTCTCCGACGGCTTACGTGACAACGAGACAAGACAAGCACTTCTCCTAGCCCACCCAACGCACTTGGTGGATACTTTAGCACGTGCCCTAGAATTTGAGGCCGCGAAACAAAGTTCTAGGTCTTTAGGAAGAGTACGGGCCATCGACGAATGTTCCGACGAATCCGTGGAAGGGATTGTTCGGAAGGTAATGGACCAGTACATGGGCAAGAAGGGACCGATTCGTTGCTGGAACTGCGGACAGGTGGGGCACGTGCGAAGCCGTTGTAAGGAGAAGAACGAAGAACCGGCTTCGTCGAGGTCGGAAAACTACTAAGGGTCGAAATGAAGGGGCAACGTCGACCTAACAATGCCCCAACGAAAACTGCTCAAGTCGCCTCGCTACAACACAAATTCAATAGCATTTTTGTGGATGGTTTTGTTGATGGAGAGTTCCGGACAATGCTGTTGGATACAAGTGCGACGAAAACTATCATCAGACCGGACATTCTTAAAACATCGAAGAAGGTTAAAACATCACAATGGCGACTACGTACTGCTACGGGGGGCTCCGCTGCTATCCATGGAGAAATAAACCTTAATTTTGTTATTGGGAGCACCAGTTTTGAACATCCAGTGTTAGTAGCAGATATCGAAGATGAACTTATTCTCGGAATGGACATTATGACCACTAGAGGTTTTGAACTAAACTTCAAACAGGGAATTTTGAAAATAAATTAAGAAGAAGTGGTTCTACATCGAAAATGTGAGGAGACGCTTCGCGTGGTGGTAGCAGAAGATGTTTCGATCCCTGAGCGCTGTGAGATATTTTTGGATGGTTGCCTAGAAGGTAAAATGAATAATGGGAGTATTATTCTGTTGGAGCCAAGGAACCATGACAGCGAAATAGGACGAGGGATCGCTGTTGGAAAAGCCCTGCTACGAGCGAAGAAAACTGTACCGGTGAGAGTAATGAACACGAATTATTATTCTGTATCCTTGAAGAAGGGAACCCTCTTAGGGTACTGTTGTTCGGTCTCCTCAGTCGTTCGAAGCGTGGAAGCCTCCAAAGTTTCGACTTCAAAAATTCCGGACAAAATGGTGAAGGAGTTAGTAAACGTTAAGGGATTATCTCCCGAAAATAGTAGAAAATTGAGAAACCTGATAATCAAGTATCAAGATGTGTTTGATAAAGGAGAAGCAGGACAGAGAGGTCGTACCAATTTAGTACAACATAAAATTGATACAGGAGATGCGCGACCAATCAAACAAAATCCGAGAAGACTTCCGCTCGCCAAACGTGAAGAAGCTGATAAAATCCTTCGAGAAATGAAAGAAGAAGATGTCATCGAACCATCTAACAGCCCGTGGACATCGCCGGTAGTACTAGTAAAGAAGAAAGACGGTACCACCAGATTCTGTGTTGATTATCGGCAGCTCAATAATGTTACCAAGAAGGATAGTTATCCCCTGCCGAGGATAGACGATACTCTAGACACGCTGGCGGGGTTAACGATATTCTCTACGTTAGATCTGAAAAGTGGATATTGGCAAGTCGACATGGCGCCGAAAGATAGAGAGAAGACAGCGTTCTCGGTGGGCTCCGGACTGTGGCAATTTACCGTCATGCCTTTTGGATTGTGCAACGCGCCAGCTACCTTTGAGAGACTAATGGAGTCTGTGTTAAAGGGACTATCCTGGACTACCTGTTTAGTGTACCTGGATGACATCATAGTGGTGGGGAAATCCTTTGACCATCATCTGAAGAATTTGGAAGAAGTTTTCAAGCGACTAGGGAGTTCTGGTTTGAAACTTAGCCCCAAGAAATGACATCTGTGTGCAAAGGTACACTACTTGGGCCATGTAGTCTCCTCCCAAGGAGTTGCGGTAGATCCACAGAAGACCAAGACAGTGGAAGAGTGGCCAATACCTAGAGATAAACATGAACTACGAAGCTTTTTGGGACTATGCACATACTATCGCCGTTATGTACAGTGTTTCGCCACCATCGCAAAACCATTGACCAGACTTACCGAAGGCGAGAGGCGTTTCTCTTGGGACTCAGATTCTGACGAGGCATTCCGAAAATTGAAGAAGGCACTGACTAGTGCGCCCATACTTAGCTACCCTCTAGGCAACGGAAACTTAATATTGGATACCGACGCTAGCAATGTTGCGTTAGGCGCTGTTCTGTCTCAGATCCAGGATGGTCAAGAAAAAGTCATTGGTTATTTTAGTAAGACCTTGTCAAAACCGGAAAGGAACTACTCTGTAACCAGACGAGAATTACTAGCAGTAGTTAAAGAAGTGGAACACTTCTACAAGTATCTCTATGGAAGAAAGTTCTTGTTAAGAACAGACCATGCTGCTTTGAAATGGCTTTGCAGTTTAAGAATCCTGAAGGGCAGGTAGCTAGATGGATTGAAGGATTACAAGAATTTGACTTCGACACAGAACATCGAACTGGGGCAATCCATCGGAATGCCGACGCACTTTCCAGAAGACCTTGCGCTAAGGACTGTAAGCATTGTTCCCGAGCAGAAGAGAAAGAAGCGAAACTCCTAAGAACAACTGTGGTTAATGATAGTTGGCAACCCGAAGATCTTGCAAATGACCAAACCAGTGACCCAGAATTAGGTTTAGTAATTAACTGGAAAAACGCAGGCCAAAGACCAACGTGGGAAGAAGTTTGCAGATATTCGCCGAACGTAAAGTCGTACTGGGCCCAGTGGAATTCCTTGGTAATAGATAACGGACTACTTCGCCGTGTGATCGAGAGACCGGAGGGACAAGAAGAGAGAAGGCAGATCGTCATTCCAAAGAAGAGGGTCCGAGAAGTCTTGGAGGAAGTTCACAATGGAACCAGCGGTGGACATCTGGGTGTTACCAAGACACTTGGCAAGCTGCGTGAACGGTTCTACTGGGTGAACTGCAAAGAAGATGTGAGGGCCTGGTGTAAGAAATGTGACATTTGCGCAGCCATCAATGGGCCACAAAAGCGTGGTAAAGCCCCTATGCGCCAGTACAATGTTGGTAGTCCCTTCGAACGAATAGCGATCGACGTGGCTGGTCCTTTCCCGGAGACGAACGATGGCAACAAATACATTGTGGTAGTAATGGATTACTTCAGCAAATGGGTCGAGGCCTACGCGTTGCCAAATCAAGAAGCGTCCACGATTGCTGATGCCCTTGTTAAAGAATGGATCTGCAGGTTTGGTGTTCCCATGGAGCTTCATTCAGATCAGGGAAGAAACTTTGAGTCCAATCTGTTCCAAGGCGTCTGTGAAGTCCTGAACATCCGCAAGACCAGGACGACTGCTCTACATCCACAATCCGATGGGATGGTTGAACGCATGAACAGAACTATCAACCGTTATCTGGCCAAAGTAGTCTCTGACCACCAAAGAGACTGGGACAAATTTCTTCACCTGTTCCTGTTGGCCTACCGTTCATCCGTCCAAGAATCTACAGGGCAAACTCCAGCCAGCATCGTTATGGGACGGGAAGTGCGCCTACCCTGTGATCTGAAATTTGGTTGCCGACCGGGAGAAGAAGTCGCCGGAGAAGATTATGTCCACACACTACGTCAAAGGATGGACGACATTCATCAGAGAGTCCGCCTAAATATTCAAAGTGCTAGTGACCGAATGAAGGAACACTACGACATTCAAGCTGAGCATGGAGGATACCAACCAGGGAAGTTGGTGTGGCTATATAACCCGCAGAGACGTCGTGGGTTATCTCCGAAGCTACAATCCTCGTGGGAAGGGCCATACGAAGTCATGGATAGAATTAATGACGTCGTATACCGTATCAGAAAATTGCCAAAAGGAAAACCGAGGGTAGTCCATTTCAACCGTTTGAGCCCCTACCAAGGCGAAATAGAAGATCGTGCTGGGACCGTGAGAACCTGCAGCTTTGATCCCCCTGATTCGGAGATGTCCTTTGACGATTTCATGGCCCGATACAACAGCAGTGAGAAGGCTCGCTATGGTGTAACCAAAGAAGATCAACGAGACCTCTTTTCCGTGCCTCCTGATTATTCGCTCGCTCATTGTGTGGCCCGAGATTTGCGGATGTCCAGAGGAATCGCTGCGACGTTCAATGAGAAGTTTGGGCGTGTCGGAGAACTACGCCAACAGGATCCAGAGGTTGGGAGCGTCTTGAGGCTAACCGACAATGAACATGGTCAAGTGTAAAACTTGGAAAATAAGTTTGTTATAATAATGCTCTTACTTATTTACTAGTCTAATAAACAATATGCATTCCTTCGGAAACTCTCTATTTATTTATTTGATAATGCTAAAACACTCTATTTGAAAGTCGATTAGAGAAAACAGTATGATTCATTGGCAAGCGATGTAAATATTTGTGATCAGGTAAAATTGTGATGTAAGAGGATGCTTAGCTCGGCAGGCGGCAGGGCAGTCAGTTGTTGATAGGCCGGCCGGCTGTGTAGTGTTGTGTTTTATCACAGAGCTGACATTTGGAAGTAGCGAGTCTTTTGACTGTGGAAGTAGAAAACCTCTTGTGACGTCGTTCCTTCGAGGATGGTCTTGAGAGTTTGAGGTCTCTCTTGCTTCTCGATTGACACCGTTGGGGCGTTGTGTGAGGACCCCAATTAGCCCCATCGATTGGGATGCGAATCTGTTTAGCGGCAGATTTGCGTCCGGGGGAAGCCCCTATACTATTTCAGGTGACACTAGCTAGTTGTTGAAGATTATCAACCAATAGATCCGAAATAATATTTGAATTAGATGGAAGATATGGAATGGGATATATTGAATAGAATGTCAGTGATGTCAGTGGCTAGGGGCCGGAGTACCCCCGGGTGAGTCTTACTATTTAACTATCAATTTTATCCAGATCAGTAAATATTTGTTTTGTTATTTTCATGTACAATGAGAGAGTGCTTGCCAATGACCAACTAAATGGATATTTGAGGTGAATTTGCTTTGTGAGACCCGGTTGAGCAAGCCCGAAAAATAACGATTTTACACAAGCAAGGCACATTTTCTACCTAGTCACCAAGGAATGGTCCCCAAGTAAGCTGACTTATTTCAATCTATGGAAGACCCTGATGGAACTGAGAGAAGCCCTGCTAAACAACAACATTACACGATTAGGCATTCCGAAGCTGGCGTGTGGACTCGATGGTTTGAGTTGGCGTACAATCCGGAACATGATTGAAGTCTTGTTCAGATTTACGGGAATCGAGATCCTCGTTTGCTGCTACAACCCAAAGCTGAGATCGGGAGAGAAAACAGTAGACTGCTATTTCTACCAGACTTCTCAATGTACCAGGAGCCAGCTTTGCAAATACCTTCATTCACCGTGTACATCTCGGGACGAGCATGTACCTAAGAAGGGGGCAGTGTTGCGGACCCGTGTGGACTCGACCTAACCTAACTATATGTCCCGCCCTCAGATGACCTTAACATCGCATTAAAGAATAGACACCGTAATGATTCATTCGTTCGAGAAGAATCGAGTCCCACTGGAATGGACTAGTACATACGAGAACATTCAAAACCTTCTCTATGCACCTAACGATCTATAGACTATTTGTGACAAATCTTTTCGGATTAATCACTTGCATATGGGTAGCGTGACTATTTTATAATTATGAAAAAACAATTAAGTTGAACGGAAGGCAAACTTGGATAAAAAGTACACCGACTCTTTGGAGCGTATGTTTAATGCTTTGTCTTAGTGCCTGTTAGTCTCTCAAATCTATTATAACTTACCTTAATTACGGCCCGACCTCTGTCTGTAAATATGTAGCTCATTTCTCGAGACTTTTCGGAACTGCTCTAAAGATATTCTGCCCGTTCATAAGGATCTTATTTATATACTTTTAAAACACTCTTATTTTTTTTACTATAGAAATAAAACGGCGGAGTTTTTAGAAAACATTTAAATTTAATATTAAAAAGAAAATAAAGAACAAATAAAAAAAAATATATATATATATATGATCGAAATTACTTGTTATTACTAAAAATGGAAAAGAGATGGAAAAATACAAGAAAATTGTCTGGTGTCTGCTTTGTTGAAAAATCTGATAATTACATAATCAATTGAACCTTCATTACTAAATCTTACTACAACACATTAAAATAATTTTAGAGAAGAAAATTAAAAACATTTGACAAAAGGACATAAAAAAAAATACTATTAGTAGACACCAGACTTAAAAACTACAGGGGGTCACATCGTGAACCTTACCGAATTTCGCGAACCCGAGAGAGAACCGTGTCTTTTAAAAACTTAAACCGAACTAACTTTTCTGCCTAAAAACAGCCCCGAGGTTCCAACATTACAGGGTTGAAGGGTGGTGCATTCGCCAATAGGATCATCCCTAAAGGTACTGTTCTTTGCTTGATTGGTCAGCTTGACACTGCCCTTCAAACCAAATTGGTTCGACCTCCCGTTGTTAGATGGCAGTACTATGACCATTTTACGTATTTAATTCTCGTTTATGTCTAGATACGTGCTTTCCTAAAGTTCCCAGATCCTTTACAAACATCCGGCGATAGTTACATGTTATCAAGGGTGGTTATTGGTTTTACAATGTCCCAGCGTTTTTATCTACGGTCTATCTTTACAATTTTCTGTTTACTTCTAAGTTCTACAGTTTATTTGCTTTGCCCTTCTATAAGTTTGGGAATTTAAAAATAGTCACGTTTGAAAGATGTTTGTTTTATTACTTCCTGCTAAAAGACCCTCTCCCGAAACTAATAACCGAAAACATCGACTTGAACGTAAAGGACATAGGAAATAATCTGTTAATAATATAAATAATAATATAAAGGAAATAATCTGTTACATATTCTAGATTTCTTTTGCTGTAGGTATAAAAGCCGGCGGCTGTGGCCTAGAGAGGGCAGTTATAAATATACTAGTGCAGTTGACGCGCTAAAATTCAAAATAAATTCTTAGTTATAAATCGTTTGTAAATAGTTCTATAAGTCTTTTATCGTTATTGTTTTTGTTAATTAGTGTTAAATAAATAGTGTTTAAATAAATTGTGACTTTCTATCCACACGGAACCGACGAAAAACGTAACAGTAACAACAACTTGGATGTAATAAATGTGTCATATTGATGATACAAAAAAATTCTAATAGGCTTAAAACCAATAAGAAGAAATCCGTAAATGATAATTTTTAAATCTGTTGTAAATATATAAATAAATGGTATTATTATTACAATATTATATTAATTACAACTCCGATTACAATCATAATACCTTAACATCACAATCTCCATTATCCTTCTTACCTTAAGTTTTGATCAAGATGAATCTGAAATTATAAAATGAATTATAGAATTTGTTTATTTTATTTATTATTACCCTAGATCATATATACTTACGTGGATAAATCAACGCCATAAGTTTAGCATTAAAAAATATATCCCCAACATCACGACATGCCATTTTCAAACCTTCTTTATTGCACTTATGAACGTTCAATAGGTTTGTCTTTCTCGAGGACCTGACTTTACGCATGCGCTTTAAATATGGCACGTATTTCCAAAATAATTACAATTTTATCCGGTTTAGAAAGTACTAATTACTCTTTTATCGACCGCTTTTATATAGCCAAGGATGCAAGTGTGTTCAGTGAGAAGTTAATTTTAAGTTTGTGCAATTATATTTCTAGTTTTTACTCGTTGAGTTTTAATTTTTGGGTAAATACTCGTAAAACTGACAAGAAAGTGTTTGGTGTGTTGACATTATAATATAAATGTCCCCGAATTATCTTTTCACAGGCAAGTAAAGTATTCAGTTGTTCTTTTATGTATATTAAACCACATGCATACTTTCTGGTTAGATTTCCGAGTGGCTAATTTATTTTTTATTTAATTTAATTTTTGTGACAGTAACATCCAATTATTGTTCAAATAGATGCATTTTATAAATTAAATTTTTAAAATTAATGTTCAAATTTGACGTGTGGACGATAGGTCCTCGACAAGGATAGATAGAGTAGAAGCACAGCGTGTGCAACAAAAAAAGAAGATAAATGGAAGTCGTTGATATGTTTGGGACAGTTTCCATAGTGATTTACTTATCCACGTAAGTATATATGATCTAGGATTATTACTGATTAACACTCAAAAATAATTTGTTTTCTACTGTAAATAATTCGAAAATAAACTACCATTTGGCAACATCGACGATGTGCGCCTGCGTAGTAACGATAATCAAATGCAGCAAATACATGCTTCAAGGTCAGCCACCGGATCCACACCTTTACCCATCCTATATTGTATAGATTTTTATCAAAATCGGACAACTTTGAAATTTTTCGTGCGTCGTGCTTTGCAAAACAATGTATTGTCATCGGGACTGAACCTACATGCCAAATTTCAATTTCCTACAATGAAAGGAAGTGCTTCTAATTTAGCTTACAAGATTTGCCCCGAACAAACATACAGTACATCTGCTGGATCTGTGTCTATGAAAGGAATGCGGACAAAAAACATTTAAATAAACAGCAATATATTTTATACGTCGATTTGACGAGTGCGTCACGGCAAATCGCTCCGCCCACTCATTTTATTGGCTACTTGCAAATTTGTTGAATTTCTATTGATGGGACGCGTCGTCTATTTTTTTACAAAAAACATCGAGAGAATATCGTTTCCCCTCTCACGGATACCCCGTAGCTACAGAACGAACAGACGTACTGTACATACAAAGCAAGTTGAATAAAAGCTTGTAAAATAAGCTAGGGACTGCTTCCCATTGGTAAAAATACCTCTTAACATAACAAATAACAATATTAGACACCCGAGCTGGTTTAAACTCTCAGTTCACCTTCTGGTTCTCAAAACCTACAATATTATCACGACCACTATTATAAAATAAAATGCACTTGATATTCATATCATCAATACATAGAACACAATATCGATTAAGTTCATCCGGTTCATCGAAACTTTCAACTTTTCTTTTTCAGAGTCTCAAATACACTAAGATTTTCTAAACCAGGTTTGATATCGATGTCATATTCATTATCTTAAGTGTCTCTGGGTCTCTGGACGTGGAAGGCAAAATAGATTTGTCAAGAGCGTCTTGTATATTTTTGGCCCGGAAAAGTATATAGCCAAACATTTATATTTAAATTCATCAGTTACTTTTCTTTCTTTTGTACGTAGCCTCTTTAGATTGTTCAATAGATATTTTATTGGGTATTTCTTTAATTCTTGTTTGTACTGGCATGTTTCTTAATTTTAATTGTCTATTCTCTACAGTTAAATGTTTAGTTGATTTTTTCATTTTTACTTTTCGAGGAGTATGCGGGGTTAACGATTCATTTGTTTAGATAAAAGTATTGTGTAAATAAAATTCAGTTTCAGTCAATTACAGTATTTTTTTTAATACGACCCTGTCTATCAATAGTTTATTTTCTGGGAAATTTTTTGATACGTTATAATCCGGCCCTGACCAGGGTTCGGAAAACTACATGTTACTTTTAAAAACTACATAAACTACATTACATGTAGTTAATGTAGTTTATGTTGGGGGTGTAGTTTATGTAACCTATGTATGTAATTTTCAAATGTCAAAGGTTTGAGGTGAGGTTATAATAAGTTGAAGCTTTAAAAACACATAATGTATTTAAGAAAACAGAAGAAATATGGCTTTAAATATAATATTTACATCATATTATCTCTATTACACCTGATACAAAGGAAAATTATTCATAATATCAATACATAGTTTATTAACGTAGTTTTCATGTAGTTAATGAACGGGAAAAGACGTAGTTTTGAAGAAAAACTACACGTAGTTAATCAGGTAAATTAACATAAACTACTACCAGATATATTGTTACTCTCGGTTTCGCATAAAAAAATAGAAAAATTGAAAAATTACACGTTGTGTAAGTGATTTAACCTAAAAGTGCCCATACATTTTTTACTCATCGTGATTTTTGTGTGTTCTCTAAGACTCTAACAATTCATCAATAAAGCTTAAGTGGAGTGTGTTTTTGGTGCTATGCCTCATCTTTATTGTCTGGTGGAAAGGATAGTTATACTAGGCAGCCTAAAGTGTCCGGAAGAGCAAGAAAAGTGGGTACGAGTTATAAATCAAGAGAATTCTATTGAAAATATCTTTAATAAATTTAAAAATAATATTCTCCCATGATGGTATTAATGAAAACTGGACAATGGGCTCTTTCACAAAAAATAAAATACCCTATTCAAAGCCAAAATCTGAAATAGAAGACTATTTTCAGTATATTTATCCAAAAAAAAATAGTTCCATGCCATGGAATAATTTTTTTATAGGCTCTCAAAATTGCTTTAATTTGAAATAATTTTAAAGTGCCAATTGATGACGTATGAAAAATACGCCCAATCACATTGCAGAACCGTGCTGGTGCGCCAGTCAACAACTGGCAACATTGCCATTTGATTTGACCAGCACCACCTCAACTCAAGGCGAATCAACATGATATGGGCAAGGCAAATATGGCGGCGAAGGCAGCGCATTATTAAATTGTTTACCTTTAACCTGAAAAGCCGGTAGTGGTTTCTCGTTCCGATTGCATACCAGAAATAATTAATTATCTCTAGTTTGTTGTGCTTCTGCAACACGTTTGTTTAGTTCTTAGTATTCAGTGCATGGTGTGATCAGAAAATTGTGATAACATTGTAATAAAAATCCAAACCAGACATTCTACATAGGGAACTTCAAACTTTTGTGCTTGTTGTACTCCTCTATCTATTAATTATTTTAAGGTAAGAACTAGAAGTACTAGTTCTACTAGAAGTATACCTAAATGAGTAAAAAGCCTTCGCCGCCAGTCTGCATAGTACTTTATAATGGTTACTTACAATAATCAAAAGATAGGTATTAAAGGGTAGGTATTAACATTTTATTGTAGCATGCCTTTTACATGCTTCGTTCCAAATTGTCACGGGAATTATAGAGGGGGTCCCAAGATTTCTGCTTTTATATTCCCCAAAAATGACGAGCTTCGTAAAAAATGGTAAAAAATTATAGTAAAAGAGATAATTTCACTCCTACTAGTAGTTCTCGGGTAAGAAGTGCATTAAATATGCCTCAAAAAAGCCAAAGGCCCCAAAGCCTCTGCTACCCTAGTGAGGATGTAGTTATGGCTACTGCTTACACTTACCTCACTATAAGTAAAATATTGGAAGTATCAAGCTTTTTACATCAAAAAGATCACAGAAAGATATTGACAACATTGACATTTGAAAATATAAATGGCCTGGATGTAAGTCTTTTTTTAGGTCACAATTGTCCCTCACATACGTCAGAATTTATTATTAAATCCATCTTGTTCAGAATATCCAATATTTTATTGAAGAACTATGCAAAAAAAAAGGAATGACGTCTGTACCACAAATACAATGCCCTATGTAAAGAGAAAGAGTAAAGAAAACTAAGCTAAGCATAAGTTTTACTTACGAACCCCCAAAAAGGTATTTAGTTTTTTTTCTATATAAAATCTTGAAACATATATTATATTTTTTATTTATCCTCACCTATTATAGTTTAAATTTATTCCCATTTGTGTAATGCTGCAACACATAGAAAAAATATTCCATATTTTTTGACCCAAGCCAGTGTAGTTTATAATTCCAAGAGCATTTACCAAGGCTTTAAGACAAGTAACTTCCTATACTGTCCATAATAGTATATATTTATCAAACGTTCAGTAAATTCCAAACTATGGTAGGTAAGTGTTTGCAATTGAATATTTAGGTTATTATAATTATTTATGGTTATTTCTTTTTCCGATGATTTTGAACATCCTATATATGCTACCTCAAGTTTGAATATTTTAACACTACCTATTTTCTGAGAAAGGACACCTTTTTATAAAAAGTAACTAACTGATGGTTTCATAAGAGTAATAATACAAAAAATTCCATACTTATGTGGAGAACTTTAGACTCCCGACATTTGTTTGAAAAATGTCTATTTGGAAATAAAACAGGTTTTAAAATACGCGCCAAATAAAGCACTTCTATCTCCGCCATATTGGAAAAGCTTGAATGGCTTAGTGGGGAGGTGTTGGTGGGTCAGCATGGAGGCCCGTATGTGGATGACACTTCTTATGGGAAAACTGGCAATGGTTGAAAACTTGACTAGAAGCGATTTTCTAGGAATCTTCCTTACCGATAAATTATTGACAAGAGTGACAGATAAAGCCTTGACGTTCTTTCAGTATTCCAGTTCACCTCTTTTTCTTTCTAAAGTGTGCGTTGAAAGGAGACAAAAACAATTTTTGGTGACCCATAATTTGTTATTCGAACACCACTTTTCTCCTTGTCGGGTCGTTGACGTTGACTTGTCGCCATTTTATTTCTTTTGTTTACACGCTGTATTTTGCTTTGCAAATTTAATACATAAATTATTTAGGCAAATATATAGATTTTTAATAAAACTCCTCGGACTAACGTGTAGGTAAGTGTTGATAATTTTTTTTTCATCTTAACATGCTCGTTGTCGTTCTCCTGATTTTAGGTGACAGAAAAGGATCATCAAATCAAATTGAATTTTATATTTTCCTTCCTATTTATCCTTCCTAAATATCAACGAGATGAGCCATCGGAAGAAAGGGACCATAGTACAAAACAGAAAGGTGATCTTTTTTCTTTCCACTTCGGATATTGAAATTATTATATACTGTAGTCGTGTTCGGCATTATGCTCTGAGAAATATAGATAAACAAAGAACAACAGATATAAAGCATCCCAGAGGAAAAGAGAGGCAATACCTGTATGTACTCTCTCTGATATTTGTGAAAGTTACAGCAAAGTATTGTTGTAAATGTCATCTTTTTGATCGACCTGAAAACTTCGAGCAAAAAGATGACACTTTCAACAATACCCTGACAGATATCAGAGACGATACAGGTTTTTCCTCTCTTTTCCCCTGGAATACTTTTAATTTATTATTCTTTGTTTATCTAGATTTCTCAGAGCACTATGAACGAACTCAGCTTGTATGTTTGAAATAATCGTCCAGTTGGCTTAAAAATGATGATCGAAGACATTTCCCATATAATTTTACTTTCAAAATTATGATATATCTTTTATTTCTAAGCCATCTATGACGCCATTTTTTTCAGTTTTGTTATAATTAATTTTGTCTCTTGATCTACTTGTAACATTATTCTTTTAATTTTATTAATTTATTGTGGTGAAATTCATTTCTGTTGTATATTTGATATTGATATTAAACATATTTTTAAAAAATGGTGTATTTTTTGTGTTTTTGTGTATGTCATAATAAAAAATAAATGAAGAAATAAAATTTTTTATTTTTTTAAACTTCCCGCCATGCGTTACAATTTAGTCCGTAGTTCCTACAAGCGAAATTGGGGATGCTAGTAGCAGTAGACTTGTCAACAGTGTCAAATTTAAACGTCAATTTCACTTTCCAATATTTAGCAAGGCGCTCGCACTTCTTCTTGTGTATGTGTTTTGTGGAGGCCCGGCCGCGGCCGTGTCGCCGCTTTTCAACATGCCCGGTGTGACGTATTAAAAATAAAGTGCGGATTTTTATTCTGGGCTTTTTTGTTTTTATTTATTTTCTTAAGAACGACTTCAAATTTTTCGAAAGTGAGATAGCAGAAAATTCTACAATTAATTGCTTTATTCAATTATGCTAATTCCAAAATATAGTGAAAGAGCCCATTATGTTTATTTTATTAATATTGTGGAATCTCCACTCCAGGGTGTTGTTGGTTCAGCTTCGATAGATTCAAACAAGTAAGTAGGTATTATGATCTAGGGAAAAATAAAGAATATGTGTATTAAAGATCATGAAAAAGATTATTATTGTTACGTTTTTCGTCGGTTCCGTGTGGATAGAAAGTCACAATTTATTTAAACACTATTTATTTAACACTAATTAACAAAAACAATAACGATAAAAGACTTATAGAACTATTTACAAACGATTTATAACTAAGAATTTATTTTGAATTTTAGCGCGTCAACTGCACTGGTATATTTATAACTGCCCTCTCTAGGCCACTGCCGCCGGCTTTTATACCTACAGCAAAAGAAATCTAGAATAGTCCATAGATCGTTAGGCGCATAGAGAAGGTTTTCGAATGTTCTCGTATGTACGAGTCCATTCTAGTGGGTCTCGATTCTTCTCGAACGAATGAATCATTGCGGTGTCTGTGCGATGTTAAGGTCATCCGAGGGCGGGCCATATTGTGAGGTTAGCTCGAGTCCACACCGGCTCGCAACACTGCCCCCTTCTTAGGCACATGCTCGTCCCGAGATGTATACGGCGAATGAAGGTATTTGCAAAGCTGGCCCCTGGTACATTGCGAAGTCTGGTAGAAATAGCAGTCTACAGTTTTCTCTCCCGATCTCAGCTTTGGGTTGTAGCAGCAAACGAGGATCTCGATTCCCGTAAATCTGAACAAGACTTCAATCATGTTCCGGATTGTACGCCAACTCAAACCATCGAGTCCACACGCCAGCTTCGGAATGGCTAATCGTGCAATGTTGTTGTTTAGCAGGGCTTCTCTCAGTTCAATCAGGGTCTTCCATAGATTGAGATAAGTCGGCTTACTCGGGGACCATTCCTTGGTGACCAGGTAGAAGATGTGCCTTGCTTGACCATGTGCATTGTCGGTTAGCCTCAAGACGCTTCCAACCTCTGGATCCTGTCGGCGTAGTTCTCCGACACGCCCAAACTTCTCATTGAACGTCGCAGCGATTCCTCTGGACATCCGCAAATCTCGAGCCACACAATGAGCGAGCGAATAATCAGGAGGCACGGAAAAGAGGTCTCGTTGATCTTCTTTGGTTACACCATAGCGAGCCTTCTCACTGCTGTTGTATCGGGCCATGAAATCGTCAAAGGACATCTCCGAATCAGGGGGATCAAAGCTGCAGGTTCTCACGGTCCCAGCACGATCTTCTATTTCGCCTTGGTAGGGGCTCAAACGGTTGAAATGGACTACCCTCGGTTTTCCTTTTGGCAATTTTCTGATACGGTATACGACGTCATTAATTCTATCCATGACTTCGTATGGCCCTTCCCACGAGGATTGTAGCTTCGGAGATAACCCACGACGTCTCTGCGGGTTATATAGCCACACCAACTTCCCTGGTTGGTATCCTCCATGCTCAGCTTGAATGTCGTAGTGTTCCTTCATTCGGTCACTAGCACTTTGAATATTTAGGCGGACTCTCTGATGAATGTCGTCCATCCTTTGACGTAGTGTGTGGACATAATCTTCTCCGGCGACTTCTTCTCCCGGTCGGCAACCAAATTTCAGATCACAGGGTAGGCGCACTTCCCGTCCCATAACGATGCTGGCTGGAGTTTGCCCTGTAGATTCTTGGACGGATGAACGGTAGGCCAACAGGAACAGGTGAAGAAATTTGTCCCAGTCTCTTTGGTGGTCAGAGACTACTTTGGCCAGATAACGGTTGATAGTTCTGTTCATGCGTTCAACCATCCCATCGGATTGTGGATGTAGAGCAGTCGTCCTGGTCTTGCGGATGTTCAGGACTTCACAGACGCCTTGGAACAGATTGGACTCAAAGTTTCTTCCCTGATCTGAATGAAGCTCCATGGGAACACCAAACCTGCAGATCCATTCTTTAACAAGGGCATCAGCAATCGTGGACGCTTCTTGATTTGGCAACGCGTAGGCCTCGACCCATTTGCTGAAGTAATCCATTACTACCACAATGTATTTGTTGCCATCGTTCGTCTCCGGGAAAGGACCAGCCACGTCGATCGCTATTCGTTCGAAGGGACTACCAACATTGTACTGGCGCATAGGGGCTTTACCACGTTTTTGTGGCCCATTAATGGCTGCGCAAATGTCACATTTCTTACTACCCTATGTCAATATCTGACCGCTGTGTAATAACTTGTTTTTTAGCGTGCTTAAGTGTTGGACAATGAAATATATTAATTTGATACATTTAGATATAGTTAAGAATTTAGTATAAAATATTGTAGTTATTGTTGTAGAAATAAAACTCCTCAGACAAGGTTCTACCTTAAGAGGATATTATGTTTATTCACTACTTTGTATTCGTAAGTTATGTATAAGTCTTGTATATACTTTGTAATTGGATCAGTTTGAATAAACATTATTTATTTATTATTATATTATTTATTATTACACCAGGCCCTCACATCTTCTTTGCAGTTCACCCAGTAGAACCGTTCACGCAGCTTGCCAAGTGTCTTGGTAACACCAAGATGTCCTCCGCTGGTTCCATTGTGAACTTCCTCCAAGACTTCTGGGACCCTCTTCTTTGGAATGACGATCTGCCTTCTCTCTTCTTGTCCCTCCGGTCTCTCGATCACACGGCGAAGTAGTCCGTTATCTATTACCAAGGAATTCCACTGGGCCCAGTACGTCTTTACGTTCGGCGAATATCTGCAAACTTCTTCCCATGTTGGTCTTTGGCCTGGGGTTTTCCAGTTAATTACTAAACCTAATTCTGGGTCACTGGTTTGGTCATTTGCAAGATCTTCGGGTTGCCAACTATCATTAACCACAGTTGTTCTTAGGAGTTTCACTTCTTTCTCTTCTGCTCGGGAACAATGCTTACAGTCCTTAGCGCAAGGTCTTCTGTAAAGTGCGTCGGCATTTCGATGGATTGCTCCAGCTCGATGTTCTGTGTCGAAGTCAAATTCTTGTAATCGTTCAATCTAGCTATCTGCCCTTCAGGATTCTTAAACTGCAACAGCCATTTCAAAGCAGCATGGTCTGTTCTTAACAAGAACTTTCTTCCATAGAGATACTTGTAGAAGTGTTCCACTGCTTTAACTACTGCTAGTAATTCTCGTCTGGTTACACAGTAGTTCCTTTCCGGTTTTGACAAGGTCTTACTAAAATAACCAATGACTTTTTCTTGACCATCCTGGATCTGAGACAGAACAGCGCCTAACGCAACATTGCTAGCGTCGGTATCCAATATAAAGTTTCCGTTGCCAAGAGGGTAGCTAAGTATGGGCGCACTAGTCAGGGCCTTCTTCAATTTACGGAATGCTTCGTCAGAATCTGAGTCCCAAGAGAAACGCCTCTCGCCTTCGGTAAGTCTGGTCAGTGGTTTTGCGATGGTGGCGAAACCCTGTACATAGCGTCGATAGTATGTGCATAGTCCCAAAAAGCTTCGTAGTTCATGTTTATCTTTAGGTATCGGCCACTCTTCCACTGTCTTGGTCTTCTGTGGATCTACCGCAACTCCTTGGGAGGAGACTACATGGCCCAAGTAGTGTACCTTTTCTTGACACAGATGACATTTCTTGGGGCTAAGTTTCAAACCAGAGCTCCCTAGTCGCTTGAAAACTTCTTCCAAATTCTTCAGATGATCGTCAAAGGATTTCCCAACCACTATGATGTCATCCAGGTACACTAAACAGGTATCCAGGATAGTCCCTTTAACACAGACTCCATTAGTCTCTCAAAGGTAGCTGGCGCGTTGCACAATCCAAAAGGCATGACGGTAAATTGCCACAGTCCGGAGCCCACCGAGAACGCTGTCTTCTCTCTGTCTTTCGGCGCCATGTCGACTTGCCAATATCCACTCTTCAGATCTAACGTAGAGAATATCGTTGACCCCGCCAGCGTGTCTAGAGTATCGTCTATCCTCGGCAGGGGATAGCTATCCTTCTTGGTAACATTATTAAGTTGCCGATAATCAACACAGAACCTGGTGGTACCGTCTTTCTTCTTTACTAGTACTACCGGCGATGTCCACGGGCTGTTAGATGGTTCGATGACACCCTCTTCTTTCATTTCTCGAAGGATTTTGTCAGCTTCTTCACGTTTGGCGAGCGGCAGTCTACTCGGATTTTGTTTGATTGGTCGTGCATCTCCGGTGTCAATTTTATGTTGTACTAAATTGGTACGACCTCTATGTCCTGCTTCTCCTTTATCAAACACATCTTGATACTTGATTATCAGGTTTCTCAATTTTCTACTATCTTCGGGAAATAATCCCTTAACGTTTACTAACTCCTTAACCATTTTGTCCGGAATTTTTGAAATCGAAACTTTGGAGGCTTCCACGCTTCGAATGACTGAGGAGGCCGAACAACAGTACCCTAACAGGGTTCCCTTCTTCAAGGATACAGAATGATAATTCGTGTTCATTACTCTTACCGGTACAGACTTCTTCGCTCGTAGCAGGGGTTTTCCAACAGCGACCCCTCGTCCTATTTCGCTGTCATGGTTCCTTGGCTCCAACAGAATAATACTCCCATTATTCGTTTTACCTTCCAGGCGACCATCCAAAAATATCTCACAGCGCTCAGGGATCGAAACATCTTCTGCTACTACCACGCGAAGCGTCTCCTCACATTTTCGATGTAGAACCACTTCTTCTTCATTTATTTTCAAAATTTCTTGTTTGAGGTTTAGTTCAAAACCTCTAGTGGTCACGATGTCCATTCCGAGAATAAGTTCATCTTCGATGTCTGCTACTAACACTCGATGATTAAAACAGGTGCTTCCGATAACAAAATTAAGATCTACCTCTCCATGGATGAGAGCGCAGCTTCCTGTAGCTGTACGTAGTCGCCATTGTGTTGTTTTAATCCTTTTTGATGTTTTAAGGATATCCGGCCTGATGATCGTTTTGGTCGCACCCGTATCCAACAGCATGGTCCGTAACTCTCCATCCACGAAACTAGCCACAAAAATGCTGTTGAACTTGTGTTGTAGCGATGCGACTTGAACAGTTTTCGTTGGAACCTGTTGGGTACTGCTCCATATGTGTCCCTTTGATTCGACACTTGGCGAAACCGAGTCCACGTCTTTTTCTTGACAGTGACTTCTTACGTGTCCTGCCTGGCCGCAATTCCAGCAACAAGTCGGTCCTTTCTTGCCCATGTACTCCTCCATGACTTTCCGTACAATGCTTTCCACGGATTTGTCGGAACATTGGTTGACCGCCCGTACTCTCACTAGAGACCGAGAACTGTTTCGCGGCCTCAAATTCTAGGGCACGTGCTAAAGCATCCACCAAGCGCGTTGGGTGGGCTAGAAGAAGCGCTTGCCTTGTCTCCCTGTCACGTAAGCCATCGGAGAATGTCTGTACTGCCAACCGCTCCATAACATTCTCGGGCGTAGCAGGATACGCAAGGCGAACCAGGCGGGCTACGTCGGCTTCAAACTCCTGCAGAGACTCATTTGACTTTTGAATGCGATTTTTTAGCTGTGAATGATAGACATGTTCCAAATGAGCTTGGCCGTACCTCATTTCTAAATGTCGTACCAATTGCTGATAATCTCCCTGTTCCGATGGTGACAGTGTCTGCAGGATATCAGTCGCATCTCCTCGCAGTGCGACAGTCAAAGCGGTAGCCTTTTCAGCGATTGTCCATCCGTTCGCTCTCGCAGCGGCCTCAAACTGGCAAAAATAATTGGCCCAAGCGGTTTTTCCGTCAAACTGTGGAGGCTTAATAACTGACTTTGAGATATACTTATTTTCGACTAGTTTCGGTGCCTCCGATGTTTCTTGGCATTTTGGACTATTTGTTCTTTCAAAATTTCGATTTTTCTATTTACATCTTCCTCAATCTCCGTTATTTTGTCTTGTAGTTCCGTAGAATTCTCTATAATCTTATTGTTTAAACTTTCTTCTAAATTAAGTATTTTGTCATTGAAACTGGCTTGTAGATCTTTAGAATTTTCTATGATTTTATCCTCTAAAATATTAATTAAATCCTGGGAATTTTCCATAATTTTATCTTTCAAACTGTCTTCTAATTTTTGAGAATTCTCTGTCATTTTATCATTCAAATTCTCTTCCAAGTTAATCATTTTACTATTCAAATTGTTCAAGTTGTCGTCTAATTTTTGAGAATTCTCTGTCATTTTATTTTCTAATTTTTTGTAGGCACGAGTCAAGGTCACCTTCCAACTCAAAGCAAAATGTGTCAGGATCCTCACCTTCCTCCACCAAAACGTCTCTCAGTCTAGCTTGCAAAATGCTTTTCTTTCCATCTGTCTCGCACTCTCTCTCTTCCAATATACATTTCAGTTCGGACACTTTCAAGTCTTTCAACAATTTTTTCAGAGCCATGGTCCGTCTTTTTATTTTTCTTGTCTATCACACACCCCACACCTGACACCAATTGTTACGTTTTTCGTCGGTTCCGTGTGGAAATTAGACTAGAAAGTCACAATTTATTTAAACACTATTTATTTAACACTAATTAACAAAAACAATAACGATAAAAGACTTATAGAACTATTTACAAACGATTTATAACTAAGAATTTATTTTGAATTTTAGCGCGTCAACTGCACTGGTATATTTATAACTGCCCTCTCTAGGCCACTGCCGCCGGCTTTTATACCTACAGCAAAAGAAATCTAGAATAGTCCATAGATCGTTAGGCGCATAGAGAAGGTTTTCGAATGTTCTCGTATGTACGAGTCCATTCTAGTGGGTCTCGATTCTTCTCGAACGAATGAATCATTGCGGTGTCTGTGCGATGTTAAGGTCATCCGAGGGCGGGCCATATTGTGAGGTTAGGTCGAGTCCACACCGGCTCGCAACATTATTTTGAGTTCAAATGTTAAAAAAGATTTTTGTTAAGACAAGACTGATACAGTTTAAAAGAAGAATGTGTTTTTGTTTGATAATATGGATAATATATAATGTATGTCAAGTTGTCAAGTATAACATATATTTTTGTTCAGTAATTTTTAATGAATAGTGTTGATTATTTATAATTCCAAATTCATATCAAATATTTAAGTGATGGCTGAATACAATATGAATAAAATAACAATAAAATTGGTATATTTGCATAATACAAAATTAAGTTTTAAGAATAAATGTGTTACTAAAAATACTAAGAAATTCATATTTCTTTGTTTTAATTGGTCTAATGTTATTTACATTTTACGTAAGAGATTATACCGTATCATCGAAAAAATCGGCGTCTAGTTGGCTTGGAAATGAACATCGATGACATTCCCTAAATAACTGTACACATAAAATAATTAACTAGAATTTTACAATCTTGGAAAATTTGATATTCTTGAACCTTGTTTCTAAATATTCTAAATTTTTGATTTTCTTGGGATTTAGGTTCGGGAAAAACGCTGATTAAGTTTTCATTTGGTTTTCATTATTTTATTTGGTTTAAAAAAATTTCGGCTAACATTATAGCCTTCATCAGTGTTGTGTCATATGAAAAAAATAGTGTCGAATATAATCCAAAAAATTACATATAAAATATTCACACCACACACATAATGTTTACTGCGTACTCCATAGTCAATGTAGATAATTTTAGTGTTAAGAATAATAATTTTAAAAAATATGTGGTCATCTTTTGATAAGTTTATATTAGTTTATTAATTGCAGTAAACATTATGAGGTGTGAATTATATTGTATATGTAATTTTTTGGATTATATTCGACACTACTTTTCTCATATGACACAACACTGAAGAAGGCTATAGTTAGCCGAAACGTTTTTTTAAACCAAATAAAAATAATGAAAACTTAAATCAGCGTTTTTCCCGAACCTAAAAATCCCAAGAAAATCAAACATTTTAGAATAATTTTACATATAAAATGCCAGCAATCTTCATTTCATAGCCATCGCTGACGCCTTTTTTTAGATAATATTGTATTATTTGTAAATATAATTTTTCGAACATTGATACTTGCAAAATATACATATAAATTTTGTGAATTCAAATAATAATACATCACTATTAGTAGATATTGAATGTTTTTTGTTAAATTAGATCGATTTTCAAACCCCAAAATTTAAAATATATTTACATTTTACCCATTATCTTATGTACCTATACATTATTTGTACATTGTAAAACATTTGCTGCATTTGTATGGTTCATAGTTTATTTGCCAAAGTATTTATTACCAGGGTTCGGAAGTAGTTAATTAAGACGTAATTTACCTGATTAACTACGTGTAGTTTTTCTTCAAAAACTACGTCTTTTCCCGTTCATTAACTACATGAAAACTACGTTAATAAACTATGTATTGATATTATGAATAATTTTCCTTTGTATGAGGTGTAATAGAGATAATATGATGTAAATATTATATTTAAAGCCATATTTCTCCTGTTTTCTTAAATACATTATGTGTTTTTAAAGCTTCAACTTATTATAACCTCACCTCAAACCTTTGTCATTTGAAAGTTACATACATAGGTTACATCCAAGAACAGTTAACCCAGAGTTAACCTAATAGGACTGCTCATTCAGCCAAAAGTGTCCGCCAGGTACATGCGAAAACTACTCGCTTTGTGACGTCATTGTAGCCCTTGTCATGGTTATTAGTCAAACACCTTATATGTATGCAGTATAGAAAATTAACTGTATAAATCATATTAAATACTCGGATAATGCATTTTTAAGAACAGCAGTTCCCAGCATCACCTTTTGCAAGCATTCTTTTTAGAGTATTTCCATATTTTGCTTTAAACTAATTAATAAACAAAATCGTGGGCACTTAGTATTCACTTTGTCACAATCCACAACGCAAAATGAACGTATTTATACACTCTATAGCTCTAAAAACTTTAGACACCTTTTTCACATTTAAAATTGACAAAATAATTAACTCAAAATTTATCAGCTGATATTTTTATAAGTTTACCATAGGCAACTAATAATACACATTATCATGACAAGGCCACGAAGGCTTTGACAAGGGCTACAATGACGTCACAACTGTCAGCTGAAGCGCGGGAAGAGGCGAACGTACGTCTTATGAGGATGAGCAATCCTATTAGTTTACCGTTCTTGAAGGGTTACATAAACTACACCCTCTACATAAACTATATTAACTACATGTAATGTAGTTTATGTAGTTTTTAAAAGTAACATGTAGTTTTCCGAATCCTGATCCACACCTTTACCGAAATTATTGCAAGTTGAGCCCAGTTTGAGCCCAAGTTGATATTTTGATATTGTTTTTTAAAATGAATTAAACTAAAATAAATTCAGAATGAATCTTTGGTTGCATATCTAATGATTAACGGAATCTTATTCTGAGAACGTAGATTGGTATTAACATATCTATTTGGAAAAAAGGAAAAATGACAGTTCTGTACATAGTCACTGTACCGTACACGTTCTGTAACATATTTAAATACTGTTTTTATATTTTATTGGAAGAAAAGACATAATTTATATTATTTAAGATATTATTAATAAATGTCCCTAAAATTACCTCTGGCAGTTTTCACTAGATGGCCTTTTTATAGATCTAGGGATTATCTAGGGACTTTAGTGTGTTGTGTCGTAGTTGTGTATCTGTATTGGTGTTTAGTGTTTTGTCAAATTTTTTGACATTTGTCCAAATATTTCCTAGGTTTGGTCGATTGTGGATGCGAATTTTAAGAATAAAATTTATTTATTCTTTGTATTGCTCCTCAAAAGAGAAAAGTTCTTTGTTGAAGCGATATTAAAGAAATACTCTTGTTAGGTATGCCGAAAATCAAACTGCAGTCGTCCGATGGCGAAATATTCGACGTTGAAGTGGAGACCGCTAAATGCTCGGTTACCATCAAAACCATGTTGGAAGATCTAGGTATGGATGACGAAGAGGAAGAAATAGTGCCTCTGCCCAATGTTAATTCAGCCATTCTTCGAAAAGTCCTACAATGGGCTACCTTCCACAAAGATGATCCACCGCCACCCGAAGATGACGAAAGTAAAGGTACCTATACATTTAAAATCTACACGACATAATGTTCGTTTGTTGATACCGTATATTCCATGTATATTCGAAAGAAAAACGGCGTCCAGTTGGCTTGAAAATGACGATCGATAGCATTCCCCATATAATTTTGCATATAAAATGACAGTGATCTTCATTTGATAGCCATTGTTGATGCCTTTTTTATCATATTTTACAGTGCTAATGGTAATTATTGGAAAAACTGGTCATTTTTTTCACAAAAATTGTTTACACCCCATTGTGAGATTGTAGATTAACAATAATTCTGAACTTTTTTTGATGGTCTCTTTGTTTTTTTTTGCAAAATTTATTGTAGATTAACAATTCTGAACTTTCTTTGATGCTCTCTTTGTTTTTTTTTCAAAATTTGTAAAAATGGAGCTCAAAAAGCTTGAAAATATTTTGCTCTGTTTTTTTCATCCTAAGATAACAAGCAATTCATGAATTAATCAGGGGATTATAGGTTCTAATCCTGGGATTTCAAAACGGTCGGTATCCGATCCTGAAATTTGGAAACCTTAGTCATAAAACCAATAGCAGTATGGAACCCTAACTTTGTAGCAGTTTTATGTTTATTATTTGAACTTAATTCGCTATAAGTGTATTTTGAATGTTTTGGTTTCACTTATTTTTTGTCTGTTCTTTTAAGGCGCTAATACACAGATGCGTGATAACAGATCATAATATTCAAAACAAACAGACGATTGAAATATTTAAAGCCAAGTTTGCCGTAACAGGATATGGGATACGGTACCGTGTTGCTAGAACCAGCTTTAAACATACCATAAGAAAACAAGGCAACCAGAGAATCACAAAAAAATCCTTTTCTATTATTTTGGGAATCTGGGTACCCGCCAAATTTATATTTGGCAACATGCCTTTAAATGTCAATATAACACATGACCTAATGACCTAACATATTGGGATTGTAACCAGTTTGTTTTTGCAAATTTTCCTGTTTTACATATAGAATTGGTTAAATAAGTAACAGAAAATAGCAAAAATTTATTTATTAATACCAGTTAATTTACAATGTAGAAATACATGATAAACCGCAGAGAGACAGAGCTCTGTACGCGGACCGGTTTAACTTAAAAAATTAACAACTAAAAACTAAAAAACTAAAAAACTAAGAAGTATGAAACAAAAATAAATATAAATACAAACAAAAATAAAGATCAATTACTTATAACTTAAGCTACAGGCGATCAGTATTCCGCTTTAGCCAAAACCTGATAGTTCTCTTCAAATTTTTCTTTTCCACTGTTAAATTTTTCAATTCAGTTGGTAAGAGATTGAAAATTTTTATCGCTTTAATGTAACTGTCTTTATCACTTATTCTTTTGCTATTTTTTGGTATAATTATGTTTTTGTTTCTTGTAATACTTTTGGAGTTTATATATTTGTTTTTTAAGATCTCATAGTGAAAAGTTATTGCTTCTAAGTTATAAATTTGTTCAATACTTAATGGATTTTTGTCTATTACAAAAGAGTTGTTGTTGATTACTTTCAGTATTCTTCTCTGTAATGTATTTAATAGCGTAAAATAGTTATCATAAGCACCACCCCATGCTATAATACCATAACTAATAACACTTTGAAAGAAGGCATAATAAATTGTTCTAAGCATTTCAACATCCATGTATTTTCTTAGTTTATAGAAAACAAAAATTAAATATTTAGTCTTGCTAATCAGATATTCAATTTGTTTATCCCATTTTACATTAGAGTCAAAAATAATACCCAAATATTTACAACAATCAACTCTTTTTACATATATGTCTTTAATTTTTATTTCAACTAATTTAGGAACACTATCTGAGTAATTTCCAAAAGTCATGAAAACAGTCTTATCAATATTTAAAGACAGTTTATTAAGTGCAAGCCAATTTGCAACCTTATCTAGTAGTTCATTCATTTTTTTAATACTTTGCTCCCAAGTGTCCTCAGTAGCAATGATTGCAGTATCATCTGCATACGATATTATACAACCATCCTGTATGCCAATTAATAAATCATTTACATATAAAATAAACATCAATGGCCCAAGGATAGTTCCTTGAGGCACTCCAATAGTTACATCTTTATTCTCGCTTATATAATCATTAATTTTAACTCTCTGCTTTCTATGCTCAAGATAACTTTTCATTAGTTCATTGGCCTTGCCTCTAATTCCCATACATGAAAGCTTATCCAATAATATACCATGATCTACCGTGTCAAAGGCTTTTGCCAGATCTAAAAAAGTTATTAATACTGGTTTGCTTTTGTCTAATTTGTTATAAATGATGTTAGTTATATGATTTAAAGCGTCTGCAGTTCCTATTCTTTTAATAAAACCAAATTGTTTTTTAGATAAAATATTACAATTTATAATAAATTTATAAATTCTTGAATGAACAATTTTTTCAAAAATTTTTGCAATATTCGAGATTAAAGAGATAGGTCTGTAGTTAGATACCATAGATTTACTTGAACTTTTATGTATGGGAACTATATCAGCTAATTTAAGTGCTACCGGCCAAGTCGATTTCTCGATGCATAAGTTGAATATGTAACTTAGTGGCTCTACTATAAAATCAGCAATGGTTTTTAATACTTTAGTATTGATCATATCGACTCCACCATTTTTGAATTCAAATTTAGTAATTATATTATAAATCTCTATAGGACTGGTAGGTTCTATGAATATAGTTTTCTTATTTAATTTTGGCATTCTCAATGACTGATCCAGTGGCTTTACTATTTTATTACTCAATTTTCTTCCAACTGAGCTAAAATAATTATTAATTGTATTTACTATCTGTAAGTTGTCAGTAAGTTTTTGGTTGTTCTCGTTTATTAAATAGTCAATCTTTGTTTCTTTTTTGGTTTTCTTTGATATTTTAGCATTTACAAAATCCCACAGTTTTCTTGTGTTATTAGCGTTGTTTCTAATTTGATTCTTATCAAAATTTATTTTAGCATGTTTAATAATTATACTTAGCCTATTCGTAAATTGTTTGTACTTTAATTTTAATTCATCATTGCTTCTATCTTTAATCCACTCATGGTACAGTTTATCTTTCTTATTACATAATTGTATAATATCATTAGTAATCCAGTTCTTTCTATGTCTCGTTTTCTTATTGTTCACAATCATTGAATTACTAATACAATTTTTAATGCTCGAGATTAGAAAATTAATAGCAACATCTGGATCATTCATATTGTACACTTCATTCCAGTTAGTGTTACATGCATTGTTCAATAATATGTTGTAGTTTATATTAAAATTTTTAGTTTGTTTTATTTCTTGAAATAGTTTATTCTTTTTATTTTAACAAGTAGAGTATAGTGATCCGTTATAGTATTTTTAATTGTATAAGTTTTTACATTTAAGTTATCAATTTTATAAAAAATATTATCAATGCAAGTCCCACTAATATTTTCTGTATTCGATGGTCTAGTGGTGTTCTGGAAACCTGGTACAAACCCCATTTCAAGAAAATTATTTAAAAATTCTTGCGAGTAAATATCACATTTTAGCAAATCAATGTTGAAATCACCAACCACAAAGTGATTTCTATATTTTTTAACTTCATTTAAATATGATTTTAAATTATAAATAAATTCAGCTTTGGTTATACTATGAGATCTATATAAAGCCGATATTTCAATGTTGTTACCATTATTCATTTTGATAGAAGTGTTTATTATATTTAATTTATTAACCTCGATAATTTCAGTTTCCTCTATGATATCACTTTTTATATAGATAACAACACCGTCAGCCCTATTTAACTTACTTTCATTGTAATACATTCTATAGCCTGCCAAATTATAAAAATTATTATTTACAATGTTCCAAGATTCAGTACAACAAATATAAAAAGGTTTGATATACAAGCTTGCAACAAAAATTTCTAGGCTTTCAAAATTAGCATCTATGCTCCTAATATTTATATTTAGTACTATATTATCATTACTATTTACATTTCTATTGAAAGCTTCCACATCATTACAGCTTTCTTCACTATGTATCAAATCTTTCTGTATGTTATCAAGAAAATCCAAATTAAGAGCCATTATTATTTCTTGCAATATTTGTTGCCTTCTTACTTATGATAGTACTTGTGTTGTTGAGTGGATTATATGGATAGTCTGTTTTAGCGATGCATTTACCAAGAAGTGCTTTGTAAGATGGGCAGATATTCCTATTTCCAGCTGCATGGTTGATCGGCCTATTTTGATTATATCTATTATTAAAGTCTATACAATTAGAACATTTAGTGTCGTCCTTTTGTTGACAGTTTTTGCTCGAATGATTCTGAGCACAATAACCACATATTTCATTATTTCTACATTTCTTACTACTATGACCATACTTTGAACACTTGTAACATATGTTTAAGTTGAAATCATCAAACACAGGACATCTATTCGTTCCAACATAAAGTTTCTTAGTATCCATGATTTTAGCATAAGAATATGAACTTACTTCAACTATAATAGTCCATATTTTATTGTCTTCATTTAAGTATTTATACACAATGTCAAATTTATCAGCTTCATCTTTCAGATCATTACGTATTAAGATATCTTCCTTTATATTTTCTATGTTTTCATTTCCCAAATCATAATCAATATTTATCACTTTGATTCTTGGGTTATTCTTTTTTTCAACCTCGACAGAAATTTCATCATTAGAAATTGACCCTAGTAGTTCTTTAGTTTCAGTAATATCCATAGATCTATTACATTTGATGATAATTTTATCCTTAGTTCTTGTTATTTTATTATATTGGATATTTTTGTTTGTTGTTAATAACTGTTTAGTTTTATTGTGCACATTGTTTATTTGTTCTTTTTTGTTACACTGGACGATAATAGCTGGTACAATCTCGGTATTTTCAAATTTGTTATAGGTTACTTTCGTAGCTTGTGCAAATGATTTCATCTCAATTTGATTTTTTTGTTTTTCTAAATTAACTAGTTTCTCTTTAATCAAAGTTAGGTTTTCATTTTGCAAAATTATGTTTTGTTTTAAGACATTATTTTTATCTGTAATTTCTTCTATTAGTTGATCTTTATCATTAATTTTGTCTTTGAGCAAATTGATAATTGAGTCACTTTTAGTAACAGAAACTTCATTGGTGACATGACTAGTTAGATCATTGGAAGGATTATTATTACCTTTTAGTATCATTCTTCTGAGATTTTCATTTTCTAAAGCTAGTTTATTCTTGTTTTGTATTACTTTTTTGAGAAGCAGTTTTAGCAAACCCATATCACATTCGGAGTCTAAATCTATATTGGTATTTGAGGTTATGTCATCATTACCACAACATATAATAGTACTTTTATCTATTATTTTAAATTTATCATAGTCTCTCAAAAGACAACTAACATGATAGACCTTTCCACACAATATGCAATTAATGGAGCTACAAGCTTTTTTAGCACAACACTGATAGCTATAACTTTTTAACTTAATATTAGGCGGGACGGGATGAGATACGTCATCCTCGTCCGCCATCTCGGATGATACTGGAATATGAATGTCTATTAAATATCTAACAAAATATGTGCGATAAAACATTAAAAATGTGAGAAATTTTGAAAAATTGCATTTTAATTGAAATTATATTTTTGGATCTTTCTCAAAGACGGTAATAAAACAATATAAATAAATTATGTTTTTACTTTGATAGGGTTTGGCCTATTTTGATAGGGTGTATACAGTTTTTTTTTATTAAGGAAGGACGATTTTTAGTTTTAGTATTAATTATTACCATTCTTATTAATAGAAAAAAGGACTGACGACATTTCATCGTGGGATGCTGATTTCCTGAAAGTCGATCAAGGAACACTGTTCGAACTGATTTTAGCCGCCAATTATCTGGACATTAAAGGCCTGCTAGATGTCACCTGCAAAACTGTTGCCAATATGATCAAGGGCAAAGCGCCTGACGAAATTCGCAAAACGTTCAATATTAAGAATGATTTTACAGCCTCCGAGGAGGATCAGGTTCGAAAAGAAAATGAATGGTGTGAAGAGAAATAGCTCATGAACTTTGTGTATTTGTTTTGATTTAAATTATTATCTTTTTCACTTTTTTTTGTTAAAGCTATCAACCGATATTTACTAAATTATGATCAGATTATATTAGGATTAGTAGCTGCTTATGTAATACTGTCTGTACGTTATCGGCGCAGTTACTCGTATCAACTGTGTAATATTTTTTTTGTATTCGCGTTGCGAAATAAAATTTGTAAAATATGTTTTCTTTATTTTCATAAAAGAAATACTAAATTTTACCACAGGTCACCTTATTGGTCCACCAGAAAAATAGAATGAAGTCGACAGATGACATTCTTAAAAATGAAAAGATTTCAATTTACCTGTGAATTAAAAAAAAATTAGAAGACTGGCACTATCATACGTCCTCTCGTTTTACAGAGCGAAGTATGTAAAGCTGTAAATTGTTAAGATATGAGTAAATATTTTAATTGTAATTTTTACAAAATTTTACTTAGTATACCGGGTGCGTTTCAAAGCTCACACCTATAACTTTTATTTTTTCAGATAAAAAACGAGATTTGGTATGTTAGTATAAGGCATAAATTAGTATTGATTGACGTATTCAATTATTTTCGGTCACTTCCTGTTTCACTGGAAATGATTACAACTTTTGATTGGAAAATGACTATATACAGGGTGGTTCGAACTGAAGTCATTGGAAAGAATTGAATACAATACGCCAATCAATCCTTAATTTATGTTATATACTATATAACATAACAAATCTCTTTTTTTTTTATCTAAAAAAATAACAAAGTTATAGGGGTGAGCCACTTTTGAGATGTACCCGATACATGGATATTAAGTAAGAATTGCTTGATTGAAAAAATACAAACACATATACAGGGTCCGGCAATAATGCGTCGAGCATCTGTAGCTTCTAGAATAAAAAACTTGTGAATTTTGTTTGAGTGCAAACTTAAAAGTATGTAAATATTTTCAGGAAAATATTTTAACTTCTACATGGTGGCTCAAAAAAGTGTGAGTGGATCGAGATGATTTTTTTTAAATGGTATATAATGTATATTATTACATTTTTGTACCATTTTAAATATTTATTTTACATAGAAACTTCGTTATTTCAAATATAACACTATGTATTTTTTAAAATACAAATATATATATATATATATATTTGTATATACAAATATATACAAACCTATCTGGCTCAGATTTTGAATAAAAAGCGATTTTTCAATAAAATGGCAATCAAGATGGCTGGTTGGCAATTTGCTAGTGACAGTTAGTAGCTATTTTCAGAATCGACATTAGTTTATGGACTTTATTTAAATTTATAATAGTTTACTTTTATATAATTACCCTACAATAGTTTAATAAGTAAGTATTTATTATTTTATCAAGAAAAATATAGAAGTAGTTCTTTGATTTATATTACGATGATTTGTAGATATATTAAAAAAATAGTAAAGTAAAATATATTTATTTTTTATAAAAGAGCCAATTAAGGCAAATTTATTTTCTTCACTTCCAACGACAGGTTTCTGCCTAATAGGGTTTTCATATACCTACCACACTATAACTCTGCGAAATAGAAAAAGTAGTTTTTCAAAGGAACGCTTGTTAAGAAAATTCCTATTTGAATATCTTTGAGCATAAACCCTTTAGGCCAACAAGCAATTGTCCTCACAAAATAAAACCACTAGTAAAATATCCATTCTTTCTGCCAGCAGATATTGCTTCATTTTTCTTAATAAAATAATAAATACTTACTTATTAACCTTATTGTAGGTAAATTAAATAAAAATAACCCGTTATAAATAGTCCATAAACTAATGTCGATTTTGAAAATAGCTACTAAGTGTCACTAGAAAATTGCCATGGCGACACCAGCCATCTTTGATTACAATTTTATTGAAAAATCGCTTTTTATTCAAAATTTGAGCCAGATAGGTATAGGAAACCCTAATATAGTTTGAAAGAGCATTTAAATCTGCTTGCTTATTAAAAAAATACATAGTGTTGTATTTTAAATAACGAAGTTTTTATTTAAAATAGACCAGCAATTTTTGATACCTCTGTGTACATTTAAGGAGCAATCGCATTTTTTAGTAAAGTTTATTTCTCTGGTTTGTAAGAAAAAAAAAACAAGAATTAACTCTGAAAAGTAATATACGGAGATGTTGACAAACTATTTTATTATAGCATGCATATTTAAATATCTTTAAAAACAAAGCTTTTAAGCATATTGAACCTTTATAATAAATTCCTTATTTTATGCCCAAGAATCCACAAATGAAATAAAATACCGATTGTTCCATAAGAAAAAATATAACTTTTGTATGGATCTTAGTTCTGACCCACCCTGTACATTTCAAAATAATTTTAAATTATGCACATTGCCTCCCTACATACTACATATACCCACAAAAAAAATTGTTTCTACATCTTTCCGTTTTCGTATAATCAACCGAGGTTAATGAGGTGCGCCACCCTGTATATTTTTCAGCCTTCTTTAAAAAAGTTATTACAAATACAAGAACTGTCCTGAAATTCAAATTATATTAGGCATTTACTTTAGGTGGTCTATACTTAACTTTGCTATAATTATCATAATCTTAAATCATACAGGGTGTTCAAAATTCAACGCCAAACTTAGCATTAAAAAATATGTCTCCAACATTACGACATGCCATTTTCAAACCTTCTTCATTGCACTTATGAAACGTTCAATAGGTTTGTCTTTCTCGAGGACCTTACTTTGTGCCCCATGCGCATTAAAAGTTGCACGTATTTCCAAAATAATCACAATTTTATACGGTTTAGAAAGTACAAATTATACATTGTTATGGAAACCAACTTTTCATTGTCATAATCTTTGTCATCATATGTCATAATTTTATTTCCATTGTGTAACGACGCTTGTTTTTTATTTTAAAAATTGTATATAATCTAATTTTTATGACTACTGTCCAAACCAAACCAAACCAAACCAAACATTCAATTTATTGTTCAAATATATGCATTGTAAAAATTAAATTTTTAAAATTAATGCTCAAATTTGGCGCGTGGACGATAGGTCTTCGACAAGGATAGATAGAGTAGAAGCACCGCGTGTGCGACAAAAAAAGAAGATAAATGAAAATCGTTCATATGTTTGTGATAGTATATACAGGGTGAGTTCTAAATAAGTGCAAATATTTTCAGGGCTGGTACATCTCGATAAAAAAAAACATATTTTCTCTTTACCATTTTTCAGATAAGTCCAAAATAAGCTATAGTTATTTAAGTTTGAAAACTTAAAAAAAATGTTTTTTTTTTAAATATGAGAGCCACCGGATTTTTTCTGTATATGCTTCCCTTTTATTGCCATAACCATAGAGTAAAGCCGTAACTATGGATTAATAAATTATACCGTGGAAAAATTTGTGGTGAATTTTAAAAAGCTTTCGAAAAATATACAGGGAAATTTAAAAGAAAATACACGATTTTCAACATCTTTTTTTACCGAAAAAAACCTCATAGACGTGTTCCTGGGGTTGAAATATACCACCCCTGAAAATATTTGCACTTATTAAAGACTCACCCTGTATATTATGATCTAGGCTTTCAATAGAAGACTTTTTGAAGAATTTTAGTAGAAACCCCTTTTTTAACGTGACGAAAAAAAAATTATGATTAATTGTATGCTGGGACTTATCGATAGAATGAATTTCGCAATGTATATGCTTATGAATATACAGTCCCAGAAATAAGTACAAGTATTTTAAGGGGTGGTAGATCTCGATAAAAGAAACATATTAAGTCCAAAATAACGGAGTTATTTTACCTTGAAAATTTCCAAAAAAAAAAAAATTTTTCCTAAAATTTTGAGAACCACTGGATCTTTTTTGGATTTTCTTTCTTGTAAATTTAATCTAATATCTATGTTGCCATATTATTAAGAAATTATGTTATTTTAACTAAAAACTAAAACGATTTCCAAAAAAATCGAATTTTCAATTTTTTTTTTCGCAAAAAAAACTCATAGGCGTGTTTCTGGGGTTGAACTATACTAGCAGTTAAAAGACTTGCACTTATTTCTGGGACACCCTGTATAACTAAAATCTTATTTTCCAATGAAGCTATCTTTAAAAGTAATGAATTTGTAAATAAATCTAATATTAATATTCATAATGAAGAAAATAGGCCTTCAAATACGAAGTTTTGGCAAAAACTTGAATTTTTGATACAAGTTACTTTGAACGATTTAAAAACGAATTGTGAAATATTTTTATAAATTCACTTCCGAGAGGGGTGAAATAAATAACATTATTTTTTTGAAATTTCGAAACGGAGAAACGATTTTTACTCAAATCAAAATTAACCGAGATAGGGTAGCTAGAAGCTAGAGAACAGCTTTTATTGAAACATTTTTTTCAAAGTCCTTACCGTCTCCGAAATTTGGAAAAAATGCGTTATTGATATATTTCAGCCCTTCTCGGGGTGAACTTAAAAATATCTTAATTGAAATTTATAATTTTACAAGCAAATTGAATAAAAATGTTAAATATATTAATTTTTCAACTTATAATTTTTAAATTGTTATTTAAAAAATACAACTTTGATATTTTTTATTTATTTGGGAGACTCTGTACCTTTTGAAAATAATTTTAAATTGTAGCGTTAGTTGTCCTCCAACGACCTCATCACTTACAATTACTAAAAATCCAATCATTTGTCTACAATAATCTGTGTGGGATGAGGTGAATAACCCTGTATAGTATTCCATTTAAAAATATTCAACTGTAGTTTGAAAATATGTTTGAATCACCCTGTATGTTGACAAAAATATTTTCAAAATGTGCGTTACCATTGCCCCCATATTGTGTAAAATATTGAAATGAAAATCACAAACCTAATATAGAGCTTTTTCGGATGCCTGGACCACCCTGTATAGTGTGTCTCATTTTTGTTGCAATTGAAGGTTATCTCGCTTATTGGTAAAGATAGAACCAAAAAAAAAAGATTCTACCTTACAGTACCGGTACAAAAATCGGTCTTCTGGTACCGGTTTTCTAAAAGGCGATACCGGTATCGGAATATTTAAAAAGCACCGGTCCTGATACCGGTATACCGGAGGACGGAACATGCCTACTCGAACCACCGGCTAACTGACTAACTCTGACTACGTCTAATCTGTCAAATGACTAACTAGTCCAGGACACTTATTTTCAATTATATGGTGCTCGTGGAACAAAATGCCCTAAAGCTGTTTTTATAGTTAGTCATTGTGGTCCAGATTAGCATCATTAACACAGCCACCCCAAAACCACACCTAAAAGTACACTTTTTTAGTTTTTGCTAAATATTTCTGATACGGTCAACTTTATTAAAAAATTATGTATAGTAAGTGTATCAAATGATGAAACCAGTGGCGTACATCGAGCGCTAGTAGCTATATAGTTATTAAATTTATTACGTTGGTCAAATTCATCGTTTATGAACAAAATAATTAACTAAATATATTTTTAAAATAATAATAAATCATAAAATATTTAATCTAGAAGAAAAATATATGGGCCAGTGGCGAACAACAAGTATTATATAGGTATGTATTAATTCTAAAGGATTAGGGCTATTTTAGGACAACATAAATATCCGTGCTAACCACCCCCAAAAGTACATTTTTTTAGTTATTGTTAAATATCTCCAGTATGGTTACCTTGTGTAAAAAAATGCTAGATATAAAATGAAAGCCAATAAAATTACCTATAAAATTATATATCATATTATTTTTTTATAAATCCAGTGGCTCGCATCAAGGTTTCAAAATTAAAAAAAATGTCCCATAAAAATTATTTCATTACCTATCATTCAATTATCTTCTATAGAATTAGGAACAAAAATATATAGTTGTCTTTGATGGGCATGAGAAAGATCTTTCCACCAAAATTCAACAACAGCTACGTCGGTATGAAAAATGCATAGTTTGAGGGTTGAGGGTATACCTCCAAATTCAGGAGTGACTTGGGAACAATTTGGTACCTACTTCCTCCTTCTTGGGGATGGAGAAAACTGGATGATATAATTTTGTCAACCACAACTAACAAGCCACAGTTGTACCGAAATTTATTCTAAATCTAATGTTTTGCAACTGCAAGACAAATTGCGGCAAACTCTGTTTGTGAACTACTTCTCTTTAATTTAAAGCAGGTCTCTTTGAGAAGTATGGATGCCTTCTTTAAATTTAAAACTTTGTAGTTGTAGGAAATCTGGACTGAACTGCTCAAACCTGTGTGGATAATATCAAGGACAGTCATGCAGTAATATGTTTCAACATATGCAGCTGGAAGAAAACGATTTAGAAGATTTAATATAGCAATTTAAGTGTAAGTTCATATGTGTTATATTTTATTCCACGAGGCACCGTAATAGTCCTGGACTATAACTGTTTATTGACTGTTCCCGCTGTCTTCAGCATTTTCTTCAGCAGAGATTTTGTATTTCCATCGCCGATGTTTACAACGCACATCACCTTCAATCATCGCGTTACATCGACCTGATTTTAATTGTTTTAATTAATAATGTCTTTATGTTATTAGAGCATGTCTAGGTCGACGTATACGTGAACGATTCCCTATGGGTTTACATCAAATTGGCTTACTGAAATATGATTTTTTTCCAAATTGATATAAACCCAAATTGGCCTATATTTAAGTCTTGACAATACGAACGAGCGAATAAGAACACCCATCGTCTCCGAGTGTTAAAAGAGAGAGTTTTTTTCCGGCGGAATGAAAGCTACGCTTTAGTACCGACCTTAGCCCGTCCCTGTTACATATCTACGAACAGGTGAACCGACATCGAACAGGTAATCAGCATCGGTTGGTACTATCCTAGGACCAGCGAAAGCTGAAGAAGGGGTAAATAATCCGCGTGCGAGCCATGCCAATGCCTTCTTCGGTGCTGGCCAGTCGAATCACCGTTGGTCGCGGCATCGCTACTAAAATCTCGGTTTGAAAACAGTAATTTTTCACTGGTTCACTGCTCTATTACAGTAACAAAACTTTGTGAATATTTCCCTTGTCTGAATGAGTTTAAACGGACTAAAAAACGCTTTATCGATAAAACACTTTCATCAGAGGAATTAGTTGTTTAGTCGAAGACTACAGTGTGTGATTTTAAACTGGTTTTCGTTATAGAATTTAAGGATATGCTATTTTTCATATTAATGTTTGCTATTTAAGAGGGTAAGTTTTGCTAATCCAATAACAGGTTTTATGCCTTTTTTGTCTTTCATTTAAAAATATGTAATATGGATTAAGTCTGATATTCAAATTTGTGTTTGCTACCTTTGTTGCTACCTATCACCCATTTAGAACCTAAACAATTGTAATTTTGCGATTGGTATTGACTTACACACAATACTGTTCAGCTTTGTTACTGTTAAAGCTTTGAGTAAGACGCTTATATATAAATTTTAACGATATAAAATATAATTCATATAACATACATTTGATCGAAAATTGTTAATAGTTTATTAGTTATGTCGAGGTTATTGCTGTATATCGGCTGTTCCTCTATTAGAACTAGTTATGAAAAACGCTTTTATTTAAGTAATATCACAGATAGTGGTAATATGATTATCGGAAGTTGTGTCTTTTAAATTAAAAACTTAAGTAAGTCAAAGAAATCATACTCTATGTGCTACCGGTATATGTTTTATAAAAAGCAATTAACAGTTTATTGTGTGTTTTCTTTATGGTTTGCTTCACGCAATTTATTCGAATTACAGTGATTTTTAGACCATCTACATATAGAATACAACAGTTTGCTTGAATGTAATGTTAATTATTTTATAATTATTATAAACAGATATGCCTAACAGTATGCTCGGACAAGTTCCGGAAATACATTCGTATTTCCGGAACCTGTTAGAACACTGTTTGTAACAAAATAAATTGACATAAATTAGAGTAAAATAGGGTAAATACATTCTGTGTATATTTTTATTGTTTGTGATATACAGGGTGTTCTTTAATGACATGTTAATATTTAAGTTGACGATGCCTTAAAGCGAAACATTAAAATTAAGGTAAAATTAGGTAACATTTTCTAAAATAGTACTTTTTTCATAATTACTCTGTTATTATTACAGATATTTTCATGACACTTGATACACGTCTTCTGTGTATCAAAGTGCCTTTTTTGATGTACAAACAATATTATTTATTTCAACCAGTGGCGTCCATACGGGATTTATATTGAATATTTTAGTAGAAAAAAAAGGTACACCACTGGCTTCTATTAAAATAAAAATTATTTTCAAAATCTTGATTTTTTTCATCTGACCAATGATCAGTAGTCTTTGCTTAAAAAAAACGCGTCGATTGTTGTTTGGAAATCGTTTCTGCATCGGCTGGATGGAAATTAAGAGATACAAGAAATTTTTTTGTACATCAAAAACATTTTATGTACAGAAGAAGGCGTATATCAAATTTGGTAAAGATATCTCTAATAACATCAGAGTTAATATGAAAGAATTTTTTTAGAAAAATTTAACACTCTGTATCTCAAAGGTTAAAATGTATCGCATACATTCATATGAAGTTTTTTTCTTAGAACAGGCTTAAGAATCGCCCTCTTAAATATTAACATGTCATTAAGTCATTAACGAACACCCTGTATATACTTTGGTATATCAATTTCCTCTTTATCCTAGTCCTATTTTCAACGACAGTTGTGAGTCGCTAAAAGCTCATTATTAGATAAACTAGAGACAATCTAATTTAGATTGCTCTTTGTAAGATTTTATCCTTTTTTCGAAAGAGCTTAACACACGGAGATTACTTATTTGAGATTTTTACGCCATCATATTTTCGTCAAATCATCCAGTGTAATAACACCGTATGATCGAAAAAAATGGCGTCCAGTTGGCTTGGAAATGACGATCGATGACATTTCGATTATAATTTTTAATATTATTTATTTAATATAAAATGACAGCGATCTCCATTTCATAGCCATCGCTGACGCCGTTTTTATTCGATCATACGGTACTTGTTAACATATTTTCATCCACTTCTCTGTTTTACATCGCGCGCTGAAACTATTCCAAGCGCGGTTTTAGGCGAGGGGTAATTATACATAGAGGTGGTAGGATATGTTTCGTTCGAGAAGACATGCAAAAGAAACTACTCAAAACAATTATCGCATATTTGAATAAAAGTAATTATTACACATTTCTAAATGAAGCATGAATTTTTCTGCATTACTTTTGTGAGTTTTTTTTAAGATAATTAGGGTACGCACTGGCATGTGATTTTTAGTCGGCCGACTATTTAGTTGCAAAAGTGAAAACAATACATTCTTATGGAGCCGATCGGTACAATATTTGATTACATTGCTATGCGTTGACAGGCAAATTTTAATCTGCCGATTATTTAGTTGCATATTTGTAACTGATATATATCCTCAAGGATCCGCACTCACATGCAATCAAATAGTCGGATGATCGACTTCATAAGTATGTACTGTTTTCACTTTTGCAACTAAATAGTCGGCTGACTAAAAATTACAGGTCAGTGCACAGGCTTATTTTATCAAATTTCTCTTCACAGTATCAATACTATTTAAAATCGTAAGTCAGGGAATTCAAATTGTCTTGTTTTTCAAATTAACATTTTTTTTTGAAAATATGCGATAATTGTTTTGAGTAGTTTACTATAATGATAAATAATGGTTAAGAGTTTAATATTTACAATAAGTTTAATACAAATTAAAATTTAAAACTGCCAATGTATAATGTATAGGATGGGGATGGGATCTCCGCGACCTTACAAATCTACTGTGTCCCTCTTTCTTGAATTATAACTCATTATACAGTTTCAGAGCTTTGACAAAAAAGCCAGTAATTGAGACGATTTTACAAAGGTTAGTACTCCATTTCCGATGTCTTACTATAGTTTATGGCACAAATGTTACACTCTTAGCGCAGTCAGTGATGGGGTATTTCCCCATTTTCCCTACGGAATCTACATTTGCTTTTTTTTTGCAGTACAAGATACTGTCCTGTTAAAAACTCCATGACAATCTGAAGATTGTTCTTACTCAAATCAAGGAAAATCTTTGATTTTTTCTCAATCGTAAGTTCTGAGAAATTTTTTCGAGGATCTTACCTTGGAGGATTCCCATTCCAGGTTACGGATGGAGTTTTCCATGTTCTTGAGTTCCGCTATAAGTTGATTTCTACTTGGTGCACGTCTAGATAGTGGAATGTTTGGTCCTTTTCTAGATCTTTTGCTTTTCCATTGCTGGCAGAGTAGGAGGACTTTATTTTCTTTACCTAATTCAGGTGCGTTGGTTTAGTTTCTCTAGGCAAGGCACGCCTTGGTTCAGCTTCTCTAGGCATTCTTTGACCAACTTCGAACTGATGGTTACTGAGTTGATCGCAATTAATGCTGCTTGACTGTATATTATAAGATAATAATATAATAATAATATAATAATATATTATAAGATAATAAGCAAGAAATAGTGGTAAGATGAATATTTCTTATTTCCGATAGTTCCTATCAAGATTAGTTTTACATATCTTTTGATAGTGTAGATTTCTGCCTGAAGGATGCTGGGTAGATGCCCATTGGTTCGGAGAATTTAGTTTTCGGTCCAAAGACTCCTATTGCCCCCTCCCTGGTTTGGTTTTGGAAGCATCAGTATACAACACACACACACACACACACACACACACGTTATTGTATGGTATTTTACTTGCTGAGGAAACGTTTCTCTCTTCCAATCCTTTTTATTGCACAATACTACAGTGAAGTGTGTCTCAAAGTTGTACATTCTTGGGCTGTCATCCACTGCGAGTTGGAGGAGTGGAATTTTCTTTTTGAGGGTGTTTAAGCCCCTGAGCTGACAGTTCTTCCAGTACGATTTCCGTCAACGACCAAATTTTTGTCAGTTACCAACGACGACCAAAAAGTAAAGAGGCAACGAAGTAACGAAATTTTTGAATGTCCGGAGCGCGGAAGAGAGATAACATTACGTATCGGACTTTTCAGTCACACAAAAGCTCATGAAAGAAAACGCCCTGCCTAACCATCTTCTGATACGTGTCAAATACTCGTCAGTGAGTAATGGCTAAGTAAGTAAAAACTGAATATACAACAATTTACAATACTGAATATACAACAATATAGAAACAATATAACCAGGATAATAGTCTAAAAACAGTCTGTCCTGGAGTCCTGGTAAAAACAGTACGTTTGGTCACCATAACCTACACTTATCGCTTTGGATGATTCCTCCAAGAAGATCATTAAAGTGACCAATGTAAATGAGAATTATAAAACTACTGCAGTTAAATATAGTAGGTATTTAAAATATCAAAAATGTATGTAGATTAGCGACAATCTCAATATTCGATATCCAAACAGATCTCAGTCGATTACTGTCATACACCTTTGACCACTTTCTAACGGCACAACGACCTTAACAGGGTCTTTTTCGGAATGTATTGAATGTAGCCTGGAGTTGACCGTAGCGGCATACCGACTCCTATTAAAAATCTAATGGAGATATTAACTGTTGGCACGCAATCCAACGAAAAGGTGCTACTTGGTGCTTTGAACTTGTTGGCGATTTTGCTGATGCTTAGAAAAGATAATAATTCTTTAATTGTTGCATAGAACATAGTTTTCTTGTTATCTAAAAAATATATGTTAGATAGTTTTTCTTCGATATATACCATGGGTCTCAGAAGTGGCTCACTCCTATAACGTTTTTAATTTTCAAATAAAAAATCGAGGCTTGGTATGTTAGTATATTATGACATAAATTAGGATATATTGACAATATTTAATTATTGTTTTCGGTCACTTCTTGTATCACCGGAAATGACTACAACTTTTGATTTTTAAATGGTACCCTCGGCATTTTGTTATTTTATTCGATAGAAAATGACACTTTGAATTGACATATCATATGTCAACTTTCGACACTTTCGAATATGGTTTATTTGAAATTGCAACATACGGTTCATAACGACAATTTGACTCGAAATACCAAGTGTGTGGTACCATATTATTCGTAAAAAAATGCTTTTTCTAAATATGCTAATACCCACCCTCATTCCATTTGAAAAATTGAGATATGATTAAAAATACTATTTTGAGCATCTTTTAAGCGGGCAGGATAAGACACTAAAAAAATTAGACGATCAAATCTGTTTTTTCAAGGCTTCTTGACTAAAAATTAGTGTTTTTAACACAGCCACAGATTTAAATTTAAAATACAATTTTGTTTTAAGCGAAAATGTCATAAGTTGACATATGATATGTCATTCTATTCAGAGTGCCATTTTCTATAGAACAAAGTAAAACAATACCGAGGATGCCATTTAAAAATCAAAAGATGTAGTCATTTCCGGTGAAACAGGAAGTGACCGAAAACAATTGAATACGTCAATCAATACTAATTTATGTCATATAGTAACAGGCCAAAATTCGTTTTTTTATCTAAAAAAATAAAAAAGTTATAGGGCCAAGCCATTTTTTAGACGCACCCGGTATATATGAATTTTGTACAAAATATATTCACATTTTTGTGGGCTTTTATCCTATGGCTTATATGTCATGCGTTGTCTGTCGTTCCGTCATCCGTCATCCATTAACTTATCTATTTTTTATTTATTTAGCGATACGTATTCAAAAATTAAATTAGATTAAAAATACCTTTAGATTAAATCAATTTTACTTCACGCCTCGTTTTGATTAGTCTCATTATTATGGAAAACTAATTTAAATATTAAAAAAAATCTACTTTTTTGTTTATTTTGATACTATTTTGAACAGTTGGTACACATTTCAATTTTTTCATATCAGAATATCTAACCAATTCAATAATTTAGGTACGCTTTGTATTATATGTAGACCAATTATCACGTTTAGCTATTTTGTGTGGATTTTGCCAAATCATGAAACTAGTTCTGAAGAATGTTACGATGAAAATTACTTTTAAAACAATGAACAGGTAGAACAAATAAAAGTCTTATTGCGACATCAACGACGATTTCATTAAAGAAATACCTATAAAAAGAATCAAGTCAAAATTTCAACCGTTGGGTAAATAATGTTTCAGTTTTTGTTCTAATTCACATTCAATTTCTCTATTACAACATTTCTCAGTGGCTGCGGGCACTATTTAAGAAAATATTTTGGATTAAAGATTAGGTAAATCAATTTTTATATCCTAAAGAATTATTAAATTTATTATTAAAAAGGCGGACGATAATTCTACGAAAATAAGTGTACATAGAGTCGTCATTCATCATCATTTATCAGCTTATTCAACCATTTCCAATTATGGTGTGGCCTCCCTCACACATTTAGAAACTTTATTTGTTGTCTATTGTTGGCTATGCGGGCCCAAGTTATCCCTGCTAATTTCCTAATATCATGGTCCCATCTCAGGTTTGATCTTCCTTGTAGATCTTTCTTCTAGGTATCTTAATTCTTCGTGGGTATCATGCTGTAATTTTTGTGGTCCATCTGTTGTCCTTCTTGCCAGGTGTCCTGCTCATTGCCACTTGAGGGATTTTATTTCGTGGATGATATCTATTACCTAGGTTTTTGTCGTATCCACTCCATTCTTTTACGGCCTTTCTTAGTTATTCCCAGCATATTTCTACACATCACTGGTAATACACATTGAACGAATGTTTTCTTTCTTAAAAACTCTGAGGTTGTTTTATATATCATTACTCTTGCTTTCGCTTCTTTGTATATATTGGCGAGAGTTTCTATGTAAGGCCAAATACCTTGTTTCGCTAGGGCTTCTATTATTGCCTTAGGATATATCGAGACGAAAGCCTTCCCAAAGTCTATAAAGACTATGACTAGTGAAAGTTCGTATTATTTTGTTCGGCCGAGTTTCTCTTAGTGTATCCTATATGATCAATCGTACTGAAGCCGCTTTTAAAGTCTGCTTGTTCTCGTGGTTTTGCAGCGTCTAGCGTGTTTTGTTTTCTGTTTATTATTTTTGTGAATATCTTGTACGTTACGGGTAGTAGTCTTATTGGTCTATAGTTTCTGATGTCTTCTCTGCTGCCTTTCTTATGAATTAGAATTATGTTGGCGCTATTCGTCTTGCGGTATATGTTTTCTCCTTAGACAGCTGGTGTATATATTTGCTAAGATTTTCCAAGTTCTCCTATATGTATATATCTCCTATAACCGGCGCATGCGAATTTACAGCGTACTATGAATTTCAGCTGTTATTCCGCCATTCTCTGCTGCTTTTCAATTTTTCATATCTTGAGGATCCTTTTCTACTTCTCAGTGGAGAACTTCTAGGGCGTCATCTTGTTGTAGGAGCAGTCTTTCTTTTTGATGTATGATTTCTGGGGTTGTACATAGGTCGCTGTAGAATTTTGTTACCAGACTTATTAACTGCCCGTCAAATTAAATACCACAGCGATTTTTTTACTCATTTTCAACGAGTTGTAACTTTGAAAAAAATGGACCGATTTTGTTGATTTTTTAGCATATTAAAGATCGTTTTTCGTAGATTGATCTGATTTTTCTACATTTTGTATGAGATTTAGTTTTCTATGATATACAGGGTGTGAAAAAAAGGAATGTAATTTTTGTAATTTTTGTGTTGCTGCCATTTTGCCAAAAAAAACAATTTAACTAGAATTATAAATTCTGGGTATAAACTAATATCTCGGGACGTATTTGAAATTTTTACGATAACTCATCTGGAATAAAAGATAATCAATTTTTACTCTAACTTGTATTTTTTCTACCTCTCTTAAGGGACATGCTAACAAAACTGAAATTAACTTTAAACTTGTAGGATATTCGTTACTTTTACAATGTGAAATTAAAAAAAATAATTTAACTAACGCAGTTTAATACAGGATCTCTTAAAAATACGACCAGCAAAAAAGTAAAATAATTATTTTAATATTCTGAACTTAACAGCCCATAAGGTTAAAGAAATAATTTTACTTTTTCGCTGGTCATATTTTTAAGAGATCCTGTATTAAACTGCTTATGACTTTTTTTTATGACATTTTTTTTTAATTTCACATTGTAAAAGTAACGAATATCCTACAATTTTAAAGTTAATTTCAGTTTTGTTAGCATATCTTTTAAGAAAGGTAGCAAAATACAAGTTAGAGTAAAAATTGATTATCTTTTATTCCAGATGAGTTATCATAAAAATTCCAAATACGTCTCGAGATATTAGTCTTAGCTATACCCAGAACTTATAATTCTAGTTAATTCTTTTTTTTTGCAAAATGGCAGCAACACAAAAATTACAAAAATTACATTCCTTTTTTTCACAGCCTGTATATCATAGAAAACTAAATCTCATACAAAATTTAGAAAAATCAGATGAATCTACGAAAAAGCGATCTTTAATATGCTAAAAAATCAACAATATCGGTCCATTTTTTTCAAAGTTACAGCTCCTTGAAAATGAGTAAAAAAATCGCTGTGGTATTTAATTTGACGGGCAGTTTATTTCGTTTTTGTCTGTTATTCTGATGTTGTTGTGTGCGATTAGTTGCTTCTTTCTGATCATAAGGGATTTCTTAGCGTTCTTAGATCTTTTTCTTTGTTCGATTGCAGTTTGTACCTACAAGTTTTTCATTGTAGTTTTTGTTGTCTTTTACAATCTTCTTTCTTATTGTCTTATATAATTCTGGGTATTCTATTCTGTTTATGCTGCTCTCGATTTTTATTTCTCTTCTTTTTTTGAGAAGCACTTTCGTCTCATCTACTACATCCTGCCACTATATCTTTTATGTAACACGAACTTTGAGGCGCTGGATATGGGACTCTCATCACTCTAGTAATAAGATTCATAAATATGACAGACTGGATTAGCCGATATTAATCACGTTAATTTAATCGAATATTAATAACATATATAATAAAATCTATTAATAGATTAGAATATTACAGTTGAGGGTTGGAACCTTTGGTGTTAATAATAATAGCTCCCGTATATAGCGTTTAACGCCTTGGGAGTAGCAAGGTACAGCTTGCTATACTAGAGCCGTTCGGTATACAAGGAAGGTAATGTGGCTAGCACTACGCACTACGTTGCAACCGCCTATTATTACCTCCGGATTGTGAATCCCAAGTACTCATTTAAGGCTGAGTCGACCTAGGTATCCAAACTATTTTTATTTTAATAAAAATAGTCGGCTGATGAAATGCCGGGTGTGGGAATCGAACCCACACCTTGAGATTGGTAGACGAGAGCCTGTACCTCTACGCCACCGGGCACCTCGTTTGGTTTGGTTTGGTGTTACATAGCAAAATAAAAGCACTAAATCACCACAATACACCAAAACACGCGTCCAGTGTAAAAGTAAAAGTGTTTTGGTGTATTGTGGTGATTTAGTGTTTTTATTTTGCAGATTTCTGCAAAGTGCTAGCGTAGTGTTAGTTCTAGCGTAGTGCTAGCCACATTACCTTCCTTGTATACCGAACGGCTCTAGTATAGCAAGCTGTACCTTGCTACTCCCAAGGCGTTAAACGCTCTATACGGGAGCTATTATTATTATTTTGCAGATTATAATATGTAAGGGATTTTTCGCAAACAAAAACTGCTCGATTTCAGTCACTAAATTGGTATAGAAAATTTTAATGCACGTCAGATCTCTACTACTCCAGGGAACTCCATCTTTTGTTTTTATTCATATCACGTTATTTGATCCAAATTATCGAGGATAAAGTAAATGCCCATTTTATCCAAAGAAATAAATGAAAAAAAATCAAATAAGAAGCTTTTTCTCTTAGAGATTCTTCATCAGGTTATTTTACAACAGTGGTAATGTAGTATTTCCCAGTAATTAAAAAAATGCCTTTTTTGTCAATACTGTATAATAAAACCAAACAAAATGAATTGGTCCTTGAAGTGAGACTGCGGTGGTGAACTGAAGAGGAGACTCCTTTGTAGCTACTCGGATGGCGGGTGTGGCCCCATCCGTAGGCCAATTAAAAGGTAGAGAGTATAGGTTCAGAGCAGATGGCTCAATAGGTGGTCGCCGGACCCCCTCGAATCTTTTAAATACGTCTCTTTCATGTGTCGGCTAATTTAGCTTGTTTATTATATATATCTGCGAGTCTAAGCATTCCACATTGGACGCGATCAATAGAACGTTCTTCTTTTCGCAACGGACCAAAAACTTTTGCTGCAAATTCCTCGCTTAACGGCCACAATATCTTATGCAGTGTAATCGTACAACTTCTACTTCTTCAGAAAGTAATAACATATTTAAGTTATGTACTCTATGTTTAAAATTATTAATCATATATTAAACATGTATACATATACATAAAAATAATGCTTAGTTTCGGAGATACATCTTTTATTTCGATATTTTCCCAATAATTTATGAAATAACGTCAATATTTGGATGAAAATTGGTGTTTTGACATGAAAAATTTCTTTTGATGTCAACATGACTCCCATTTGTAGAGGGCGTCACCTCCATGTGTTTTAACTGTTTTGAAGAGTAATAACTTTTCGTCCGTACCTGTATAAAAGTACTGATTAAAAAAATATACATTTCAGTGACTTTTTACGTAAAAAATGTCTCTTGATAAAAATCGGTACGAGTAACCGTTCTCAAGATATTTAGAATGGAAATAGTCAATACATGTCATTATTGACAAAAAATAAACACGTTGAGTCGTGAGTTTTATTTGACTGAAATATTAAATTCGGGAAATTTTATTTTTTTTATATTAATCATAAATTTTTCTGCGAAAAAATGATAATACAGTTTCTATTGAACTTTTGACACAAAAACATTTCAAACTTATGATTTCAGTCTAATAACTATTTAGTCAACATGTTTAATTTATTTTAATGATGACAGGTATTGATAATTTCGATTCCAAATATCTCGAGAACTATTAATCAAATTATATATTAATATCGTTTATATCGCCATATTGACATCAAAATTAAATTTAATATGCCAAAAAACTCCCAAACACGAATTTTCATCCAAATATTTACTTTACTTCATAAATTATTTGGAACTAACCGAAACTAACCATTTTAGACGATATACATTTATACGAACTTTTTACTTATTTTTATCTGCAAAATATGCTGCCAAAGTTTCCGGAATACAGTTAGGATCACCTTGTATATTGTAATAAGTATAGTTTATGGCCTTCATGTCTTTCATAGATTCCAGATTTATATGAATTGTAAGGAATATTTCCGACAAATACTAATACTGTTTTCTCTATGAATTTTTAAGAATTTATTAAGATCATTAATTAAAACAACATTAAAATTTAAAGATAAAGTTGGTAGAAGGCCACTTCACTAGTGAGCAAGTGTAGCTTGTCAACATCCTTAGCAACTTGTTGATCAACGAACATATTATATTACTTTAAATGTGATAGACAAGACAATGATTCGGTATCGAAACTAAAAGAACTTCGGACTTCCATTATCTTATATGTAATGATATATAATATAATATAGAAAATCTAGGAACTAGTGGGGCGGATACAGGAATTTATTTTAGGGGGGGGGGAAATAAAAAGTAATGTAGAATATGCTTTTTAGGGCGTCATTTTTAACCAAAAAGCCTAATATTTAACACAATTTACAGATTTTAGGGGGGGCCCGGGCCCCACGGGCCCTCCCTCGGTATCCGCCACTGGGGTTGCAGTCGGAAGGGTTTGACAAAGAATTAATACACTTTGTTAATTGTCAAGCTTTCGGAATTTATTCATTCCTTCCTCAGGACACTAAAATGGAAATACATGTTAAACAATTATTGCTCTAAAAGTTAAGAAGAAGGAATGAATAAATTCCGAAAGCTTGACAATTAACAAAGTGTATTAATTCTTTGTCAAACCCTTCCGACTGCAACCCCACTAGCTCCTAGATTTTCTTTCTCACTAGTCAGTCGAGACTACTTTCTGCTTAATATAATATATCTATTTATTTTGCTTACACAACGTTTCGGTCAGAAGTATCCATAGACTTAAAGTCTATGGAAGTATCACTGATCGTTATCAAGTGTGAACTAATCTAAATCCTAAAACTACTGAGCTTATATACTAGGACCAAGCATTAATTGCTAAAGATTTTATTATTGTTAGATACGAATAAGGCCTCTTTAAATTTGCACTTTTTCCAATGGGGTTCTTTGATGATAACCAGGGCTTCCGACCATTTTATGTTGTGGTGCTTGGATTACACATGTTCTGAAATGTCCGATTTCATTGTTTCACCTCTTTGTGTATGCTTTTTATGCTCGTTAAGTTGTATATGTAGAGGACGTTTTGTCTCTCCAATATACGACTCACCGCACTCGCAAGGTACCTTGTAGATGCACTCTTTTTCTTGTTTTGATGCTTCCGGTTCTGTTTTTGTTAGGATACTTTTCAGAGTGTCCTAGACTTAGAAATAGTTTTAATTTTATACTGCTTGGCTATTCGTGTGATCTTCTCCGATGTTCCTTTCACATATGGAATCGTCAAGAGAGAGCATCCTCCTCAGAGTGGCGCACCAATGAGTCTTCCAATTGGATATAATATTTATTATTTATGCTCAAAATGATGGTTTACCTCCATAGGTAAGTCATCATTTTTTTCAGAGAGCGAGGAACCCAAGTCTCTGAAGTTCCGTGCTCTCTCCAGTGAAACAGAATATACAGGGTGGCCCATCGAAAACGTTCCGCAAGGCATAACAGCCAGGGCAATTTTTTTTTCAGAAAATTCAAAAACACGTCAATTTTGTTTATGAGGGGGACAACTTTTGCCCCAAAAATTATTGCAAAATCATCAACCCTCTAAGCGGGGGTGTCATCCCCCCATTTTTTTCAAATGGGAAGGGGGGTCAAGGGGTACCGCAATGAAAAGGGTTTTCTATTCTCTATACTTTCCTGCTTCGTTTTTGAAGATCGGTCGAATCGTTGAGAAAATATGAAGGATTGAAATTTGAAAAGTTTTTTAAATATTTATCAGAGTAAATGATAAGGATAAATTCCTTCGACCAATTTGCTGTTTTTTCTTATTATTTCTAGATGTTTGCAATCGGGTTGCGCAATCCAATGAACGCCATCCTGACAAACACCTTTATGGCATAATTGTTCGCCAGTTAGTAGCAAAATTTCGCGAAACTGGTTCCGTTATGAATAAAAAGAGGCAGAGGGAAAATCCTGTAGTAAATGAAGCTATGGAGGTATTCGTATTGGGCCAAGTTGCCATGGACAGTATTCTGAGTACAAGAAAATTAGCCAATGAGACCGGCGGGAATCGTACAAGTTTCCAAATGATATTAAAAAAACACAAATTCCACCCGTACAAAATTCAGTTGATACAAGAACTTAACGAAGACGATTTTGATCGTTGCTTGCAATTTTGTGAAACTATGAGTGAACGAGTGGCGAATGATAATAATTTCCTATTTAATGTGTGTTTTTCGGATGAGTGTACTTTCTTTTTGAACGGTGTAGTTAATCGGCACAAATGTCGGTACTGGGCTGAGGACAACCCTAGGGTTTTTCACGAGGTGCACACACAAAACCCTTAGAAATTGAACGTGTGGGCTGGTATTTTTGGAAATTCTATATTGTAGGTCAGTTTAACGATATTGAGAAGAACTTCAACGCACAATTCACAGAACAGCTATCTAGCAACTACCGCACCTGATCGTTAAACGTTGTGGCAAGGGACACGTAATGGGGGATGCGTAAACATCTAGAAATAATAAGAAAAAACAGCAAATTGGTCGAATTTATCCTTAATTATCATTTACTCTGATAAATGCTTAAATAAACTTTTCAAATTTCAATCCTTCATATTTTCTCAATGACTCGACCGATTTTCAAAAACAAAGGGGGAAAATATAGAGAATAGAAAGCTCTTTTCATTGCGGCGCCACGTGACCCCCTTTCCATTTGAAAAAAGTTGGGGGATGACACCCCCGCTTATAGGGTTGAATATTTTGCAATCATTTTTGGGGCAAAAGTTGTGCCGCTCACAAACAAAATTGACGTGCTTTTGGATTTTTTGAAAAAATAAATACCCTGGCCGTTATGCCTTGCGGAACGTTTTCGATGGGCCACCCTGTATATACATATATGGAATGGTTCGAGACCAATGCCATTAGTACCGCAAAACCCAAAATCTGGCTTCGATATGTTGACGATACCTTTATAATCTGGAATGGAAGTTAGATTCCTTTCTCAATCATTTTAATACACGAAGTAACTCTATCAGATTCACGATTGAGAAAGAGAAAAACTTTTGTCTACCATTTATGAATGTTCTTGTCAGTAGAAGCGATAGATCCATTAGCAGTGCTGTTTATAGAAAACCCACACATACGGGACAATATTTAAATTCGCAGTCGAACCATTCTGAAGCTACCAAAAGAGCCATAATAATGTTTTACTAATTGCTGATTACTGATTGCTCGATGACATAATGTTTTATGCTATCGAGCAATCACTATATGCAGTGACCAAGAATCTCTGAATTCTGAATTAAGTAAAATTAAAATCGATTTGCTTCAGAATGGTTACTCTACAAAATCCCTAGACAATATTATATCCAATTGCAAGTGTGACTTATTGGTGCGCCACCAATGAGTCAGTGCCACTAATCACCGCGACTTTAGAGATCTATTGTGTCCCCCTTTTTTGAGTTATTTATATCTCATCCTACAGTCTGAGGGCTTTGGCAAATCTAAGACGATTTTACAGAGGGTAGTTCTCCATATTCGATATTAGTTGTACCAAAGTTTATGGCACGAATGGATGTCGTCTCCGCGCACTCAGTGGTGATGTGTTCTAGTGTTTCCCCATTTCCCCCAATCTGTATTCGCCGTTGTTTCGCACCTTTAATCATTGATCAATCAGGTGTTCATTGAGAACACAGTGTCCTGTTAAAAACCCCGTGACAATCTGAAGATTCTTCTTACTTAAATCAAAGAAAATCTTAGATTTTTCTCGGTTGTAAGTTCTAAGAAATTTCTTCTAGTGTCTTAGACCGTTGAAGGATTCCCATTCCACGTTACGGATCTTCCAAGTTCTTAAGTTCTGCTTTAAGTTGGTTTCCATTATAGGGAGCAGAACGGTTCTGGTTCAGTTAGTGGAGTATTCGCTCCTTTTCTAGCTAGTTTGCTTTTTTATCACCTTCCATATCTTGGTGGGCCGGCGGTATTATCTTTGCATAATTTGTTCAACAGCAAAATCTCTAGTCATTCTTTGACCAGTTTTGAATTGATGGTACTGATTTGATCGCTTTTAATGCCGTTTGACTATCGGTTAGGATGGCTGTTTACCTGCTAAGCAAACGTTTTTTCCAATCCTTTTTATTGCTCTATACTACGGTGAGGTGTTTCTCAAAGTTTGTACATTTGTGGTATGTCATCCTCTATGGGTAAACGACCTGTAGAAAAATCTTTGATCGAAGTCCTCTCAAACCCAAAAACGTTTTCGAGAAATTGCCTACTGGAAAATAAAAATGGCGTTTATCAAATAGGCACCACAATGAACAACTCTTAAATAGGTCCTTGCAAGTTAAAATCTAATTTAAATATAATATTTTAAGCTTTAAATAAATGTTTAGACAATATATCGTATGATCGAAAAAAAAAACGGCGTTTAGCCGTCTTAGAAATGACGATCGATGACAATATAAATTTATAGCATTCATTTCATAGCTTTTTTTAAGGTTGGTTACTATAGCGTTTTTAAATATCTTAAAAATGATTGTATAGTTGAAAAAGTGAATAGTATTTGATTATGTATTGATGGTATGCCAAAAGATTAAATAAATTATTTCCGTTTGAGTATATCCACAGAATACTTCTTTATATTTTGCTACATCTTTGATATTAGATCGACTAAATTATAAAATGGTTAAAAGCGCTATTCTATTCTTCTGTATTGCACGATTTTAAGTAAATTTATTTAAAAAAATGTACGGCAACATAATAGGCATATAACATAACGCATTCTGGATTGTTCAGTTTTTAATAAAGTCAAATCATTGGTGAAATTATGTGATAAATTGCTAACTCCATTATTCCTAATTTTAGAGGAGAGAAAAGAAACGGTACAAAAAATATGTACACATGTAGCAAGTATATTCATGCGTTAATATGATACAGAGATAACACTAATATTTGTTGGGGAACAATAAAACTTAATATTTCGTTAAAATTTTTATGTAAAAATGATGTATTAAACGTATTATTTACTTAAAATCAAAAATGGAGTTAGCAGGTTATCACGTTTCACTGACGAAAATTCAGTTTTGATATAGTGTCCAAAGGATTTTTTAAATTTTTGTTCAGTAAGTAAATACGTTAACTGCAAACTTCTACAACCCGAGCGAAGAAGTATTTTTGATTACCGACATACTTGACAAAACTTTTATAAAATTTTGTCAAAAATGACACAGTCAACTTATAAGTATATACGATATCTAAACATTTCAGGCGTTAAAAAAGAAATTTCTCTCTTATGTGGAACAAGCTAATTCTAATAATTAGGTATGTACACCATGCATATGGGCCAAATTTATTAATTTGTATTTTCCTACCAAAACAAACATAAAATGTATGTTTGCAAATACCATATAATTTGTGGCTGTTAAGAAAGGTGGTGATTTATTATTTTAAGCATTTTCGGTTTTCTATGAATATCTAGGTAATATATAAAATTCTGGCGTCACAGTTTCAGCTACCGTACTCCTCTAAAACGGCTTGACTGATTTTGATGAAATTTGATATATATATTCAGTAGGTCCGAACCACCTCAAATTTTGTTTTTATTTTTTTGGACAAAATTTTTTATTTTTATTTTTTTTATGATGTGGCATTAAAAACACATGCAATATGAACAAAAACATGAACAAATACATACAACCCTAAATTTTCACTCTCCTACCATCTTTGAATAAGAAGACTAAGGAAGGAGCATATCAAAAATCTTAGGTACACCGCGATGGGCCTCAAATATGGCCGACTTAAATTCCGGTTTATCAGTGTCGTTCTAATTTTATTTAAAAAATGTAAAACTATGATGTAGGGTAGACGTGGGGTAGACTCAATAATTTGTTGTTTTATTTTACGTTGTGAATAAATGTTGGTAGTTATTAAAATTGTTATAAAAATATATAATTCTAATAAAAATAGATAAGTTATAATAAGTATTTATTAACACAAACATCCGATACGCTACTGAAGCAGGTAAGTCAAATTAACGTATCTAAATTTTTAGACATCTAATCTTTGACAAGTAATAAATAAAAGCTAAAATGCAAGAAAAATATATAATGTAGTTAATTTAAGTGAATTTCATAAATGATCGGTTTACTACACGTATGTATATTATATAGTCACTTACTAGCGAAAAGTTGTTCCATTATTTCACTCAATTTTTGCCGAGATCTACCGCACGCTACACAACCAACTATTTTAGAATCTTTTTCGATAAATCGCGATAGTGTCACTGTTAATTTAAATTCTACCACAATTTCCATCTAGATTTACTACCTTTATACAACTATCAGTAGTAGAATAAATAATAAGTAACATAAAATAAGCTCCGTAAAGACTGACAAATCCACAAAATTTCAAATCAAATTCAAATGTGTCAAATGAATCGTCAAACAGAACTGTCAAGGATCCCCACCCTAGAGTGCTTTTATGGTGCTTTTTCCGCCTACCATGCATGAATATACTCTGTTTTTTTTCTCAGGTAAGATTTCGACAGAGGATGACAGAAGAAAAGCAGATGACGCCCCATACCAATCTATTTATTTTACTAAAAAAAGTTTCTAATAATTTTTAAGTTAACTATGGATGGGTTTAAATATAAATCCGTCATGCGTCGTCTCTTGTTGTTTCTAACCAGTTTTATTGGTTTATTTCAAAAATGACAGATCGTATTTCAATTTTATCGGTTTGACGGAACGATGAACGACAAACGGACGCTGATGCGTATGAACTCGCCTTTAGATTTTTGACGCTTGTCAAAGTCTTGCCGAATTATAGGTTATAATTTTGTGTCAACTTTTGTCAAATACCTTGCGTTTTGGAAGATAATGCATTTTGATTCGTGTTATTACGTGTGTTTTGTGTCTTTTGAAGTCAAGTGGAGGAAAAATCGAGTGAAAATTAACTGTAGACCCAGAGCACAGTTTATGGTTAATACTCGCTGCCCGGGCAGAAAGCCTTATACACCAATAAAGTTACCATCAATAAAGTTTGTATACCATTTCGTCGTAGATAAATGCATCTCGTATATGGTAGAAGGATCATACTAAACACATACTAAAAACTGGAGTAGCTGTAAAATATCGACATCACACAATAGGTAAATAATGGATTTTAGTACTGCAGAAAAATAATGTCAAAAGGTACTGGTTTAAAAAAATTAAGATTAAAGTTAATTAATCAACCTTTAAGGTATTAATTTGGTAAGTGTTATTATTAATGAAATAGTTTGTTTTATTTATGTTGTTTTATTTATTCCTGTGGAATATTACAAATTTGTATTTGTACATAAGTTATATTGATAAATATAATCATAAATGCGGGAAGTTTCATGAAGCTTGGAAATAAGAAATAAATAGTTCTTTTTTATATTTTTTGGTATATTGTGTCTTGTTCTTTGTTTTGTATTAACACACCGTTTTTTGTTAAATAAAATAACTCGATTATATTTTTTCAGTTTTATACAGTTTTTTTCACAATATTTTGAAGTAATCACTTGTCAGTCAAATTTTAAATATAATTTCCTGCTATGCGTTCCAGTTGTACCAACTTATTTCTTTGTAAAATAAAATAAACTACTTTGATATTAAAATGACAGACACATCTATCACTGTCAAGGATCTTGTCGTTGGACAGACTATACATGGATAGCATTATGCTCCTTCCTTAGTCTTCTTAATCAAAGCCTACCATCAACCCCTATAATAACGATGTTAGTAATTAAATAATTGTAATTTAACAACAAATTGTTTTTAAGAATAATTAGAATACCTTAAATTAAAAACGTGAGTATGACTGGGTATATACCGGGTATAATGGTATTTACCCAAATTCGGTAAACCATTTATTGACCCTTTGGGTATACACCGGGTGCAAAACTTGGGTATTTAGCTAAATTTTAATATACCAGGTACTTACCCATCACTGACCTTAGCCGTGTGGCTGGGTCTGCTAGTACTAAATAAATTGTTTGCTATTTTAATAATATAGTGTGGCGTATACGACGCGGAGCGTCTAAGTAGAACATTTTGTATTCAAATGAAATTTTAATACAAATGAAAAATTTTTGTATTAAAATGAAATTATATAATATATATAATTTATAATATAATAATTATAATTTAGAGCATAGAGTTAAAATTAAAAAGTATTCACATCAACTTTGTGTTTTTTGTAATGGAATATCCCTATACCGGGTGCGTCTTAAAAGTGGCTCACCCCTATAACTTTTTTATTTTTGGAAATAAAAAAACGAGATTTGGTATGTTAGTATATGACATAAATTAGGATTGATTGACATATTCAATTGTTTTCGGTCACTTCCTGTTTCACCGGAAATGTTTCACCTTTTGATTTTTAAATGGTACTCTAGTTATATTTCTACTTTATTTGATAGAAAATGACACTCTGAATAGAATAACATATCATATGTTAACTTGCGTAACATGCGGTTCATAACGACAATTTAACTTGAAATACCAAGTGTGTGGTATCGAATTATTCGTAAAAAAATGCTTTTTCCAAATATGCCAACGAGCCACCCTTGTTCTATTTGAAAAAAAAATGAGATATGATTAAAAATACGATTTAGGCATCTTTTAACCGGCCAGGACAAGACACGAAACACACACAAGACACGATCAAAACTGTTAAATATAATATTAATAATTATTATAATAAAAATTAATGTTAACACAGCCATGGCACTCACAGAGTGTTATTTTCTCTGAAATAAAGTAGAAATATACCGAGAGTGCCATTTAAAAATCAAAAGTTGTAGTCATTTCCGGTGAAACAGGAAGTGACCCAAAACAATTGAGTACATGGATCAATCCTAATTTATGTCATATACTAACATACCAAGTCTCGTTTTTTTATCTGAAAAAATAAAAGCAAAACAGTGTTGCCATTCTGTTCCACAATAAGTAACCGTCTAGTTAACAATCTGTATATTAATTTAACGTTTTCTAAAAATGAAGAATAAAAGTGATGTGTATGTTTTTTAGGGACGCCCTGTAAAACTCTATATGATTTAAAAAAATTGGAATAGCCTTTAGATTAACCTACATGACATGTGAGCATTGTGCTCACAAAAAATCGTTTCAATACATACTGTTGTTCTTCTTAGGGACTCGGCGTCGCATGAGAGGTGCCACCCTGTATTATTTAATTTGGTAATTTCTTTTAAGCAATTTTAATGCCTTTATTTCATTTAAATAAAATAGTTTATCTCAGATCACTGACTCTCGTAATTCCGACATAGTGAAAGCACTTGGTATTGGTATTTTACTCTTCGTCTGTGCTTATTTTTTTATGGAAAGGAACTTTAAATGGTCAATTTTATTGTAAATCTCTTGTAAAAGGAAATACAGATCCAAAAAGAGAATGTTTATTCAATTGTAGTCTGGTAACTTATTTATTTATTTTCGAAATCGCTGTTTTCCCAATTTGTTGGTTGTTACATTGCAGATATCGGTAATTAAAACTCTTCCGTTGAATATTTATATAATAATAACTATACTAATTAATGCCATAAAATAACTTTGTCGGAAATAATCTGTCTCCGTTCAACTGCGGTAAATTCGAATAAAATATTAAAATTTATTAATATAGTAGGTACTGATTGAAATAAAGGAACACACATGGTGAACACAGGATATTCTTTAGCATAGTCTGAAGTTAAGTTGTAAGAAATCGTTTTATAATAGATATGAAGTTAGATTATTATTATTTTTTTTATAGTTCCAGATTAAAATTCATATTAAACAATAATACGTATATAATTTATAAAAAAGCCGTTAAAATACAGATTGACATGCTGAAATCAGAACAATGCTCAAAGTTTATTACAGTTGGAATGTACTTACTTCATTATAAATATTGGAACCGTAAACTGTACTGAATGTTCGAAATTCAATGCTCGACTTGCTAAAATATAAAATGTGTACACTGTATTTTATTTCTGCTTTATTAGATGCAGTAATGAACACCTTTTGTACCGTATTTAAAGTGTTTCGTTATTTAAAACTTTCGAGACGATTATATCTCATCCTCAGACCCAAGCTCAAAAAAAGTTCAGATAAACAGTCAAAAAAACAAGTGGAGTAATAAAAAAAACAAAAAATACACAATTATTATACAGGGTGAGTCTTAAATAAGTGCAAATATTTTCAGGACTGGTAGATCTCGATAAAAGATCGTTTTACAAAGTCCGAAATAACCCAGATATTTTAATTTGGAAATTAAAAAAAAAATCGCTTAAATTTTGAGAACCACTGGATCTTTTCTGGGGTTTGTTTCTTGTAACTTTAATCTACTACCTATGTTGCTATATTATTATGAAGATATGTTTTTTAAACGAAAAATTAAAAGAAAAAAATCCAAAAAGTTATCAAAAAATTACAAATTATCAAATTTTTTCTTTCGGGAAAAGACCTCATAGGCATAGCCGTGTTTCTGGGGTCGAAATATACTACCCCTAAAAATATTTGCACGGATTTAAGAGTCACCCTGTATATCGCACATCCCGGTAAAAACTGTGTATTATCTCAAAAAAAAATAATGTTTTTGATATTATTTCAAAAACAATACCATCTTAATTTACTTTCCAGAAAAATTCCAGTAAAGTTCTATAAACTTACTTCACTATGATGTTTTTTGGATAGAAGGATGCTGGAGCTTTTTATTTCCTCATTAGAGAATATTCATCATTAAAAAAATGCTTTACATTTTCTACAAAAATTATTTCACATTTGACATTAACTTTTGACCACACTCTGAAATTTACAAGACATTATTTATACAAAGTAAGTATGCCAAGTATATATACAGGGTGTCTCAGAAATAAGTGCAAGTATTTTAACTGGTAATATAGTTCAACCCCAGAAACACGCCTATGAGGTTTTTTCGCGAAAATTTTTTTTGAAAATTCGAAATTTTTTGAAAAGTTTTTTGGATTTTTTTTAGTTTTTAGTTAAAAAACATAATTTCTTGATATTATTGCAACATAGGTATTATATTAAATTTACAAGAACGAAAATCCAAAAAAGATTCTCAAAATTTTAGCAAAAAATATTTTTTTTTTGAAAATTTTTAAAGTAAAATAACTCCGTTATTTTGGACCTATTTGAAAAACGATAAAGAGAAAATATGTTTCTTTTATCGAGATCTACCACCCCTTAAAATACTTGCACTTATTTCTGGGACACCCTGTATATTAACTGTAATAAACACTGAACGTTGGTTTGATTTTTAATTTGTATTTTTATTTTTTTTGTTAGAAAAAATATAGCAAAATATATATTTTTTTATTCAATTTATTTCTCTGGAGCTATCAAAATGTTCAGTCTAATACTCAACCCTACTTTGGAGTACAGACGTGACAGGTCTATAGGTTTCATAGTCTTGCTCATTTTCATTTTTTTTTCTCGTGCTTTTATTGACAGATAAAGACCACATTTTAAAATGTTTATATTGGTCTTCTCAATTTTATCGGTTCTCGCAATAACTGTAAAATTTATCGAATTTAATCAACTTCTATGAATTTTCCACTATTATAAGGCAGATAATGCAATATAAAGGTGTAACATTTCAAACTCTTGTAATTCTGTGGAAAGGAGGGGCATATCGGAATTGAGATCAGACTTTGTGAAATTGCGGAATAAAATATTTTTTAGTAAATAGCAAGATAAATCTGTTACATCATGAATGCAACCTCAATAAAAAATATTTTCAATTAAATATGTTACGCGTGGTTTGATATTATCACCTTATAAGGAAACTGTTCCGTTGAAAAAATTAGTGTACCAACTCTCTTTAGAAAAGCGTTTTTTATATTTTTTAAAAGGAAAAATATATATTTTTTTTATATTTATCTATATAATTTTTATTTTTTTATACCGGGTGCGTCTTGAAAATGGCTTACCCCTATAACGACATAAATTAGGATTGATTGACGTACTCAATTGTTTTTAGTCACTTCCTGTTTCAACAGAAATAACTACAACTTTTGATTTTTAAATGGCGCCCTCGGTATATTTCTACTTTATTAGATAGAAAATAACACTCTGAATAGAATAGCATATCATAGTCAACTTTTGACATTTTTACTTTAAAATAATCGTATTTTAAATTTCAATCTAGAGTGCCATGACTATGTTAAAAACACTAATTTTTAATCAAGGATCCTTGGAAAACCAAAATTTGATCGTTTAATGTTTTTCTTGTGTTGTCCTGGCCGGTTAAAAAATGCCCAAATCATATTTTTAATCATATCTCAATTTTTTCAAATAGGACATGGGTGGCTCATTAGCATATTTGGGAAATCCATTTTTTTACGAATAATTTGATATCACACACTTGTTATTTCGAGTCAAATTGTCGTTATGAACCGCATTTTACAATTTCAAATAAACCATGTGCGAAAATGTCAAAAGTTGACATACATATGATATGCTATTCTATTCAGAGTGTCATTTTCTATCTAATAAAGTAGAAATATACCAAGGGTGCCGTTTAAAAATCAAAAGTTGTAGTCATTTCCGGTGAAACAAGAAGTAACCAAAAAGAATTGAATACGTCAATTAATCCTAATTTACGTCATATGCTAACTTACCAAATCTCGATTTTTATCTTAAAAATTAAAAAAGTTATAGGGTTTTTTTGAGACGCATCCGGTATTTTAGTTATTAAAAATAGGATACCGGGTGTATGTACAGTATATTTTTTTATATTTTTGTAATCTAGTTCGGATTGTGTAACATTCAGGAATTAATACCTTATTTTTATTTAATTGAAAATTTCTAATCCTGAATCTGCATATTTTTCTGTCAATTCTTATAAGAGCGTTTAAGCGAAAGTTCTTGTCGTATTGATTCTTGAACCAGTTAAACATATTATGTCATATGCTATGTTTCCTTATTACCAAGTAGATATATATAAATTAATGTAATATGTATAGAGACAGATAACGTAATAAGGTATTTACGATATTACAAGAATACCATTTACAAAATAGGTATCACAGTTTCACATGAGCGGACCGTCCCAGTGTTGCGGCCCATGGACAAAAATAACGAAAATCCAAATTTAGATTCAAATTTAAAAAATTGGCGCCGGGAGTCACGTATAGCCGCCCATACTTGGTATTTTTTTTATCTCAAAACTGCGACTTTGACTGATTTTGATGTTATTACAAATTTTTTTGGAAATGTTATTCCTAATCTTAAATTGAAAACCGCGTTTCGCTAGCTACTATAATTTTGGAGATACGATTTTTTAAAATTTTTAACCCCCTCCTATACCCCCTTACCAACCCCCCACCTCCACCAAAAACTAATGGCCAGATTCTCGGGTGCCACAGTATTTTTGTGCCAAATTTGGTTAAAATCGGTTTAGCGGTTTTTGAGTTATTGTGTTACAGACGGACAGACAGACAGACACCATCAAAATATTTTGTACTTAGGTCATTTATGGCCCAAATAACTCATTTTGAGTGAAATTAAAAAAACTTTTTTTTTGCCGATCTTAATAGCCTACCATACCTGTCGGTATGGTCGGCTAAAAATGTGTTATTTTAGCAGTAAAATATTCGTACTTACTAAAAAAAGCAAAATATTACCAGGAATGCATTCAGGTCACAAAAATTTGTTTATACTTCTATAAAAATATTACTCGACAAAGCAGCAAGTGTTGAACGTTTTTCGCTGTCACTTTAGTAGCAGATTGTTTCTTTAATAGCATTTATATACGTTTTATTTTGCTGTTTGCTGTTAGTGAAAGTAAATGTATTAAAAATAGTTAACAGAAATCACCACCTGTCACCCTAAATTTAGAAATAAATAAACCTATCGTAGCTCAGAAAGTATAAAATACATCAAGCTTTAAAAAAAACGTATCGAAAAGATTTTGTGTATAAATAGCCTTATATTTGGACATATTTTATATAAATCTATGATCTGTTGCTGCTAGTAACATGAACTTTTTGAGTTTTTTTAAGATGATGTAATTCTTGTTCCATTCAACTTTATTTTTTTTAGTTTAGGAGTTTAGGTGAATTTGGACTTATCAGCATATTTTGGCAAGAACAACCATAGTAAATCAGTAATATAAACGTTCGAATTTAATTACAATATTTAGCTGATGGACATCATACCAACCCGAAGAAAATTAAATCAATACGTAAAAATATTTCGCCCTAAATAAAGAGATTTTTATTGAATCTATTTAGACTATTTAAATGCTATTATACTTAAAATTTTGAAAATATCTTTGGAACTTAAAAATGAAAATTTGAAAAAATAATTAAAAATTTTCGGAAGTTTTTAATTAAAGGCCCTTATAGCGACAAATAAGCATACCAAATTTTATTTAAAACGGCTGAAAGGTCTTGAGTAATTAATAAAAAATCAATTTAAAAAAAATTACACCCTGTATCTAGAGAACGAAGCAAGTTAGGACAAACGATTATATGAAATATTTTTCCTTATTTTTGGCTGGTAGATCCGCCCTTAACATATTTGTACTCAGTTTTGAATCATCTTGTATTTTTTTGTTCTATATTAGTTTTATGTTATTATTTTTGTAATTCATAAGGTTCATTTAAAATTTAGCCATTGCGTTATTATAAAAAATGTTTGTTTATTTATATTTTGTACCAAAACGAATTAAAAAGACTGATTTGAAAGCCCTAGGATTTTTGTTCCAAAATGACCATTTTTGCAACACTGCACTGTGGCGTCCGTTGGTAGAACAAGTACCATGAGTTTTTATGAAGTTTTCCACATGCGCGCGGATGATCTTGTCCGACGGCCATCCGTTGAGCTCTTGCTTCGACGGATCATCTCCGGATATACGTACATCCTGCTATACAGGAGGCCTTGAGTGCCGTTTTTTGTGTGTACGAAGAGTACGGCCAATACGCTCAGTAAAATAAGAATCTTCCCCTAGGAGATACAAGATCTTGTCGTTGGTCGGGAAGCTCCTGGTCAGGTGCTGGGGAGAATCTGGCTGTAGTGTCAAGGTAGTGTCGTGGCCAGGGAATTGCACCAAGACATATCACGATGTCGGACGGGGCTACCCCTGTCCGTCATACCAGGCACCGTCTACTGATTGTGGTCATGTCTCGCGGGTAGAGGGTGTGTGGGGGGGGTCTTGGCTTAACCGCCCGGATCAAGAGGAGAAAACCTCACCAGAAACCTAAATCCTACGATGGCGGGACCAAGTCAAAGGGACGCGTGGCTTAGATAGAGGACTATGCAGGGTCCGGCAGTAGTGCGTCGGGCATCTGTAGCTCCTAGAATAAAAAACTTGAGAATTTTGTTTAAGTGCAAACCTAAAGTATGTACCAGGATGTATATCAGGAAAATATTTTAACTTCTATAGGGTGGCTCAAAAAAGTGTGAGTGGACCTTGATGATTTTTTTTAAACGGAACACCCTGTATATTATTGCATTTTTGGCTTCCTTTCAGATCACTTTACATAACCCTAAGATATGAATAAATATATTTCCATAGCTTCAGAGATATTAAAAAATAAATCAAAAATATATACCGTATGATCGAATAAAAACGGCGTCCAGTTGGCTTGGAAATGACGATCGATGGCATTTCCTATATAAATTTACATATAAAATGACAGCGATCTTCATTTCATAGCCATCGCTGACGCCGTTTCTATTCGATCATACGGTATTTTTCAGCCCTTCTTAAAAAAATTATTAAAAATACAAGAACTGTTCTGAAATCAAAACTATATTAGGTATTTACTTTAGATGGTCTGTACTTACTTTGCTATAAATATGAAAATCGTAAATCATACAGGATGTTCAAAATTCTAGGCCAAACTTTCTAAAATATAAAATAATTTTTCTTCGTTTTTTTAAATGGAACACCCTATATATTATTTTTTCAGTAGACGAACCATTAAAAAATGAACATTTTTTGTATTTAGAGTATTTCAAAATTTTTAACGGTTTCGCAGATACACGCAGTATTATTTCATATGGCTTTCAATGGTAAAATACGAGAGAAATATCATTGGGTGGCTTTGATAAAAATTTACTGTGGAAAATGCAATATGAAATATACAACCGCAAATATCTGCAAAACCGTTAAAAATTTTGAAATACTCTAAATACAAAAAATGTTCATTTTTTAACTCTCCATCTAATAAAAAAATAATATACAGGGTGTTCCATTTAAAAAAGCAAAGAAAAAATATTTTATATTTTAGAAAGTTTGGCGTAGAATATTGAACATCCTGTATGATTTACGATTACCATATTTATAGCAAAGTAAGAACAGACCATCTAAAGTAAATACCTAATATAGTTTTGATTTCAGAACAGTTCCTGTGTTTTTAATAGTTTTTTTAAGAAGGGCTGAAAAATATATATTTTTGATTTATTTTTTAATATCTCTGAAACTATCGAAATATATTTATTCATATCTTAGGGTTATGTAAAGTGATCTGAAAGGAAGCCAAAAATGCAATAACATAGAGGGTGTTCCATTTAAAAAAAAATCATCCACATCCACTCACACTTTTTTGAGCCACCCTATAGAAGTTAAAATATTTTCCTGAAATACATCCTGGTACATACTTTAGGTTTGCACTTAAACAACATTCTCAAGTTTTTTATTCTAGGAGCTACAGATGCCCGACGCACTATTGCCGGACCCTGTATAGCCATTACTGGCCTTACCCTTGGGGCACCCCATTGTATTTACCCCGTACTTCTACATGCGGGGCTCTGTAGAAGTGGACCGACTATCCTTAGCGACTCGTGGGAACACTATGAGATCTAGTATTAAAAACACCACCGTTGAAGCTGTGGGGAAGCGCCCTAGCGATAGGGGGAACATTACCAATGAAAGTTCCAAGGGAGCAAATCCAAAGGAAACTACAAGAGGGGTGGCTGACACTTACGTGAGATCATCATCCTCCACAAGTGACACACAAGCTACCACCTTCTCCAGCAAGGATCGGGAGCCTACCTCTAGACCCAATAAGCGACACAACCTACCGTTTCGCCTACCCGGCCTGGCTAGACGATCCTCTGAGAGTAGGTCTTAGCGGAGCAGAAATACAGAGATACCTCCGACTGCTCCACGAAGGAAGCAAAAGCGAAAGCATTCCTCCGAAAAGGGGAGAGTAAAGAAACCAAGAAACAACCTGACTTATCTCCATCAAAGGACAAGAGAGGGAGCGAGAAGCTCTCACCTCTTCTCCGGCAGGGAGAGAAAAAAGCCAGGATGTAAAGCCGTCCAGCACCGGGAGGCAAGCAGGGACGTATCACCAGCTTTGCCGCTATTGCTGGATAAGTGAAAATGGAGGTGCTGCCTAAGGATTTCCCAGAGTTTGCTCTGACCACCGACCAGTAAACCTCAGCAATGTTGTTTGACATATTATTTTTATTTAACCTTTCGAGTGCTGTAACTTCTTCGGGAAACATTTTAGGGCATATGTTTATAGGAACTTTTTGTTTCATTTTTATCTCTAGAATCACCCACCGAAGTTAGATACACTATTTTTTTGATACACTGTATAATAACTGACTTTTAACTGATACACATATAAAAATACTTCAAAATCAGACTAAAAAATCATTCAAAATCAGACTAAGCAAACCAAATCAAGCGATATTTTATCAAACTACTAGGTTTTCTTAGAAAATGAAAGCACAAAATATGGATTTATCTAAAATACTACATTGGAAATCGTTTAATAAAATAAATTATCGATGGCCGGCTATAAAGAAACCGGCTAAAAGCCGAAGAAAGGAAACCAAAAACAGCCTGGTACCGCAGGCATTTTATATTATACAGGGTCGTCCGAACTGTATTCCGGAAACTTCGGCAGCATATTCTGCAGATAAAAATAAGTAAAAAGGTTCATATAAAAGTATGTCCTAAAATACTTAGTTTCGGAGATACAGGGCGTAGAAGTTTTATTTTTATTTAGATTTTTTCCAAATAATTTCTGAAGTAACGTCAATATTTGGATGAACATTTGTATCTGGGAGTTTTTTGACACGATAAATTGGATTTTCATGTCAATATGACTCCTACTTTTCTCCTACTCCTACTTTTTAACTTATTTGAAGAGTCTCTTGGTAAAAATCGCTACGGGTAATGGTTCTCGAGATATTTGGAATCCAAATTATCAATATCTGTTATCAGTGACACAAATTAGACATGTTGACTAAATAGTTATTAGACTGAAATAATAAATTTGAAATGTCTTTGTGCCAAAAGTTCAATAGAAACTGTTTTATCATGATTTGTTCGAAGAAAAATTTATGATTAATTTAAGTTCTCAAATTTCAGTCAAATAACTATCTACTAAACATGTTTATTTTTGGTCAATAATGACATGTATTGCCTAATTCCATTCTAAATATCTTTAGAACCGTTGCTCGTAGCAATTTTTTACAAAGAGACATTTATTACTTAAAAAAATGAAGGAAATGTATATTTTTTCACTTAATAATTTTATACAGCTACGGACAAAAAGTTATTACTCTTCAAAATAGGTAAAACACATGTAGATGACGCCACCTACAAGTAGGAGTCATATTGACATCAAAATCAAATTTTTCATGTCAAAAAACTCCTTGACACCAATTTTCATCCAAATATTAACGTTATTTCAGAAATTATTTGGAAAAAGTCGAAGTAAAACTGAAATTTCTACCCCCTGTATCTTCGAAACTAAGCTGACTATTTTAGGACATAAATTTATACGAACTTTTTTACTTATTTTTATCTGCAGAATATGCTGCCGAAGTTTTCGGAATACAGTTCGGACCACCCTGTATATTATATTTGCTTAAGCGGATAAGTGGAGTATTCGAGGCAAGAGGGATTGCCATCTTCGCTTTTTCTTTTTGGCCGTTTCGAGTGGGGATCGTAACCGCTGGGTTTTGAACATAATTAATGAATGAAAAAGTGAGTCACACACACAGGGACGAAAGTAAAAATTGGAAGTCTGCCGCCGCTGGGTCTGGTCGAGAGAAATCACAGTAGGCATAATAATGAATACTATCACCGCACGATGTAGCGTAAGGAGAATGGTTAAGAAAATTTTATAATTAATGTTTCATCCTTGTTTCATTTAGATAGATTTCATATACAGTATTAGTATGAAAATATATTAATGACATTTTAGGAATCTATTTTACGCATAGAAATGCTTAAAAATGCATTTTATACAAATGGACAAATGGATTCTGCATATGTAATTTTTAGCAAAATAAAACACTAGTTCACCACAACACTTTATTTTTAACACTGGACGCGCGTTTCGCTATAATCACGTTACCATTATCAGCAGGCGATTAAAACCTTATTAAAACACAGTTTGTTATTGTTATAGTCTCCTCCTCAGTATTATATTTTGCTGTTGTAACACTAAAATTTCAACTTCAACTATATTATTTTAACTAAATAAAATTATTTAGTAAAATATACCATATAATATATATACAGCATGTTTTAAAAAACATGTGTCATCTCTCGTGGGGAGATTCCCCACCTAAAAATAAGATTTATGTTTTATATCAACATAGGTCCGATTCTGCTTTGTTTCGTAGCTACGAGGGGTTAGTCTTAATGTTTTTTTAATTTATTCGAAGTGCTTTAAGCGATTTAAAGGAAGTTTTGAAAGTAAAAATACTATAAGTCCTACATATTTTAATGGTAAAAAGTGTGGATAGATTCACAAGGGACGCGCATATTGGTTATCACTGGAAAATATTTTTTATTTTGTGTTATTTTGTTAGCAAAATTGTGTAGGCTGTTTAAAAGTTGTATTTTGATATTTTGTCGATTTTAGTTTCCTTGATAGAATAAACGCAGTTTTATTAATCACAATTAATAAAAATAAAATTAATAAATTATTTGTTTAATTTAATTTATTGTTAAATTTTAGTAACATTTATAACACTGATGTTCAGTGCTATAAACAGCTACTTACAGCAAAAAAATGATGGTAATTAAGATAATTACATAAGAAGTATTTTTGAAATGTTTTAACATCCTGAAACTTTAAAACTATGCATTCCCGCACCCATGTTAATAGGCATCATTATTTTTCATATTTTTAGCCGACCATACCAATAGGAATGGTAGGCTATAAGATCGGCAAAAAAAAGTTTTTTAATTTCACTCAAAATGAGTTATTTGGGTCATAAATGACCTAAATACAAAATATTTTCAGGGTGTCTGTCTGTCTGTCCGTTTGTAGCACGATAACTCAAAAACCGCTAAACCGATTTTAACTAAATTAGTTAGGCACAAAAATACTGTGGCACCCGAGAATCTGGCCATTAGTTTTTGTTGGGGGTGGGGGTTGGTAAGGGCGTATGGGAGGGGGCTAAAAATTTAAAAAAACCGTAACTCCAAAATTACAGTAGCTAGCGAAACGCGGTTTTCAATTTAAGATTAGGAATAATATTTGCAACAAAATTTGTAATAACGTCAAAATCAGTCGAAGTCGCAGTTTTTGAGATAAAAAAAGATTGGAAAAATTCCTTTAGTTTGAAACTAAAAGAACTGCCTACCAACTTTTTATTAACATATTTTAGTATGGGCGGCTATACGTGCCTCCCGGCGCCAATTTTTTTGATGAGGAATCTACGAGTTCTTATTTAACACTTTGGTCACTTAATGACATTAAACATTTTTAAAGGTTACTATTAGGGCAAATTAATAAAATTGCGTTTATTTTATTAAGGAGACCAAAATTGACAAAACATCAAGAGACAACACTTAATCGGCATTAAGCGGCCTACATAATTTTGCTAACAAGAGAAAAAAGTCAGTGGCGCACTTTTTTTTCGAAAAATATTCCAGTGATAACCGATATGCACGTCCCTGGTGAATCTGTCGACACTTTTTTAGCATTAAAATATGTCGCACTTATAGTAACTTTTGCTTTAAAAATTTCATTCTAATAGCTAAAATTATTTGGGAGAAAAATTTAACAAATCGTAAAAAAATAAAGACTTTAATCCCCGTACAAATAAAGCAGAATCGGACCTATTTTGATATAAACAATGAATCTTATTTTTACGTAAGGAATCTTACCACGAGAGATGGCACATGTTTTTTGAAACACCCTGTATATCGGCCACTTGTTAACTGGTTATACAAACAGTAAAAACAGCTATGAATCTGTTTCAACTGTTAATTTAAATTTTGGTATAATAACCACAAAGTTCATTGACTTTATTTTTCTTCCGTTTAACGCTTATTTTTATGAAATAATCTCCTCTTTAAAATTTGAAAATTCAGATTTAACTTTTTGTTCTCTTTGTAGAATAGTTTAATATGGTATATGGTAATAGTAGTACTAGTACTCAAAAATACCCTAAATAGGATAATGTAAATTTTCCTTCGTGGATTTATTCTGTTATCCTTGTTGTATCGGAAATATAGATAAGTATTCATCATTCCAGTTTTTAACCTTTTTGGATATAGTGATTTTAATCAAAGTTTTTGATAAATAAGAAATAGAATGGCAACACTGTATAGTGCTTCAAATATGAATAGTGTACTATATGCAGAAAAATGGGGATGCAATTTAAAAAAAAACTTAAAATTTCATCACAACTCTTTTTGTTGACACCTTGTATACAATAAAATATTTTTCGGATATGCACCATTATAAACAACGACGACATCTATCTAAAAGTTTTTTTCATATCTTGGTCAACAACGACGATATTGGACTTCCTCGCACTAATGAGCCACCCTGTATATTCATGTTGTTTCTATTTCATATTCCGTGGTTGTTCATTTTGTATTATTTTTCATTTCAAATTTAAATTTCATTTATTGTACAATGGATGTTTTAACATTACAGCATGCTAGGTAAATTATAGGGTAAATTAGGGTAAATTTGGGTTATACCGGGTGCGTCTCAAAAGTGGCTCGCCCCTATAACTTTTTTATTTTTACAGTTAAAAAAACGAGATTTAGTATGTTAGTATATGACATAAATTAGGATTGATTGACGTATTCAATTGTTTTCGGTCACTTCCTGTTTCACCGGAAATAACTACAACTTTTGATTTTTAAATAACTCCCTCGTTATCTTTTTACTTTATTTGGTAGAAAATAACACTCTGAATAGAATGACCTATCATAATATGTCAACTTTTGACATTTTCTCATATGGTTTATTTGAAATTATAACTTGCGGTTCGTAACGAAAATTTGACTCGATATACCAAGTGCGTGGTACCAAATTATTCGTAAAAAAATGCTTTTTCCAAATATGCTAATGAGCCATCCTCGTTCGATTTGAAAAAATTGAGATATGATTAAAAATACGATTTGAGCATTTTCTAACTGGCCAGAACAAGACACTAAAAACATTAGACGATCAAATCTATTTTTCCAAGGCTCCTTGATTAAGAATTAGTGTTTTTAACATAACCATGGCACTCTGGATTGAATTTTAAAATTCAATTTCGTTTTAAGCGAGAATTTTAAAAGTTGACATGTGATATGTCATTCTATTCAGAGAGTAATTTTCTATCGAATAAAGTAAAAAAATACCGACGGTGCAATTTAAAAAGCAAAAGTTGTAGTCATTTCCGGTAAAACAGGAAGTGACCAAAGACAATTGAATACGTCAATCAATCCTAAATTATGTCATATAGCAACATACTGTTGCGGACCGGTGTGGACTCGACCTAACCTAACAATATGGCCCGCCAAATACGTTTAAATAAAATATACGACGGCCTCCCCATAAGAGCAATGGGAGGATTTACGTCCCAGTATTGAAGGAGGACAGAAAATCGAGTCGAATGGTTTCAAGACATAGGTTCATCCTTGTTTAGTCAAACCTCCTACAACACAAGGATAGACTTATGTAGGAAATGCATTGAAATTCTATAGCCATCTTTCAATATCGGGACAGGAATTTAAGCGGTACCCTCCGTATACTTTATTTTAAACGTATTTGTGACGTAACATAGACACCGTAATGATTCATTTGAAGATTCGAGAAGTATCGAGTTCTACTGGAATGGAGTAGTACATACGAGAACAATCGAAACCTTCTCTATGCACCTAACGATCTATGGACTATTCTAGAGTTCTTTACCTGTCGGTATAAAAGCCGGCGGCTGTGGCCTACAGAGGGCAGTTATAAATATACGAGTGCAGTTGACGCGCTAAAATTCAAAATAAATTCTTAGTTATAAATCGTTTGTAAATAGTTCTATAAGTCTTTTATCGTTATTGTTTTTGTTAATTAGTGTTAAATAAATAGTGTTTAAATAAATTGTGACTTTCTATCCACACGGAACCGACGAAAAACGTAACAATACCAAATCTCGTTTTTTTATCTAAAAAAATAAAAAGTTATAGGGGTGAGTCAATTTTGAGACGCACCCGGTATAGGGTAAATTTGTCACATACAAAGGTAACTTTTATTCAAATTTAAAGCTACTTCTTCATTTTATAACAATTTTAAATATTAAAAAATACATTTTAAACATAAACTTCTTTAATGAAACTGGCTTGAATTTTTATCCTGCAATCAGAAAACCAATTTATATACAGCATTCATTAAGTTCCATTAAAAACAGCAGTTCCATTAAGAACTTTTGATATATAATTTTGGGACACCGTGTAGAGGTCTAAATGGTTTTAAAATGATGTAGTCATTAAGTACTAGTAGTAATATAAACTATATATGCTCGAAAAATATAATTCCGATACAATTTGTCGTTCTTCTTAGAAAGTTGGCGTCGCTATCGTATGAGAGTAGCCACCCGGTATATTTAAAAAGAAATATAGATTCGAATTGTTGTTGTTATCTCTAGTACAGGTGTGTTTATAAATTCGCAGCATAGTACTACGGAAAGATTTGAGATCGCCGCCAACCCTGAAGGTATATTAAGTAGGTCTTGTGTGAAAGTGTATACGCATATACACATCTGCCGGACAATTAGAAAATGGTCTTTTCAGAAACAATATTGATCAAGAACGGTTTAAGAACTGGTGTTGTTCAGAGAAGGCATTGAGAAATGAACGCACGCGTTTCATGTCCATATACGACGCGCATATTTAATTAGCTACTATTAAGTGAAATGACAACATGATTAAAGGATTCGAAGGAAAGCTGAACATTAAAAACACTTATATATTATAATCGATATAAACAATAGCGTATTTTTTCCCTGTGTGTGTCCCTCCCTCTATGTATTTTTTAGAAATACATAGGGGGAGGGACACTTGAGAAAAGCTAACGTGTTTCTCATCCCCTATTAATCCAATTAAATTGTCATTTGAAAAAAACAATTACTTGCAAGCTGATTTTTTCAGCGACTGTCTTCTGAGTGTAAAATAAACAAAATCGGAAATTTTCCCCTTGCGGCTTTTGTACAACAGGGGTATATTTTTTTAAACTCTACTACAACAAAATAATTAGACTCAAATTGTACATAAAAACATTATAAGGTCGCCTAATTAATTTTTTTATAAGTTTATTATTTCCGGACTTAGCGGCCGTTTCATGAGCCCTTTGGGGTGGTTTTCAAAAAGTTTGTTTTACAGAAAATTGACCCGTATGAAAGTTTGTACTTATTTAAAATAATAAATGGACAAGCAACTTTTCTTTATGATTTTTTTTTGTAGCTTCATTATTTTTGAAGATAGCGTCTAGTTCATGAACAAATTGGGGCAGTTTTATAATTTTTGTTTAGTTCCTTCTACAAATTTACCAACTTAAAGGTGTTCATATTACAATTACATGCAAACTTTCCTATGATAACGAAACATGGAATTCATCAAGTGAATGAATATTATGATTTTTTTTATTTGTATCGTCTTCTTTTGTGTGATGGACCTGGCGTTGGCTCCTCAGATTTAATGTTGGTTTCTTTTGTTGCTTCGTATGAAGTAAAGTCGTCGTCGTCAGAATCGCTGTCATCATTCTCAATAATTTCTTGCAAATAAAACACGAATCCATTTTCCAATAGCACTTGTGAATTTCCTGAAAAAAAAGACATTTAAAGCTACCACCACTTGTTCATGATCTGGGCGCTATCTCCAAAAATAGTCAAGTTACAAAAAAATTTTATAAGGCAAAGGTATATGTACTTCTATTTTGAACGAGTTTCCTAGGGTGAATTTGCTGAAAAAAGAGTAACATTGAAAACTATCCTAATTTGTTCATGGACTGGACGCTATCTCCAAAAATAAACAAGCTACAAAAAAATCATGAGGAAAAGTTGCAGGTTCATTTATTATGAACAACTTTCATACGGGTCAATTTGCTGTAAAACAAACTTTTTGAAAACCACCCCAAGGGCTCATGAAACGGCCGCTACGTCCGGAAATAATAAACTTATAAAAAAATTCATTAGGCGAACTTATAGAGAATGTTCTTATGTACTTTGCGTCTAATTATTTTGTTGTAGTACAGTTTAAAAAAAACATCCCTATTGCTCAAAAACCGCAAGGGGAAAATTTCCGATTTTGTTAATTTTACACTCAGAAGACAGTCGCTGACAAACTCTGAAAAAATCAGTTTGACCGTAATTTTTATTTTTCACTCTCTATACGGCGATACAATTTTACTGGATTATATCTATTTTTAAAGGATTTATTGTAGATATTCACAAACATTTATCTTGAAAAATATTTAAAAACAAGCAAATAGATCTATGCAGGTGATGAACACACATATAATAGTTGTAAAATAAAAACACTAAATCACCACAATACACCAAAACACTTTTACTTTTACACTGGACGCGCGTTTCGCTAACCATGTTAGCATCATCAGCAGATGATTATAAACTGAACTGATTCATTGATTGATGATGATTATGAACTGAGTTTATAATCATCTGCTGATGATGCTAACATGGTTAGCGAAACGCGCGTCCAATGTAAAAGTAAAAGTGTTTTGGTGTATTGTGGTGATTTAGTGTTTTTATTTTGCTGTGTAACACCAAAGGTTCCAACCCTCAACTGTTATAATAGTTGTATACAGGGTGTCAAAAAAATAGTGTACCTATCTAACTTCGGCGGGTGATTCTACAGATAAAAATAAAACAAAAAGTTCCTATGAACATAGTATGCTTCCCAAAGAAGTTACAGCCCTCGAAAGGTTAAATAAAAATAATATATTTTGTTTATTTTTAAGAACATTGATAAACTGTTTCTCGAAATTTGGTACTCTTACACACATTTTAATGCCACAGCGAATGCCGATAGTAGGGTATCGAGTACTACTGGTGGTACTTCTTTTATCCTTATAGATACGGTAATTTCAATAATTGAAAATTAAAGCTAGGACTTTTTTTATGTAAAAAGGTGCTCCTCGTTAAGTTCGAAAAGGTGAACTGTTTTCATTTGCGCTTAAAGGTTCCGATGCATCATCGATTTTAGCATTAGCGAAATCAGGAGATTAATTTATTTAAAATTTCTTTCCATTTTATCATTTCACTAATGCTAAAATCTAAAATCGATGCATCGTAATCTTTAAACGCAAATATCTCGAAAACCGCTCACCTTTTCGAACTAAACGAAGAGGACCGTTTTTGCGTAAAAAAGTACTACCTTTTTATATTATTTCATATTTAATTAATAATAATAATAACTGATCTTGGAGATCACATTACATTTGTAAAATTTTTTGATTGACAAGTGTCAATCTAAAGTATGAGTTATTTTGTAAATATAAAGAAAATATTTTAACTTCTACAGGATGGCTCAAAAGAGTGTGACAGGAATAAAAAAAATCCTAGCTGAACACTTCATGCAGTAGAAAAAGGAGATTGATGCGGAAGCAAATAGGGACGCAGTTGTTAAAAAAAATAATAATTTAAGAAGTTATTAAGAAAAAAACTAAGTCTTAAACAGCAGACTGCACAATTAAAAATTCGCAAACTGGCCTGCGCAATAATGATCTTCTCCTAATAATGTTGAGGATTTTTTATACAGGGTGAGTTTTAAATAAGTGCAAATATTTTAGGGGTAGTATATTTCGACCCCAGAAACACGCATATGAGTTTTTTTTGCATTTTTTTTGAAAATTTGTAATTTAAAAAAATGGACTTTTTTTAATTTTTAGTTAAAAAATATGATATCATCATAATATGGCAACCTAATAACAGTAGATAGCATATAAAAGACCATACCATCACGTGGTATACTGATGCTTCCAAAACCAAAGCTGGGACAGGGATAGGACTATTTGGGCCGAAAACTAAATACTCCGAACCAATAGGCACCTACCCCAGTATCCTTCAGGCAGAAATTTACGCTATCGAAAGATGCGTACAATTTATCTTAGATAGGAACTATCAAAAACAGGAAATTGTCATCCTATTCGATATTCAAGCAGCACTTAACGCGATCAACTCAGTAACCAACAAATCAATTCGAAGTTGGTCAAAGAATGCCTAGAGAAGCTCAACAAATTAGGCAAAGAAAATAAAGTCCTCCTATTCTGGGTGCCTGCTCACCACGGGATAGAAGGCAATGAAAAAGCAAATGATCTAGCTAGAAAAGGAGCGAACACTCCACTAACTGGACCAGAACCGTTCTGTTTTCCAAACGGGAACCAACTGAAAGCGGAACTGAAGAATCTGGAAGACTCCATCCGTAACTTGGAATGGGTGTCCTCCAACGGTCTGAGACACTCGAAAAAGTTCCTCAGAACTTACGACCGAGAAAAATCAAAGGTTTTCCTTGATTTAAGTAAAGACAATCTTTAGATTATCACGGGGTTTCTAACAGGACACTGTCTCCTCAACGAACACCGCAGTAGGCTGAAGCTGAGAAACAACGGCGAATGCAGATTTTGTGGGGAAAATGGGGAAACACCAGAACACCTTATCACTGAGTGCACCGAGACGACGACCATTCGTGCCATGAACCTTGGTACGTCTGATGTTGAGGATGGAGAGCTGGCCTCTGTGGAGCCGTCTCAGATACTGGCTTTTGTTAAAGCCCTGAGACTGTATGATGAGTTATAACTCGTTATAACTCAAGAAAGGAGAACACACAATAGATCTATAAGGTTGCGGTGATTAATTCCCCTCCTAAACATTCTACATTCTACAATAACAGTAGATCAAATTTACAAGAAAAAAACATCCAGAAAAGATCCAGTTCGCAACTTTTAAGCGAAAAATCAATTTTTTTTGAAATCTCAAAGACAAATATCTGAGTTATTTTGGACTTTGAAATTGATTTGAAAAACAGTAACGAGAAAATATGATCTACCAGCCCTAAATATTTGCCCTTATTAAAACTCTTTTTTTATTACTTTGATGATACGTTCACTGTTCATAATTTGTATATTAGGAAAATAAAATAAAATTATGCTCGGATATTTATAAAAAAGTAAGTTAAAATATAAATAAACAAGAAACTTGATACGGCTTTTTCCGATCAATGTGTCCAATTGATTCAACTTTTTATTCTAACAAACAGAAGCATCGAGCGAAAATGGGAAAACTGGTTTTCCTTGATAACAGTAAGGATTTTCATTCTCGCTATTTAATGCTAGCACTGATTTTCTCTATAGACATCGTTTTTTATTTTCAAAGAAACACTTTCTCTGCGTTCTGGTTTTATAAACCTTGTTTATAACTCGAACGAACAAATAGTTATTAGAAAATAAACAAATTGATAATTCATGTAACGTAATTGCGTGCTTGCTTTCATGAATGTTTCCATCAAAGAATGAAATAGTAAAAGTTGTCTTACATTACTCTCGATATGAGTTAGACAATTTGGACTTGAATAACACAATTATTGCTAAGAATTTTCAGAAATAATTGCCTACTATTTATAAGCCGAACGATAATTACCATAGATAATTACTTTAAAGTTATTAAGGAAATAATAAGGAAAATATTTTCAGCTCTCAAGAGCTAGTTAGCTTGTACTTATCTGTCAAAGCTTTTAAAATTGTTTTTTTCAATATAGGTTACAATTAGATATTTATTAGACAAGTGAAAATACAGTATTATATACAATACAAACGAATATTCCATTATTCGTTTCTATTATTTAAAGTATATTTATTTTACATTTTTGAATATTATTTTTTAAATTTGTTTTTTTAAATACGTATTGATGAGATGTACGAAGAAGGGAGTATCATTGGGATTAAAAATTGAGAGTTATGAGTGTATAGCTGTGAACGAATTCCAATTGGTGGAGTATCAGTAGGTAATGGCATGGGGACTAATGGGAAGGCCATGCCTTTTGAAGCTCTCACGGACTAAATCTTCATCCAGAATTGAATATTAACTGTTCATAGGTATGGTACCGAGGTTATAGATGACCATGTTTTACCACTCATGGTTAAAAGAATTTCGGACTTCCATTGTCGTTTATTGTACATACTTACACAACGTTTCGGTCAGAAGTATTGCTGAGTAACGGTCGGCAATACTTCTGGGTGAAATAATTTGAATTCTAAACCTACTGATGTTAATATCCTAGAGCCGAGCATTCACATGTGAAGAAGTTTGGCGCAGTCAAGCATCAGGTTGTCCACATGAATACCCGCGTTAATGTGTTTTATGAGTGGTTGTCAAATTGTGAAAATTTCCATAATTGGATGGCTAAAGATTTTATTATTGCTTGAATATGAATAAATTTGCGTTTTTTCAATGGGTTTCCTTGTGGACAACCTGGGCTGAAAAGTGCAAATTGTCCAAGCACCACAACATAAAATGGTTCGGCCATTTTTTGTTGTAGTGACCAAAAATGTGGTGTGGATCATGTTGGTGACCAAACATGACCTGCAATGCCCGATTTCATTGTGTCACTTCTTTGTGTATGTTTTTATTTTCGTCCAGTCGTACATGTAGAGGACTTTTTGTCTTTCCACTGACAAAGACTCACCTCACTCGCAAGGTTCCTGGTAGATGCATTCTTTCTCTTGTTTTGATGATCCCGGTTTTGTTTTTGTTAGGACACTTCTTAGAGTAGTTCTAGACTTAAAAACAGTTTTAATTTTTTATATTGCTTGGCTATTCATTCACCTGATCTTCTCCAATGTTCCTTTTTAAGAAAAAAAAATCGAAGAAATAAAAAAAAAGTGTTTAAAATAAATGCAAATTTACGGTGACGGTGCTTGGTAGACGGTTAACACTGGACCCCTGTTTCGCTAACTATGTTATCAACAAATAACATCGGATGATTTTTTAATATTTTGTACAGGCTAGGATTAACTCTGAGCTCCCGGGTGGCATTGTGACTTTAAGAAAATTTCTCAAGCCTGGGGTAATGGTAGATGGGAATCTATGGGTTAGTAATACTATAAATTAATAATTTGCAATTATTTAAATTTGTAGGTAAATACCGGGTTTTTCAAAAAACATGTGCCATCTCTCGTGGGGAGATTCCTCACGTAACAATAATATTTATTTTTCATATCAACATAGATCCGATTCTGTTTTTTTTTATAGCTACAGTGTGTTGCTGGACTGGATAATTGTGAGGACTACATAATTGTTGAAGTCAGTTTCATTTTTTTGGTAAGGTGGTGAAATGCAATTTACGCACGAAGTCTCGGGCTCTCTTAATAAATACCGACTAAAACACCTCCTTTTACGTCTTGGACTCTAGTTCGGAACCGTTTAGCACATTAATAGTCCGTTTTTTATCGCCCTCGGACTCGCTTCTGTTTATGGTATCAACGGTTGTCCAGGTCGCTTTTCTTTTCCCTCAGTATCTTTTCCACATACCTTGATATGCGGTTCCAGTTTTCTGGGCTCTGATGCATTTTTTGGATAATGTTATTAGGGGATAGTTGTCCTTCAATTTCTTCCTCGATATTCCTTCTGTATACGCACTCTACCTGTTACATCTAAAAAAGGTATGTTCTGCATCGTCATAACCTTCGCAGTAAAGGCATACTGGTGATGTTACCTTTCTCATTTTTTCAAGATATGATAAACAATACTGGGTCAAGTAGTAATTTATTTCCCCGTGTTGTCTTTGTGTCCAGGTTTTCACCGATTTAATAAGTCGCGCAGTCCAGGGACCCCTACTCTCCTGTTCCCACAATCTCTGCCATGCTTCATAAGTCCTGTTGATTTCCTCCTTTTTAACTTCTTTTTGGTTCAGTTCGGTTTTTCTTTGGTATATGGCATACCGTTCTCTGGGAAGAAGAGCTATAGGTGCTATCTCTGCGATAACCAGCACTACATAATATACAACATATAAGTTAAGGTATCTACTGAAAGGGCATGTAACTTTAGCAGGCATCCGAAATCGTTCGAAAAAAATAACAATTCTTTGGAGTTTGGATTTTGTTTAGCTGGTAGTGTAACGCAGCCTAAGTGTAACATGGCTATTCCAAAGCATTTTAGACAGTTACTAAAACTTTTTGCCTAAGGTTCTAGTTCAACAACAATCCTCGATCGATATTTCCATTTAATGCGAGATACAAATGCTTTATTAGGAATACCATTTTTCCTGATACAAATAAGAATACTGTTACTAAATGTTCTTGACACATTGAGGCTAAACTATTTTATCACAGATTTTTTTGACGATCTCTTGTAATACCTGACGTACACATATTTACCAATTTTGTTATAATGTTTTTTGGATATTAATAAGAGTAACTCCATCCTTCTTTTTATTTACACTTTTTGTACTTTCAATATTTAGTCGTTTCGTACATAATATTTGTATCTTTAGAACTGAATCTTACTTCAGTATATTATGTCTACCAAATTTAGAAAATTTTTGTGATTCTGCTTCAGGTCATCGTCAATGAGGCCTTTGAATCCTTCTTCTTTCCTATGAGTGATACTTACCCTATTCAAATTCAATTCTCTATACATATGAAAGTTAATTAATACGTTTGATATTTGTTAATTAACAAATTAACTCAGCAATGTTAACGATTTTTAGCCGACCATACCAACAGCTATTAAGATCGGCAATTTTTTTTTTATTTCACTCAAAATGCGTTATTTGGGTCATAAATGACCTAAATACAAAATATTTTCATGGTGTCTGTCCGTTTGTCCGTCTGTCTGTAACACGATAACTCATAAACCGCTAAACCGATTTTAACCAAATTTGGCACAAAAATACTGTGGCATCCGAGAATCTAGCCACTAGTTTTTGGTGGGTGTGGGGGGTTGGTAAGGGGGTATGGGAGGGGGTTAAAAATTAAATTTCAATTCAAGATTAGGAATAATATTTGCAACAAAATTTGTAATAACATCAAAATCAGTCAAAGTCGCAGTTTTTGAGATAAAAAAAAATGGAAAAATTCCTTTACTTTGAAACTAAAAGAATTGCCTACAAACTTTTTTTAACATATTTTAGTATGGGCGGCTATACGTGCTTCCCGGCGACAAATTTTTTATGCTATAGTTAATAAAGAGTGACAAAGAGATGTCGGGACATGTCATCAGGTCCTGAATTAAAATTAAATATTGCGAATACTCTATTCGTTTAAAAAGCGAAGTAATAAAACGGTTTATAGTGACCAAGTTGGCCATAAACCAGTGGCTAGAGGGCTGTTCTGTTTCTTTTACCTCATGGGTTTTTATAATTTATGAAAATAAATTATAAACTGTATTGTAGTTACGGAAACTCTAATTACAGTAGGACTCAGGACTTAACAGAGGAAAAAAATATCGTTCATGGGGATTAAACTGCCAGTATCAGATACAGGATCGGTTAAATGGAGGAAAGGTAGCGCAAATTGATGCTCAATAAAATGCCGTATTGCATTTTTATTTTTTATTTTTTTTGCATAAAATATTCTGGCGATGAAATTTTCTGTACGAAACGTCGGCAAATATCAAAGTGACTATACATAGAGTTTTAAGAGTGATGATAGGATTTAATTAAATTGAAAAAAAAATCAGGTCCGTATTTAAAAAAAATTAAGTTGATGATGGTCGCCAGAAGCCGAAACGTCAGAGTCAATATTTAATCACACAGAGTCATAGAGCAGAAAAAGTGGCCATAAAAATGTGTTTTTCATTTTAAGTTATCTTAACAAATAAAGCCAGGAAACAATAGAAAACAAAATTGAAAATTCTGTTTTTTTTGGAATATATTCGGAAGTATTCAGAATTTTTCAAAATGCAATACGGCATTTTATTTAGCATCAAATTGCGCAACTTTGCCTCCATTTAACCGATCCTGTATTTCTTACGGTTTCCGAAATCCCAATGATGAGCGTCGAATTCGAGCTACCCTGTACATGAATGACAGTAATGTGATTATAGTATAATCACATTAATCACAGGGCATGGACCTAATGAAAAAGAAGATGAAAACTCAATAAAAGATTAATTAGAAATAATTTATTCAAAAAAGTCCTATGGATATTTGGCCACTCTAAGAAAACCTACAAAATAAAACAGTTATTTTTTGTAAACACTACTGCGTTAATTCAACGGAGACTAATTGTCAGCAGTGGTTTACTAATAAACCAATTTGCCTAACGGACAAAACAATGCTTAACGTTTCGGAAAGTATATCTCTCCCCGTCGCGCGTCGTCGGAAGCAAAAAAACACAAAGAACAAAGAGAAAAAAAAAACTATTAATTAAATTAAAATAATTAAATGCAACTATTCGAGATAACAATTTAGTTTTTTAAAACATATACGTCTATAAAAACCGTTGACGTTTTATGTTTCTTTAAGACTTCCCTCGTATACAACTTTACGTTAGTTATAAAACAGCAATATTCATTGCAAAAATCATGGACCGATTCCATTATTTTCTTTGCTATCTATACCGGGTGCGTCTCAAAAGTGGCTATAACCCCTATAACTTTTTTTAATTTTTCAGATAAAAAAAACGAGATTTGGTATGTTAGTATCAAATATTTCACCGGAAATGACTACAACTTTTGATTTTTAAATGGCACCCTCGGTGTTTTTTTGCTTTATTCCATATAAAATGACATTTTGAATAGAATGACACATCATATGTTAACTTTTGACATTCTCGCTTAATAAAAAATCGTATTTTAAAATTCAATCTAGAGTGCCATGGTTACTTTTAAGAACACTAATCCTTAATCAAGGAGCATTGGAAAAATAAATTTGATCGTCTAATGCTTTTAGTGTCTTGTCCTGGCCAGTTAGAAAATGCTCAAATCGTATTTTTAATCATATCCCAAGTTTTTCAAATGGAACAAGGGTGGTTCATTAGCATATTTGGAAAAAGTATTTTTTTACGACACACTTGGTATTTCGAGTCAAATTTTCGTAACGAACCGCAAGTTATAATTTCAAATAAACCATATGCGAAAATGTCAAACGTTGACATATATAAATAATAAGTTGTCAGCGCATTCAAAGTGTTATTTTCTACTGAATAAAGTAAAAAAAATACCGAGGGTGCCATTTAAAAATCAAAAGTTGTAGTCATTTCCGGTGAAACAGGAAGTGACCGAAAACAATTGAATACGTCAATCAATCCTAATTTATGTCATATACTAACATACCAAATCTCGTTTTTTTAACTGAAAAAATAAAAAAGTTATAGGGGTGAGCCACTTTTGAGACGCACCCGGTATATAAACATGTTTCTAAAATTTCTAGTGACTCTTGGATAGTTTTAAGCTATTTAACTAATGCCTTTTTGTTTACTTCTAGATTGAGGAAACATGTTAGCTATGGAATATGGCACCGTTGGCGTTCAGCAACATAAGTATGCCTGTTCGACTGTGTCTTCAGATACACTCAGCGAAAGTTGTGGTAGTAGGAATAATAGAATACGAACAGTCAGGTAAGCATAAACACCTAGAAAATCTCGCAACAAGGTGCGGTTTTATATGCTAAATACGAAATCTTGCTTTCATTTATGTTGAATGTATACAAACATAAAGAAGAATATTTAATGTTACATCTGTCGTCAAAAGTGTTATTTTTTTAATAGGAATTATTTTATAATCATGTTGACTTTAACAATGTAAAAATTATAGTGAAAGAAACGATAGCCCCAAAACGAAAAATATGAGAGGTTTTTTTTGAAACTAATAAAATATAAATAAATGTATTGCCCAGGCATCTGTAGGTGTTAGTAATGTAATAACTTCTTTTTGATTTTTTTTTCAAACAGATCACATAGATCTTAGTAAAAATTAAAAAAAATTATATAAACCAAAAAAACTTAAACTAAAAAAACTAAATCTAAAGTGTTGTTTGAATATGTATTATTACATGCACATTTAAAATAACTTTTTTCGTTAATGTCTTGAAAATGACACTCTCTGAAAATGCTACTGACATGCTAGGTGCCGTTTAAATTTAACACAGTACTAATATTTTACAAAAATACTGGTCTCTCCTTAGACCTGATACCGGTGTTTTCCCGTATCTATAATAGAGGATATGTCCCTCTTTCTCTATTGCCTCCTTGAATTTGAGGCCAATTCCTATTGTGAGGATCTGACCATGACCCTCCTCCCTCGAGTTGATAACTCGCCAACTCGATGTTCTGGAGCATTGAAGTTCTGACCTTGGATAAGGCTCAGCAGGTAGGTGGTGTCTTTACCCTTGCTCCTTGGCAGAAAGACCGTTGTGGCCGCTCCTTTAGGGACGTTTTCTCCCTTCACTGCAACCAGTTCCGGCCCTTGCCAATTTTTAAGCTTAAGTGCGATTTCCCCAACCAATTCGCTGATTCTTGAGATACACAATCTATGATGATCATGCCCACCCGAAAGTGTATCACCGCAAAACGCAGCTGACCCACATTTTGTAGATCGTTGTGTTGCGATCCGATCGCCACTACTTCGTCCAGTATAGCCTCTTCTAGAGACGTTTGCTGGTCGGTGGTCAGAGCAACCTCTGGGAAATCCTTTGGCAGCACCGCCATTTTCACTTGTCCAACAAAGCGGCAAAGCTGGTGATACGTCCCTGCTTGCCTCCAGGTGTTGGACGGCTTTCCATCCTGGCTTTTTTCTCTACCTGCCGGAGAAGAGGTGAGAGGTTCTCGCTCCCTCTTTTGCCCTTTGATGGAGATAAGTCAGGTTGTTTGTTGGTTTCTTTACTCTCCGTCTTACTTGTAGGCCGGTTGACCTACTTGAAATATGCGCACATAGTGCATACATAATTATTTTACGTAAACATGTATTAAATAAATGTATCTTAAAGTTTTATAAACTAGTACGAATTGTAAAATCAAAAACTAAAATACTAGGTAATAGAGAGAATACTATAAATTATATCATATTCATAATAAATTAGTGTTATATAATAAGTTATTACAATTTTGTGCTAAAGATTTTTCGTAGCATTAAGACATGTCGTTAAATGTTTTCGTCTAACTGTTTGTCTGACGCGAAACATTTTCTCATTATTTTTTTAATTTGATGGCTTAGCGACGATGTCGTTAAGCCATCTAACGTATTTGTCCGGTCTTTGAACTTGAAAAAAGAGTCGTTTTGGTGAATTCCGCGAAGAAAGCTCGATCGCTAGAGCTAGAACACCGAAACGATCTGCGACGATCCGTGACTGAAATATTCTAAAATTTCCGGCAGCATCACTTCGCTCGAAGCTACTCGACATCGGATAATATGTGAGCTACATGATATTAATGAGGAATAGTTTAGCACAGACCACACCTTAACCATATAAGTCCAAACCTAAAGATGCGTCCAGACCTGACGAGACGAAAGCGAGACGAGCGCGAGACATTCTAAATTTGCTAAGTGTGGACGGGTTAGGTTAGGTTGTGTTTACAACCCACGGAGCCTCGTTGCTATCCGTTCTCTGTCGGTTTTGCGAGGGCCGATCAAAGAAAGCTCGCGGCACAGTCTGGACGTGTGTTTGAAGGCTCGCTCTACTGCGAAATATTAGCTTTGATTTACGAATTTCGACTATTTAAAAATTAAGTAATCTCAAATTTTTTAAATGGTATTTTGCGTCACTGAATAATTTTTAAAATTCGACAAATTTGCAAGTATCCAATGAAATGACATACTCGTCAAGTACACGTGGACTCTCTGCCGCTTCTACCTGATCTTATTCTGCTTTTCGATTTTTTTTGAAAATTTGGAATTTTTTGAAAAAAAAAATTGTAAATTTGTTAGTTTTTAGTTAAAATACATAATTTCTTGATAAAATAGTAACGTAGGTAGTAGTAGATTAAATTTACAAGAAAGAAAACCCAGAGAAGATCCAATTCTCAAAATTTAAGAAAAAAACCATTTTTTTAAAAATTTTCATAGTAAAATAACTCGGTTAATTTTGAATTATTTGAAAAACGGTAAAGAGAAAATATGTTTCTTTTATCGAGATCTACCAGCCCTGAAAATATTTGCACTTATTTAAAACTCACCCTGTATATTAGCCAATTTAGCTTATTTTAATATTATTAGTTATGAAGTGGACACTGTGATAAAATACTTCCAATTAAAATTCATCCATGGTTACCTTTGAAAGAGATATAATATCAACCTTTAATCGTTTGTCGCAAATTTGTAAATGCCCTACCATCAAAAATTTGCGTTGTTCGTTGTGCGCGTCTGCACACTTAGTTTTTCCGTGTTTCTTGAATAATTAATTGATAGGGCCCACTCTAGAATATGTATGCGACACAAATTATTTCATCATGCTTTCTCAATAACCGACAATCGATGGAAGTTTGGGGTCGATCTCTAGACGTCATTTACTAAAAATTGTCATAAAACTTATTATTAAAAATAATTAATAAAAATAACTAATTAATATCACTAATTATATAAGGTGTCACAGTTCAAACGAAACAAGGCAATTTAAAGGCATTTCTGATGTGAAAAGGACAAAACGGTTAAACACGTCAACTTTATTTTCGAAGGGGAAATAAAATGCGACTATTTTTGAAGCACCTAATTCAAACCCCACGCGGGGGTGACATCCACCCTTAAAATCTTAAACGTAATGCGTGGTCGAGTAGCACATCATTTGTTAAAGGTTATTAAAGCCTCTTTTCAGCGCGGTCTCATTTTTGGAGTTTTGTCACATTTGGTGGAATCGGGCTGAAAATAAACTTTTCATAAATTGATGATGCTTTGATATTTGATTAATTTTACAGGAATCGAAATGGGGTCTAAAATAAGAAATTTAGATTAAATCAACAAGATTTTGTTTAATGAATAACCTAACACAAAAAGTAGTACTCTGCTTTGAAACACTTGTGGCGATTTAGTGTTCCGTATATGAAAAATTTACATTCATCCGAAAAGCACATGTTGAAAAGAAGATGCCATAAATTCCAGCATTACACAAATAATTGAGAATGAAGATCACTATGAAGAAAATCAAATTGTGTTTCAACAAGATGGAGCTCCTCCACATTATGCTGTACGTGTGCGGCTGTATCTTGATGAAACATTTCCCGGTCACCTATAATAATTACATGGCAGTCATAGGCAGTCTTCTACATAGTCAATTGCAGTCGCTTAGCAGTGGAAGGATATTTTGGCAGTACGTGTACATTTTTTACCCGAGTGAGACACCCCTCGGAAGAAGGGGACCCTTTCTTGAACGGCCAGCTAGATCACCGGATTTGTCTCCGCTGAATTTTTTATGGGGGTATCTCAAAACAAATGTATTCGCCACGCAACCGGAGACAGTAGAAGTATTACATCAAAGAATTGTACACGAGTGCGCGGTAACCAAACACCAAACAACCGAAACATTACAACACGTCCGAGAACGCTTTCAGCAGAACCTGTATTCGTGCATGAAAGCAGGGGGTGCTCAATTCGAATATTTAATCAATACGGGCAAGCAGGGTACTAATTTTTGTGTATTATTCCTTAAGCAAAATTTAACCACTAACTAAATTTCTTATTTTAGACCCCATTTCGATTCCCGTACAATTAATCAAATATCAAAGCATCATCAATTTATAAAAAGTTTATTTTTTAGCCCGATTCGATCAAATGTGACAAAAACTCCAAAAATGAGACGGCGCGGCGCGGCGCTGAAAAGAGGCTTTAATAACCTTTAACATATGATGTGCTACTCGACCACGCATTACATTTAAGATTTTAAGGGTGGATGTCACTCCCGCGTGGGGTTTGTATTAGGGGCTTCAAAATAGTCGCATCTTATTTCCCCTTCAAAAATAAAGTTGACTTGTTTCACCGTTTTGTCCTTTTCACACCAGAAATGGCTTTAAATTGCCTTGTTTCGTTTGAACTGGGACACCCTGTAGAAAGATTAAAAAAGAATAGAACGTTTCCAGACACACAACTCTATTTCTAAAAAAATGTAGTTTAAAATTTCTTGAATTTTAAACTACACCATTTAAAAATATTATTTCTCAATATAGTAATAAATTACAACCTCCTTAAGGCCAACAGGCAGTAAGCGTTTAAAAGAAGTTTGGCTATTTTAATCTAACTATTTCCGTAAGGGGCAAATTATACGAGAAAGAGCAGAATCACATAAATAATATATTTAGACTAATTACCATATTTTTTTATATGATTATTATTTTTTTAATTAACAACTTAGTACAAAGAAAAAGCTTGCATGGTTTCCACCGCCAACAGGCGTTAAAACAAATGAATCCAAGGCGTTGTCAAATATTTATTGGGATAAGTTGATAAGTTTTTATCGTTTGAATATTGTTGTAAATAATAATTATTATCATTTAATTAGTGCTAACTTATCAAAGTTCACAACACGGCGAAATTTCAATAAAATCGGCCAACGGATTTTGAGATATTAATAAAAAAATGTCTATTAGGAAACATCTTCACACCCTGTATCTTTAAAATTATGCATTTCCGGACACATGTTTAAATTAACTTTTTACATTAAAAACACTCAAAGAATCACCTCCTGAAGTTAGCCAGATACTACTTAATTAACACCCTGTATTTAAAAATGGCTAGCTAGTGATTTTGTAAGTAAAGCTATGTTTATTTTAATAGAAAAAAATACATTTCATAAAATATAAACAAACCCATAATTCAATTACTATACACTAATTAATTAACTTTAAATGCATCTAAATAGGCACTTTAATAATTGAAAAATGGACATGAGCACTTCATAGAGTATACCAAATATGTAAAAAAAATTCTAATAAAAAATCCACAAATGGCACATTAAAATCTGCATTATCTGAAATCACATTATAGGCACCTAATTAACCTAAACGGCTAATCAACCAGACAACAGTGACAAGACGCCGACATCGATAACGCGATGAGCAGTTTTTAATAATTATTCCGAGTTAATACTTCAAGTAGCATTCCTTCAAATAAATTTTAATTTAAGTATTGTTAATATAGTCATATTAATGACTATAGCCTGTATGATTTCTAAAATAAAAAATCAAGCGTGTTTTTATCAGAATAATTATTAAATGATTAAATAGAAATAGTTAATATTTATTAACTTCGTAAGTGTTACATTTAATACCGTATGATCGAATAAAAAACGGCGTCAGCGATGGCTATGAAATGACGATCGCTGTCATTTTATATGTAAAATTATATGGGAAATGTGTCATCGATCGTCATTTCCAAGCCAACTGGACGCCGTTTTTTCGATCATACGGTATAATTATGGATTTAATAATTAAATAATTATCTTAAGGTTAAATTGTGGTAAACTTGTTATGAGTTTCAATCATTTATATTTAAAATCTTAGGGAGGCAATATAGATTTTAGGCAGAAGAACTCAAGGGAAGGACTGTGTAATTAGTAATTAAAACTTTACATTTTTTTTACTTGCCATTTTTCTTGTCTTTCACGTTGCAAGTTGACTCTTTGTTGTGTCACACACAATCTGAATTTCGGATATGATGCAGAACTGATAAATTAGACCAAATATATTAATTGCAAGGTATGCAAAGAAATATTTTTGTTGACTTTGCAAATACTTAAGGCATGCAATAATTTAAAAAAAATTGACGTGAGATTACTTCATAATTCTTGAAAGCCTTGGATGAAAAAGATTTTAATTATTATGGGTCTGTTTTGTTTAAGAAGCTAATAAATAATTTCAAAAACTCAACTATCAAAATATAATGGTAGAAAATGTTAATTGGACATACTGAATGTAAACTAGGTATACATAGTTGCTGCAATCGATAATATATTTTGCTGCTTATTTTACTCATAACAAAAACCCGTCAATACTGCTACTCACATTATGGGCACCTTTTTATACTTAAATCTCATAATGATTTTTAAAAATACATATGTAGGTACATACTATAAGTAGTGGTTGTCACGGTTTTTTTATTAGGTATGATGAAAGGAAGCTGCAAACTAAATTATCTTTGGAGCCAACTATATTTTAATTTATTTTTATCTACAGTAACTATGCACAGTAAGGGTTCAAAATATGTCTATACTGCGAAGCAACTCAATTCGAGTATAAATTAACACTTACATTCCAAGTATCTTCTTGGTCTACCGGCACCCTGTTCACCCTTATTCCATCATTTCTATAAAAATAGTATGATTTATAACTTTTAATTTTTATTGAGAAAATTGGTGAAATTTTGTTGTATGGCGAATTTAAATTTATGGGCCCTCAATAAATACACCGTAAGTTCGAATATTAGTTAAACCTAGGAATACCCAGATAATAGCCGGAAATATACAAAAGAAGGGGTGAGTTTAGGTTAGAGTAGAATTAGGTTTTAGTTGGTTTTGAATTAATAAAAATATAGACCTAATCTAAACTTAACCGAAACTGACCCACTTTTTGGTATATTTCGGGCTCCTACGTGGGCAACTCTACGTTTAACCAATATTCGGGCTTTTACGGTAACATAATACTCATTCTGATTGGTTTAATCTGGCTCCATAACGAAACTGTGGGTTCGAGGTGCTATTGCAAATTAATGCAATTAATTCTATGTATACACTTTCATAAAAAGCCATCACGATAAAAATTAAATATCAAAATTATTTAACGTTGCGAACTTGTTCACTATACGTATCTGGAATATATTTGCGAATGGCGATCAGCGATACGATGGTGCGTCCAGACCTATGGAGACGAGCGCGAGACATTCCAAATTCGCTGTGTGGACGAGTCTCGCGAGAGCCTCGCGAATCAACCTACAGAGCCTCGTTGCTATCCGTCCCCTGTCGATGGATTTTTCAACGGCCGATCAAAGAAAGCTCGAAAGTCTAGACGTGTTTTTGGTAGGCTCGCCCTACTGCGAGATATTAGGTCTGATTTATAAATTTCGACTGTTTAAAATTAAGTAATCTCAAATTTTTAAATCGTACACTGTATGTATTATCATTTTTTCTGATAGAATTTACAAATTTTGCGTCACTGATAATTTTTACCCTACCGAAATCCAACATTTCTTTAAACAAATAGAATTATTACAACATCTATTAATTTTAGATATATAATATCAAAAAAAAAGAAAAGTTACCGAATTGTACGTATGTATAACCCAATAATAAAATAAAAAATAGTGTATTCCCATTAGAAAATATGTTATATCCGTAACACTTTTTTGAAGTACCCTGTATACTCTATAGTAATGTTAAAATGTGCTTCTTAACCTTACCAATAACTTTTCTATTTAACATTTTGTTCTAAAAACATTAAAAAACGTATTATGTAAAAAACGTCGTGTAAGGGATAAAGGGGAAAACAGCCAAAAGGGGGAAAACCGACGATGAATACCATGTTAAAGACCGAATACCATATTAAAGATACAAAAATTTATTACTGTATGCGTTATTATTTGGCCATCGTTTGTTATATTGAATTGCAATTTAATATGTGTTTGGCTTCCTTTCACTATGATCCCACTCGGCTTGTCTCGTGGCAGGTTTGCGTAAAAAATGGATAGTTTACATAGTTAACAGTTTACTCGACGCAAATTCTTACCAGCGCAGCGAGGACGTGCCTATATATTACCCTTGTATATGAAGGATATTACTTAGAAACAATAATTAAAATATTTATTTATTAAGTACTACTTTTACGTTTTTTAGGCTGGTGAGGCCTTCTCATGGACTTTTACCACCACCAGGATTGAACTACCGCCATGGTCCGTCTTTGGGCTTCAGTATTAGAGGCGGTCGAGAACATGGTACTGGGATTTTTGTATCTTACGTAGAAATTGGATCCGAAGCTTACAATCAAGGCCTTAGAGTGAGTATATAAGGTTTTATTTGAACTATAAAAATATTAGTTAATGAATAAACATCCATCCTTCTGAAGGTTAAAAAGGGACACCTGCTTTGTATTGAACATTTTTTTGGCCACATTGTTTATTATTTACTCAAGATATATTTAATTTTGTCTATACGGCCAAAAAATATGTTCAATTTTGTCTCTACGTTTAAGATCTAAAGCCTGTCGAGGAAAGTCGATAGATGACATCCTAAGAAGAAAATCAAATGAGAAAATACAATTTAACTGGGAGAAAATGATAGACAATATCTGTTACTGACATGTATTCTCTCGTTAGACTACGTTTCTCGGTCTTCTTTATATCTCGAGGCACGAAAAGCTCGAGTGTCTCGAGTATCTCGAGAAATTCTGTAATTTATCATTTATATAATTTGCAATTATTTTAATTTATCATTATAAATAAATAAATAAATAAATGCCTTTATTGTCAAAATGTTAACCATTAATTTTTGATATTATTTTTTAATATGACAGGTGGCTCTCGTGACTATTGTCCTAAGACATACTATTAACGCCGCATTAGATACATTAAACCAAATTAAAAAAAACGCTAAAGCATAGCTGTACAGAGTTGGTTTTAGTAAACATTAATAACAATAACAGAACTAACAATATTAAAGAAAACACAACAGTAGCAAATAGAAGAAAACCTGTAAAAAGTACCCAAGTGTACGTTCACACACGATTAAGCGTTGGACGATGCTATGCTATGCAATGCTATGCCTTTATTGCTTGCTATATTTTCATCGTGTTCAAACAGAAGGCAATGGAAAACGATTTAGTTGGTAGCTTAATGTGCAACAAGCACCATGGATGCTAAAAACTTGATATTATTAGAGAATTCGCTTTTAAGATACGTTTTTTTAAAAAGATTAACAAGAAAGTCAATGGATACATGAAATTAATCGATACCCTGATAAATTTCGACAGTATTTCCGAATGTCATTAGAGACGTTTAGGCATATTGAAAATGGTGTAGCGCCATGACTGGAAAAGGCGACTACAAATTGGAGGTTGCCAATCAGTGTCGAAGAACGACTTGCAGTAACTTTAAGGTACGAAACAAAATAGATGCTAATTAGTATGCTGTTTACTTAGTTTATTACTCCATTTACATATTTGTATAAGAGTGGTTTGTGTCTGAAGAATAAGAAGGCAAAACCAATGGTGTTCCAACAGCTTCGTTTGTTTGAATCTGTTGAGGTTGCACCGTAATATTATTTTTATAACGTAAATCGGCCACCGTGGCTTCGTACAGTGACTTCTGCATTTTGAGCGATCTAAAGACGCGGGCGATTAAAAACAAACATGTTTGAAAATCAAACCGACGCGCAATATCGCAATTGCTGTCCTCCATTCGCGAATTTCAAGTTCCAGAGCTTTACGCCCTGGGCTGCTCAGAACGGTTCTGAAAGGAGCTGTGCGCCGATAGCCTGGTGCCTCCACATGGCGCGGAACAGTTCTGAACTTTATTACTCAATTGAATGGAGTGAGAGTATCGCGTTCTTGAACAGTTCAGAGCTGCACAACTGCGTGAATGGAGGCCAGTAATTGCATAGTATAGCAACACATCGCGCGAACTCGCGCGCTTTTTGAACACCCTCACTAAAGCTTATGAGTTTAAAATAAACGCAACGCGTCTCATCGCATAGCTTTCTGTGTGAACTTACACAGATTACTTACACTCGTTATTGCCTCCCCTGGCTGTTATAGTTGCCTGTAGACGTCAGTTTATATTGCCAAGTGCTGCAAATATCATATTTTGTTATGTTTTCCAATTCTTCTTCAACGACCAAGGGAAGTTCATTTAATGAAGCTGGTACCGATTCGCGACCTCTAACGGCTCTAACCTCCTGCCAAAAGCATGGTTCTAACTGAGAAATAATGTTTTAGGAAAATTTGCTCACGAAATTATTGTACAGAATGTTAAGGTAAAAAAGCCATATACTAAAGTTTATAAAAAATTGAGTTTATGAATTAAAGTTGATGCTTATATCTAGTTTTTATACAGTAATAAATTATTAATATTTATACATATATAAAGTTTGATAAAAAAAATACAAAAATAGGAGTAACAATAAAAAAATAACACTTTAACTTTGACAAAAAAGTTTTTTTTGCATTTAAGTGTTGTTTGGCTCAACTGCCCTTAAATAATTTTGATAAGTATAAGTACAATTAATCTTTCAGAAATTGATATCCATAGCTATATAATTGCAAAATATGAAGCAAGTTGGTGTTATATTTGTTATATACCACATTATGCAAGAAATGCAATATAATACAACAAATGTAACAAACTCGAAATTTGTTACACCAATTCCTGATGAGCAGCCACGACGCTTTTTTAAAAGCCGGCGCCTCTGCTTAGTTATGTATTTTTTATTCTATATTTGACATAAATATAAGAAAGGTAACTGATTTAACATTTTCATCAGTGTATGTATATTATACCTAGTGTAGAATGTATATTATATTTTTCAACCATACGGTGGCATCAAACAAAGATGAGTAATACTGAGTGGAACTATGCTATTTCATACAATACATACATATATTAATAACAAATTCTATTAAAAATAAAAGTAAACTAACGTTAATTTTGTGACGAAATTGAACGGGAATTTCTCACGAAATTATAACATTTCGAAGAGAGAACAATTCAGTTCGTGTTTTTCAATTCGAACTTAATGGTATAATTCCCACATTGTAATGGATGATGAGCGGATTGCCTTCGTAATTACGAAAGAAAGCGAATTTTTTACTTTCTCTGGAATTTGAGATTGAAGAGGGTATATAAAATTTATTATCAAAAAGTTTAAAGTACTTTTTTGATCATAAACTTTAATTATTATAACAGTTGGGAATATGTTTATCTTAAAATATTATAAAATATTCGCAATGTTTCTCCATTTTTTATAGTTTTATGGTATACTGTAGTTTCCCTTAAGACCTAATATAAAATTAAATTAGCGGAGATTTCATTTCAGTAGCAGATGAAATTAAATCCCAAACTAGGTTCGTCACATGCATCAGCTAGTAAAAAATCACTGGTGGAGTAATCTCCACCCTACTGTGGAGTTTGGTAGTGGATGAACTACTAGACAAATTATAACTCTAGCGGGAATACACTGCATAGGTTATGCATATCGCTCAGAGGAAACATGAAGTCAACCTGTGTGATATTATCCAAAGAGGACTCCATATCACTGAGAAATGGTGCAGAACTGTCGCCGGGGTGAGCATCAACTCAGACAACTGAAAAGAATCCAACTAGAAAGAGATAGTGCCATTACAAAAAGTCAAATATCTGGGAATAACCCTGGAGAGTAAACTTCTATGGGACAGGTATATTAAGAACATTACAGCAAAGCCACAAAGGCTCTCACGATATGCAAGAAGACTGGCGGGAATAGATAGGGCTATGTCCCTAACATTTTGCGCTGGATGTGTAAGGATATATAAGGATGCGCTGGATGATAGTAAGACACATGATTATCTATGGACCAGTTGCTTGGTACACAAAAGAAGAGTAACAACAAATACAAGCAAGGCAAAACCTGTGCAAAGTGTAGAGAATGTCATGTATCTGCATTACAGGAGTTATCAGAACATGCCCAACAGCAGCAATAAAGGTCATTCCAGACTTAACACCACTGCACATTGTCGTCGGTAGATATGACAATACGACAATAATTAGAATGGTCATTGACGGAAACAGTACTGGGAGAATTGTTAGCTTAGGAGCTTGGAACACCCTCAAAAGGAAAATTTCACTCCTCTAAGTCCCAGTGGATGGCATGCCAAGAATTTACAATTTTTCAGAAACACGTCCCTGTAGGATTGCAGAAAGCAAAAGACCATACCATAACATGGTAAACTGATGCTTCCAAAACAAAAGCAGGAACAGGTATAGGAGTATTTGGGCTAAACAAAAAAACTACGCAGAAATCTACGCTATCGTAAGACCTTATCTTAGACGGGAACTATCGGAAACAATAAATAGATATTTTATGTTATGCGATTGAAAGCGATCAACTCAGTAATCATCAATTTGAAGTTGATCAAAGAATGTCTAGAGAAGCAGAACAAAGTAGGCAAACAAAGTCCTCGTATTCTGGGTGCCCCCCTCCCCAAGGGATAGAAGACAATGAAAAGGCAAACGATCTAGCTAGGAAAAGAGCGAACACTCCACTAACTGGACCAGAACCGTTCCCAATGAAAGATTTCCAAGTGGAAACCAACTTAAAGCGAAACTCAAAAACCTGGAAGACTCCATCCGTAACCTTTAATCGTAATCTTCCAACGGTCTAAGACACTCATTTTCAAAAATTTCTCAGAAATTACGACCGACAAAAATCAAAGATTTTCCTTGATTTAAGTAAGAACAATCTTTGGATTGTCACGGAGTTTTTAACAGGATACTGTCGGAATATACGGCGATGCATATTCTATGGGAAATGGGGAAACATCAGGACACCTCATCGCATGCGCCGAGATGACAACCATTCGTGCCATGAGGTTTGGGTAACGTTGCGATGATTAATCCCCTCCCATACATTCTACATTCTAGTAAAAAATCAATGGAGATCAAAACACGTCTTTTAAAATGTTCATATATTTCTGAGAAGTTAAAAAAATTATCATATATTTAATATATCATTTTATAGTAATTTTATAGTACTTATAGTACTTATTTTTAATACCTACCAAACTATTAAAAATCTCTAATTTAAAATACATTAATTTTATTGCAACTGCATCAGATTACACTGTAATTAACTACATTTATATGTAAGCAATGTAATTGTGTAGTGTAGGTAAACTATTTGGTAAAATGTTAAAAGGCGCTTCGGGTGAATTGTTTTGTAACCAGTTGATACACAGAGCTCACGCCTACAGTCCAAAGGAATTTCGTTTCGTTCTTAATTTATGATTTCCTCTAGTACTACTACTAGGTACGTACATCTGCAAATGTCGAAATAAATCTAGAGAATGCTACAAGGCACCATACCGTCAATTACTATTCTTTGGAAGCAATTACGTTTTACAGGGTTTTAGTAGCTCTTTTAGTTCTCGTACGTATAGATTATTAAGTACTGAAGTTTTTTTGAGAAAAAAATATTAATTACAGATTCATTGGAATGAAAAAGGTCAAACATATTATTATACTTATATTTATTAATTTTAATTAAATTAGATGTCTAAGGATACCTAGGTACTTTAAGTACTTCAATCTTTATATAAATATAAACACATAGAAATAGTTCCAAACATAAAAAATGGTTATTTAAAAATTTTTTCTATGTGGCGGATTCATCTCTCCAAAAAAATCCTTTATGGGTATTTCGTCACTGCACTGCAAGAAAATCTACAAAATAAAATAGTTATTTTTTGTAAACACTTCTGCGTTAAACCTAAACGGACACTGCTTGTCAGAAGTTATGTTTACAGTTATACAAATTTGCCTAACAAAGAAAAAAATGCTTAACGTTTCGGAAAGTTTATCTCTTTCCGTCGTCGGAAGCAAAAAAATACAAAGAATAAAAAAAACTATTCAAAATATTTAAATTCAACGATTCGAGAACACTTTACTTTTTTAAAAGAGATACGTCTTCAAGAAACCGTTGACAGAACTTAACTTATTACTTAACTTTATTTTAACAGAACGTCAACTGTTTCTTGTAGACGTATCTGTTTTAAAAAAGTAAAGTGTTATGGAATAGTTGAATTTAAATATTTTAAATAGCTTTTTCCGAGGTTTTTTCTTTATTCTTTGTATTTTTTTGCTTCCGACGACAGAAAGAGATAAACTTTCCGAAACGTTAAGCATTTTTTTCTTTGTTAGTCAAATTTGTATAACTGTAAAAATAACTTCTGATAAGCAGTGTCCGTTTAGGTTTAAGGCAGAAGTGTTTACAAAAAATAACTATTTTATTTTGTAGATTTTCTTGCAGTGCAGTGGCGAAATACCCATAATAGATTTTTTATGGTTATTTAGTCGAGATAGTATTCATTTCCTGCTTAATACGAAATCAGTACGAAATACAGGTTGTCCCAATATTCCGAGGACATAGAATTATAACGTATTTTTGGAATCAAACATTTAACACAATTTACCGTTATTCAAAAGTGCTTCGTTTGTCCATTAGAGGGCTTCAAACTTTAAAAAAATAAACACATTGTTTAAGATATATTAAGAACTGCGCCATTATTCCAGTTTGAATGAGATTTGGAATGCCTGTGTTTTGCTATGCGCTGTAACATTTGACTTGCACAAAAATTAAGAAAAACTATGGAAAGTGTGAAAAGTACCCCCACCCTTACATAAATTTTAGTAAAATATTATCCAACTCCACCGACGATCGATTTTTTTTGTAAAACGGTCTTTCTAGTATTTACTACATTTTTTGTCTCATAAAAAACGCCACCGCGTATACTTTATAAGGAAAAAAAATGTTTTTTCGAAGTTGACTTATAAAAAATGTTTCTTTTTTACATTAAGGCATGCAGGCTCATAAAATCTAGTATGCGCTAATAATCTAGTTGGCGAAAATATGAAATTTTATGTTAGTATCACAAATGATAATTGGCAATAAGCTTCATAAATTTTAAATAAAATGAACGTTAGGATTTATTTTTGATTGATGCCCCCTAAAGGACAAACGAAGCACTTTTGTATAGAGGTAAATTGTGTGCAATTAACTTATTTTGATTCAAAAATTATCTACTTATTCTATGCCCACGCAATATTGAAGCCTCCCGTATATTTTGTAGGTCTACTTTGAAAAAAAAATCCAATTTTTTTTCCCAAAAACTATGCGATGTGGCGTTTTTACAAAAGATAAAAATGCGGTAAATACTTCTTCTTTCTCAATCTGGTTCTCAGCCTGGTTCCATTTTCTTTCCCTGGTTCCTTTCTCAGCCTGGTTCCATCTAGTGTTGGATATAGGCCTTTTCTAGGTTTATCCACGCATCGCGATCTCTAGCCAATCTTATCCATTCTTTCCCGCTCTTATCCCGCCACTGCCCTGACGTCATCGACCCATCTCTTTTTTGGTCGGCCCACACTTTTTGTTGTTCCCCTAGGTTTCCATAGGATGACTTTTTGGGGCCATCGGCATCGGTCGGGATCGTGTCTTGCCACATGTCCTATCCATTACCACTTCAGACTTGCCACTCTTTTAACAACATCTATTAATTTTCTTTTTTGACGTATGTGGGTGTTCCGTATTTTTTCTCTAATGGTGACTGTCAACATGATTCTTACCATGGCTCTTTGTGCTACTCGCAGTTGTTCTGCTGTTTTTCGGGTAATTGCCATAGTCTCTAAGCCATACGTAAGCACAGGTAGAATGCAGCTGTCGTAAGCCTTTTTTTTTAGGTTGATGGGCACCTTTTTATCCTTGAAAATATCGCTCATATTTCAAAATGCTATCCATGCCAAATGGATCCTGCGTTTCATCTCCGTATTTTGGTTCTCCTTATTAGCTCATTATCTTGGTCTTCTTCAAGTTCATTTTAAGGCCAATTTTCTAGGATTGGTAATTTAGCTCTTTTAGCTCCTTTAGATACGTGGTAAATACAAGGAGAACCATTTTCCCCCCCAAAAAAATCGGTCGTAGGTACAGTCGGAAAATATTTCTATTAAAATTTATGTAGGGATGTGTAGAGTCACCCTTCCCGTACTTTCTCTTGATTTTTGTGAAAGTCAAATATTAAAGCACTTAGTAAAACATAGATATCCCAAATCTAATTCAAATCGAAAGAATGGTTCTTAAAATATCTTAAAAAATGTGTTTATTTTTTTAAAGTTTGATGTCCTTTAACTTAAAAGGTTTCTTAAACTTTTTGCAGTCACGGACCACTTTCGCAATTTGTACAATTCCACGGACCCCTGTCATAAATAGGTAACAGAGGAAAATAAAAAAGTCTTATTTACAGAAAAAGAAAACGTGTATTAGTAGATTTATTACAAGTATACTAGAAAATCATCTAGGTGCCCAAAATCAAAATGTGATAAACAATGCAAACAGGTGCCCGGTGGCGTAGAGGTACAGGCTCTCGTCTACCAATCTCAAGGTAGTGGGTTCGAATCCCACATCGGGCATTTCATCAGCCGACTATTTTTATTAAAATAAAACTAGTTTGGGTACCTAGGTCGACTCAGCTTTAAATGAGTACTTGGGATTCACAATCCTGACGTAATAATAGGCGGTTGAAGCGTAGTGCTAGCCACATTACCTTCCTTGTATACCGAGCGGTTCTAGTATGGCAAGCTGTACCTTGTTACTCCCAAGGCGTTAAACGCTATATACGGGAGCTATTATTATTATATACTAGAAAATCAGTTAGAAGGATGCTGCTGTTTAGCGTTAAATTATGGGATTATCTTCGACAAGGCAAGGCGCATATCTTCTGCGACGTTCAATCGGTTGCGACTTATTGTTTTTATTGAGACCAGAACCGAGAACCCCGCCTCGGCCAAAGGTACGTAGTAGCAAATGGTATCAGAACGGATTTAGCTCGCTTGACAAGAAGAGGGTAAGCTTGACTTACGAGATCTTCATCGCTGATTTTATCCGTGTCGATTATAAATGGACTCCGCACCCACGTTTCATTTTCAAGCGATTCTAAGTTAAAGTAGCCTTCAAAAGAAGTTTGCAATGTATCCAAATGCTTAGACACTTCTTTCTGTAGCATTTTTGATATCGTGTTGCCGTCACCTTGTGCTATTAACATCGGAAAATTTGCAAAGTTACCAGATTCCACTCTCCTTTTCCAAAGTGGCAGTTTACATATGAAAGATTTCAACTGTTCAGATGCATCCACAATGGTCACCGCAGAGCCCTGACGAGACAAGTTAATCTCATTCAATTGAGTAAATATATCTGCCAAATAGGCTAGCCCCCGTACAAAATCTTCGCTCTCAAGATATTCAAACAGTGAATTTTCTTTATCTTTTAGAAAAAGTAACACTTCTGTCCACAACTCAAACAATCGCTTTAACATCTATCCCCTTGACAGCCAACAAACTTCTGTGTAGTAAAGCAGTACTTCATGTTCTGACCTCATTTCTTGACAAAGTCTTTTAAACAGACGGTGCCGCGGTGGTTTAAGGCTCTTGTTCTGAGTTATTATGACATGAGGGATCTCTTTCTTGACCAAAGCCACGAAACCAGACGTATTACCAAGCATTGAGGAAGCTCCATCGGTGCAGATACTACCAAGTTTAGTCTTGCAGTCTATATTTTGTTCATTGAAAAATCTTTTTGTCATTTCAAAAACATCTGAAGCCTTTGTAGTCTCCAAAAGTGAATTGCAAAAAAGAAACTCTTCTTTAATACTACGCGTGTCTTGTACGTAACGGACAAATACCAAGAGTTAGCTACATTGTGACATCGGTGCTTTCATCCAATTGAATGCGGAATGGAAACGGTGAAGCAATTAATTCTTCAACAACTTGTAAAACATTTGACAACATTTCAGCAATTCTATAAAATGAATAACATGGTTTGATAAGGGAACAGTTTCAACTTTATTTTTTTGATCCTTACGCGCATCGCGTAGTGTTTAGTGATTAAATACCTACTGAATTCGCCGCCCTACACTATTTTTTTTCTTAATAAATATGTTTACAGTTAATTGGCATAATGCGGACCGCGGACCCCTGATACACATGCTATGTATAAGGGGTCCGTGGACCACACTTTAAGAAGCCCTGGTATAGAGATAAATTGTGTCCAATGAACTTATTTTTATTCCAAAAATACGTAGTATTTCTATGTCCACGGAATATTGGGACCCTTGATTATGACATAATTTTTTTGCCTTTATTTTGTATACAAATTATTGTAAAATTGTTGCTAGAAATAACAAACTCCAGTGTGTTCATTATTTATGCTAGTATTTCTTGTTCGCAAACTGTATTTACTTGAACAGAGAGATAGGGAGCCCCGTTATTTGTAGATAGCACACCATCGCGACTACAATTAATAACGAATTGTCGGTTATTCTGGGCATTCTTTACTCGCTAAAAGTAAATACGACATAATTACAGTCTCTTGCAACGACGCCATCTATAATTTTACAATCAGAAGGCTCTGCGGCCCCCGGGATGGTTTATGGATGTTTATCTAGCGCCGTTCGACTATGGAGAGTAGTTCGATAGTACTGGTAAAACAAGAACTAGATGAACAACGGTTATATATTTTAGACTGTGCAGACAAAGGATGGTATAATTTTATACCTGGAGGTAGATATTTTTAAATACAGGGTGGCGCACCTCATTAGCCTCGGTTGATTATATGAAAACGAAAAGATGTAGAAACAAAATATTTTATGGCTACATATGGGAAGGCAATGTGCATAATTTAAAATTATTTTGAAAAAAGTTATATTTTTTCTTATGGAACACCCGGTATTTTATTTCATTTTTGGATTCTTGGGCATAAAATAAGCGATTCATTATAAAGGTTTAATATGTCTAAAAGCTTTGGTTTTTAAGATATTTAAAGATATTTAAGATATTTAAATACGCATGCTATAATAAAAAAGTTTGTCAACACCGTGTATATTACATTTTTTTTATATTATAAATTCTTGTGCTGACTTTCAAGCCAGAGAAATAAACTTTATAAAAAAATTTGATTGCTTCCTTAATGTATACAGGGGTATCAAAAATTGCTGGTCTGTTTTAAATATTAATTTTACATAAAAACTTCGTAATTTCAAATGCAATACCCTCTATGTTTTAAAATAAATGGAAACAGATTTAAATGCTCATTCAAACAATAGAGGGTTTCTTATACCTATCTGGCTCAGATTTTGGATAAAAAGCAATTTTTCAATAAAATTGTAATCAAGATGGCTGTTGTCGCCATGGCAATTTTTGACACTATTAGTAGCTATTTTCAAAATCGACTTTAGTTTACGGACTTTATTTAAATTTATAACAGGATATTTTTTATTTAATTTACTTAGATTAAGGTAAAAAAGTAAGTATTTACTATTTTATCAAGAAAAATGAAGTAGTATCTGCTGGCGGAAGGAATGTATATGTTACTAGTGATTTTATTCTTTGAGAACAATAATTGCTTGTTGGTCTGAAGGATTTATCCTCAAAGATATCCAAATAGGAATTTTCTTGACAAGCGTTCTAGGTCGACATTGCATTGTTGAAAAGATACTTTTCGTTTTTCGCAGAGCTGATAGTGTGATATATCCTAGGTTAGACCTATTAGGCAGAAATCTGTCTGTTAAGCGAAGAAAGTGAATTTTCCTTAATTGGTTCTTTTATAGAAAATCCAATAGGTAATTATTTTTATTTACCATGAATTACAAGTAATCACAATATAAATCAAAGAACAACTTCTTTATTTTTCTTGATAAAATAATAAATACTTACTTATTAAACTATCGTAGGTAAATTAAATAGAAGTTTAATTGTTTCTTTTTTCTTAAACCTTTAGATAATATCCATATGGTATGTATATATATTTTTTCCTTTTCTTGGGTATGAGGTTTATTTTTAAATAAATTGAAAGATGGAAACTTTTTTTATGCGACATTTCGCTCCAACATAGCGGGCTTTTTCAGGCACTTTATTCTAAGAACTTGAAGTTGCCTTGCTATCATCAGTCTGTATAAATTCATATTCATACAGACATTATCATTATTAGAGTATTTGAAAATTTTAACGGCTTCGATTCTCGCGGTATTATTTCGTATGACTCTTTCAACGGTAAAGTACGAGAGAAAAATCATTGGGTGAGAGACTTTGATAAAAGTTTAGGTAGGTACTGTGAAAAATGCTATATGAAATATAAAACCGTGAATATCCGCGAAATCTTTAAAAATTTTGAAATACTCTAAATACAAAAAATGTTCATTTTTTAATTCCCCATCTAATAGAAAATAATATACTTAAAAAAAACAAAAAAAAATTATTTAAGAAAATTTGGCGCAGAATTTTGAACACCCTGTGTGATTTTAGTTTACGATATTTATAGGAAAGTAAGTACCATACCATCTAAAGTAAATATCTAATACCTATAGTTTTAATTTCAGCACAGTTCTTGTCTTTTTAATAATTTTTTTAAGAAATGCTAAAAATATATATTTTTTATTTATTCATTACTATCTTCAAAACTATCGAAATACATTTACTCATATCTTAAGATTATGTAAAGTGATCTGAAAGGAATTCAAAAATGCAATAATATTTTGTTTGGTTTTTGCGCCACCCTGTAGAAGTTAAAATATTTTCTTAAAATACATCCCAGTATATATTTTAGGTTTGGACTTCAATCAATTCACAATTTTTTTTATTCTAGGAGCTACAAATGCCCGACGCACTATTGCCGGACTCTGTATAATGTATGTTGGCATTTATTGTTCAGTTTTAATTTGAAAATAAATGCAGTTTGTCTTAAATTAGTAAAAAATGGCACGTTTGTGTTTCAGCATACGCAGACTTTAAACTGTAATTTAACATTGATTTGAATAGGGGAGCCAATATTAGGACAGTTCAAAATTTGCATAGGATTTTCTATGTTTCCAACACTGATGCATCACCCTGTATATTTATTACATAATGCGCCAATTATAAATTAAAAGACACTTTTCAGAGGGTAAGTGGCCTCTCGCATGTACTTACGAGTTTTTGGTCGGTATTTACATGTCTAGGAGTGAATCGTTATATGGCGATCTTGTAAAGTGGAGAGAGAAAAATGCGAAGTGTTTATTAAAGTACGTATACGTTCTATCTATCGCCATGGGGCATCCCCGTAATGGAGGAAATAAGATTCTCTGTTAAAGATTAAAAATTTGTGGGCGTGCTATAAACATTTTAAATTATATTACTTCTGCAAACATTTCAAAAATACCAAATCAGATTTTTTTTCAAAGTTTTTCCAGGTAAATGAGACATAATCTTTAAAAAAATATATCGCTGTTTATTTAGATATATTTTGTAGTAAATTGATCATACTCTCATATTCCTAATAATTATCCTTTCATAGACACAAATCCAGTAGACGTAGTTTACATAACCACTTAATCCAACGCTTACAGCGCTTTCAGATAGACCGGACCGTACGCGCGGAGCGTCCGCGCGGATGTTTTTTCAATATAGCTCATCCGGACGGAGCATACGCGACCCATGTGAAATTGTTCATTTAAACTCATGGAACGGGCGGACGGTCCGCGCGGACGCTCCGCTCCATCTGAAAACGCTGTTATTATTTCGTGCTCTTGAAAAAATACTTGGCTCTTCTCTCTTTGTTGAATACATCTTATTATAATGAACACTAGTGATTGAATAAATTTATCACTCGATTATGATCGATCGATGCAAGTTACGAGTTGTGAGTGACAAGCGCAGGGATGAAAAGATGAAATAAATTGAAATCTTATTTTTATGGTCCCTAGGCCAGTCAATCTGGAGATTGAGGTGGAAAAAATTAGTAACCAACCGATCTCAACGGGAATGTGTAGATAATGATCTCTTATTTAACCCCCCAAAAGTCCCATTCGGTCCCAGTGGGGGAAGTTTTTTTTTCGTTTTTTCGTTTTTTTCAAAAATCTCCGTTTGCATAACTTTTTTCGAAAAAACTAAAGATACGTTTTTTGTAGAGAATTAAATTTAGAATATTTTACCTTTAATAATTTTTTTTTCTAAAATAAATAGTAATAGAGATAGAGCAATTTTTTACTATACGGTTTATAAATTTTCCAGTTTTTTAAAACCAATCAGCTATAATTTTTGCGTTAACAGTATAGTGTTAGTATAGATAAACCACACACAAGTATAAATTTAAGCATTAAAACAATTAAAAATAACGTTTAAATATTATTTATTAAATAAAATTATTGTTAAAAAAATTATTATTAAATTAAAGTTATTAAATAAAGTCTACTATGACGCCATCCTGAGCGTCACTTTCGTCCTCAATTAAAATACAAAAGTTTGTGCAACTGATTCCGTAGTATTGACCACACTTTGAAGTGAACATTTGAAACATTTAAGAGCCAGTTTTCTACAAGAGCCATTTTTAGAGCACTGACTCTCTTGCAAAATATTAATTTTAGTAGGTCAGGAGACATCATCTTCTGTTGGTTGAATAGGTGTCAGATTGCCTTTTTGATCTTTCTTCCATCCATATTGTAAAGTATCTAACTTGTTTCCAATCCATTCTTCAGTCTAAAAAATACATCTTATAACATTTCCTATAATAGATATATTTTTACAGTTACCTGAAAGTATGTCCTGAGTAAATGGAGTTTTGCAGAGTTCTCAGTTGGAGGCAAATTAGCTAAATTAAAGGTAGTTTTAACGGCGTGTCTTGATGTAATCCTATTGTATAGAGTGTATCTCATATAGTTAATATGTTTAATAAAGCTTGGGCAGTGATATAGCTTTAAAAGATAATTTAATCCTGACCGAAACAAGCCATCTTTGTTAGGACTTTTTATAAAAATATCGACAGGCACATTTTTATTGTTTCAATCAGGATTCAATTATCTTTTAAAGCTATATCACTGCCCAAGCTATATTAAACATATAAACCATCTATGAAGCTATAATTTTTCCCTCTAAGAAGCTATAATTAATCCCTTAAGACCACCTTTAATTTAGCTAATTTGCCTCCAACTGAGAAGTCTGCAAAACTCTATTTACTCAGGACATACTTTCAGGTAACTGTCAAGATACATCTATTATAGGAAATGTTATAAGTTGTATTTTTTAGATTCAAGAATGGATTGGTAACAAGTTAGATCCTTTGAAATATGGATGGAAGAAAGATCAAAAAGTCAATCTGACACCTATTCAATCAATAGAAGATGTGGCGCCTCCTGACCTACTAAAATTAATTTAATGCAATTGCAAAGAGAGTCAGTGTTCTAAAAATTGCTCTTGTAGAAAACTGGGTTTTGCATGTTCTTCAAAGTGTGGTTAGTGCTACGGAATCAGTTGCACAAACTGTTTTTATTAGCCTCAGCTAAAATTTTATTTTAGCCTCAGCTAAAATGACGCTCAGGATGACGTCATAGTAGATTTTATTTAATAGCTTTATTTAATATTAATTTTTTAACAATAATTTTATTTAATAAATAATATTTAAACGTTATTTTTAACTGTTTTAGTGCTTAAATTTATACTTCGTTTATCTGTTTTAACACTATACTGTTAACGCAAAAATTATAGAAGATTGGTTTAAAAAAACTGGAAAATTTATAAACCGTATAGTAAAAAATTGCTCTACCTCTATTAGTATTTATTTTAGAAAAAAAATGATTAAAGGTTATTATTCTAAATTTAATTATCTACAAAAAACATATCTTTAGTTTCTTCGAAAAAAGTTATGCAAACGGAGATATCTGAAAAAAAACGAAAAAATCCAAGATGGCGGCCATTTTTTTCAAACTTTCCCCACTGGGACCGAATAGGACTTTCGAGGAGTTAAATAGGAGATCATTATCTACATTATTCCCGTTGAGATTGGTTGGTTACCTCGTTACCCTGACCTACCCCGTTAATGTCCAAGATTTATGTCTCGCGATAAATCGCTTGCCAGCTTTGCTGTACTACCACGTGTAGCTCGTCGCTTGTCGCTGCCGCTCAATCGAACGAGATTTTTTTTAATAAATTATATTAGTTTTAAACTCCCCGGCAGAAAATTTCGCCACCCGAAAATTTTGACTAAGTTTGATGTTTCATAACTTTTTAATTTGTAATCCGATTTTTATGATTATGGTATTAGTTTGTAGATCAATTTGTTGGCATTATTTTTTATTATTTTAATGGCATATATTTCGATTAGGCGGGCTTATACCGGGGTAGCTCAGATACATGTATTACTAAGTGTATGTTCGATAATTTTAATTTGTTAAAATCAACTTATTTACGTAAAATTATTTGTTTCAGGTGGGAGATCAAATTATCCGCATTAATGGGTTTACTGTAGACGATGCGGTTCATAAAGAAGTACTTCAGCTAATATCCAATCACACTCATGTAACGCTTAAAGTTAGAGGTAAGAAAATGTTTTAATTTAAATTCATACCTATTATCATTATTTTCAGCTTATTCAACCATTTCGAGTTATGGTTTAGCCTCCATTACGTATTTAGATACTCTGTAGTTTGGTTGTGCCCAAGTTATTCCTGCTAATTTCCTAATATCACAGTCCCATCTCAGGTTTGGTCTTCTAAGTCTCTTTATTCCTCAGTCATACCAAAAACTTAAAGTATATAGGGTGGTGACAATTTCGATGCTCAACACTGGTATTTCGGAAACTACAATTGATTAGAATTTTATAATTTATTTATAAACATGTACAATTATTATAATAAACTATAAACAATTTTTAAAATTATCCCACATAAGCTTGAGAGCTTATGCGTGGGAATAACAATAATTAATAAAAAAAGAAAATTTGTTGCGTAAACTAAACTCTAGCCGTTACATAATAAGTTCACTATATGCATAATCAAAAATAAGAAATAAAAAAAGTTACTTACATATTACAAGTCAAATAAATACTACCGATCTTGTCAGCACTACACGGCACGGATACCAGAGAGTCACTAATAGAATAGTTTTTTTTTAGTATTTAGAAAATATTGCGATATTAATGTTTGATATTATCCATTTTTTTATTAAAGATTTAAACCGCATCATTGTGGCATTTTTTATATCCACAGGTAAAAGGTTATATAGTTTTGGACCAATATAAAGTAAACAATGTTGTGTTAATTTAAATTTCATAAACGGTATGCTTGAATCTTGTCTTGAATAGGCTCTAGTAAATATATTGTTACAATTATTATTACTTGTCGATTTTTTGTATTTATGCATGTATATTATTACACTTCTCACGTATAGTTGACGTATATCCAGTACTTGAAAACTTGCAAATGTTTCCTTAGTGGAAAAGTGATATGGTTTAAATAGAGCTATTTTTAAAAGAATTTTTTGTGCTGTTTCGATTTTCTTTAGTAATGTTTTATGCCCCACGCTGTAATGCCATATTGTAGTAAACTCTGGCCAAATGCAAAATATATCTTTTTTAAGGTTTCAAAATTCATATATAATCTTAATTGAGTGAACAAATAAAACAGCTTTCTGATATTGGAAGTTAAAATGTTAATATGATTATTCCATTTTAGATTGCCATCCAAATGTAAACCTAAATATTTTGTAGTATTCCGATATTGAACATAGCCACCCTCAATGTTTATATTATGTAAGTTAGAAAAAAAACTCTCCGGGACATTAAATGGAACTGCCACGGTTTTATTCGCATTCAGAGTCAGGTAATTCTCATCCAACCAACATTTAACTTCGTGCAGCCCTTGATTTGCCATTATGACCGTTTCTTGCCACGTTCTCCCTTCAAATAGGATTACGGTATCGTAACGTTTTTCCACTATTTACCTTTATTTCCAAAAAATCATTTAAATATATTAAAAAGAGAACAGGACCCAGAACAGTACCCTGAGGAATACCATAATTTACAAAATTTGAAGTACTAAGCACCCCGTTAACTTTTGTGTTTTGCACTCTTTCTGATAAATACGATTGAAAAAGTGTGCTTGTAATCCCCAAAACTCCCACATTTTCCATTTTTTGTATAAGATGTTTGTGTGGGATCGAATCAAACGCTTTTTTTAGATCTAAAAACACTCCAATCGTCTTTTTATCGCTATTAATATTATCATAAACATGCTCTAGAAGCTTGTTGATGGAATCACTTGTACAAGTGTTTTTCAAAAAACCAAACTGTTTGGAAGATATTATTTTGTATTTTTCTAAATATGATACTAAACACGTTTTAATCAGTTTTTCAAGTAGTTTTTGTGAAATGATTCAGTAATGTAATTGGCCGATAGTTCGAACATTCAGTTTTGTCTCCCGATTTATATACTGGCACTACAAGAGATGCTTTTAATTTTGATGGGAATTTTCCGGATATAAAAACTTGATTGAAAATATGAGTTAGTGGGAAACATATGTATTCACTAGCAATTTTGATGTTTTTAACGTCTATATTATCAAATCCTGAAGCATTATTATTTTTTAGAGACTGTATAATGCTTTTTATCTCAGATGGATCAGTAGGATTTAAAAATAAAGTTTGTCCTTGCCGTACCGTATCAGCATACTTGTTTGTTTTTACACTATTTTTTTTGTATAAACTCTCGCCCACATTAACAAAGTAATTATTAAAATGATTTGCCACTATCCGAGGTTCTGAGAGTAAAGTATTATTACTTTTGATAGAAATGTTTCTTTCATTATTATTACAATCCCTACCTTTAATTTCATTTATTATTTTCCATAAAGACTTCATATCGTTACCCACTGATTCTACTTTATAAGTATAATATTTTACTTTTTGCGCCTTAATTAACCCTATCAATCGATTTCTATAGTTTTTGTATGATTCTTGGAAAGTTACATTATTTGGATTTGAATGTGCGAGCTTTGCTGATTTGTCTCTTTGTTTTATAGAATTCAATAAGCTTGTGTCATCCATGGTTTTAGTCTTTTATTTTTCGAGTTAATTTTTATTTTTGTTATTGTTGTTGAAGATGCTATTGCAATCTGAAATTCATTTAAGAAATTTTGGTAAGCAATTTCAGGATCAGATTCCGCAAAACCCAATTTTTATTTTTTAGTATTTCAAGAAACCGATCTGCATGGAACCTTTTATTTTCATAAAATTTAGAATAATTATAAATAGGCTGTCTTTGCTGTTTAAGACCTAAGCAAACAAATACACTATAATGATCGGTGACAGATGATTTTATTATACCAGCTGTTATATTTAAATAGCCATCAATTTTACCAAAAATATGATCAATACAACTCCCACCTCTTTCATTCCATCTTGTGGGTTTGGTGATGAAATTCAAAAATCCTAGACTATTAAGCTTATTTAGATAGAGTTGCACTTCGTTACCGGTCTTAAGGGTGTCTATGTTAACATCTCCCAGTACAAATTGATTTTTCAAACTCTTATTTTGACATAGTATTTCGTAAAAGTTATTGATAAATTGAACGCAATCTAACGAAGGAGACCTATAAATGGCCCATATGTTAATCATATTTGAGTATTTGGCTAATCTAATTTGAGCTACGCAAGCCTGCTTAATATTTACTTGAAATATTTCAAATTCAACTGTATTTTTGACATATATAACTAAACCATCACGTCTGTTAGTCTGCGGATCAATGACATTAATGGAATAATTAGGCAACTTAAACATTTCTGTACTTAAAGAATTTGAAAATAGCCATGATTCACTCAAAACAATTACGTCATATGAAATATTTAAACCCTGTAAAAAAAGTGAAAAATCATCGAATTTTTTTTTATACTTCATATGTTCATATGTAATATAGATATACTTACATTCTCACCTCCATTAACAAAATCCATCTCAGCGGCATCCGTGACATCATAGTACTGACAAGGTCCAACATATTCAGTATCTTCAAGTAATTGCACAATATTAGTTTCATTCATCTTAATGCCACCGCATATAACTATTTATCGTATTGAAAACAAGAAAATAAAATAAACAAATATCTTGACTTTGAAAAAATGTCGTAAGATGACCACGATCTAAGCTATGAATTATAGTAAAAAGAAAAAGAAAACAAATACCTATCTATTATCCCTACTACAATCAGAATATACGAATACCATTCGGTTAAAGGAGACAAAATTTTTGTGTTATTAGTTTTTGATTTATGTTAAAAAATCGAATTGAAGTGTAATTTTTTTAATATATCTTTTTCATTTTGAGTAAACATTTTTAAACATTTAATCTAAATGACAATTTTTCCAGAACTCTTGTATCTATTGTATCGTAAGTTGGTACGAGATTCTGTTTTAATAAATTTAATAATGACAATATAAAAAAGTAATTTTAATGCCTAGGCATAAAAGTAAAGCACCTATAAATATAATAGTACGAAAATATATATTAAACTGGCATAAAGTGTCAAATTCTACTAGCGTAACGATAGTTTTCTATATATAAGTACATACCATGTATGACTTTTAAATCTTTTTATATTATTTGGATCGTTTGCAATTGTTTAAAAAATTATTTGTGGCGTTTTAAAAAAATAGCATGTTCTATTCGGAGTAACCTTGTGGCTGGGCTGTATGTCGTCAAACGTACAGCTCCTCAAGTAGACGCCGGACTGTTTCTTTTTGTTTAATTTAATTGCTCTTCACTGTATTTTACCGCTAGTATATTTTGGGCCAGTTTTGATATGGTTTCAAAGTTTTGCCTTTAACTTAATTGCTTTTACTAATTTTAAGAGGGTGTCTGCGGAGATGTTGCCATGATCAATCGCTATGCGCGCCTCGCATCATTCCTGTTCCCATCTTGGACAGGCAAACAAAAAAAAACTGTGTGTTCTGGAGTATCGTTGGGCTCAGCACAGTATTGGCATGCCGCGACTTCCCTCTTTTCAATTTTACACAGATAACTCCTAAAATTCCCATGACCACTCAATATTTGAGTAAGATAAAAGTTGACTAACCTCTCCATGCTTTCTTTTAATCGACATATTTATATTTGGGGATGAGTTTATATGTCCATCTTCCCTTTTCCAATGCTTCTCATTCTGTCTGCTATTGCTGCAGGGAGCGGTTTCTCTCCATATCGAGATATATCGAGCAGACCCCCAAAAAAATCTATTCTGCTTTCGTTGGTTTTGCAGTTTTTTTATTTGTTTTTGTGCAGTTTCGCCTGGTTGACGCGATCAAAGTGTACTTGGACCAAGTCAACCGGATGCTGTCATACAAATATACCTATCTAGATGTTGCGCCCGTCTCACTTTTAGGATGTTTGTTTATCAAGTGGAAACCATTTTTTTCCATTATACGGTATTTTTTATTAAAAATATTGGACGAATTTTTTGTGGGGAGTGCGGAGAGGTTAATAAGGTGTATTTTAAGTATTATTCCATTCCATTACAATTTACGACAAATCAAACCAAACAACAGGTGTACCATTAAAAAAAACATCTGAATCATAAATTTCTCAATTTCACTCGAATAAAAATAAGTATCTTACTATCGAAAGTGGATATTGTCCAATAACATATGTTCACTGGCAGATCAATTCTGAGAATATACTTATTGAACATACATATACAGGTTGTTAATTTCTTTATTACTCGCGGCAAGAGCTTTATGGTTGAAATATGGCAATCTCGGCCCGCTCGTCGAGAGACGACGCGACGGGACGAGTCGGCAGCTGAGCTTAGTACTCATTTGGAATGTAGGCAGTGTTACCATTCTATTCCCCAATAAGTAACCGTCCCGTTAACAATCTGTAAACTAATATACATACAACCGAAAATCTTTAAAAATAAAAATAAAATAATCAATAGACAACTATTCTCCTACATGTCATATGGGATTTTTTTTATTAAATGTTAGCTATTCAGCTATTCTTTGTTATAAGATTGCTAAGACATAACAATATTGAATTGTTTCTCTCGGATATCTGTCAAATTTCACATTGACACATCTCAGAAATGACTATATTAACCGAATTTTAAAAATTTTATTTGAAAAAATGTTTCTTTTACAACTTTCGTTCCAAAATTTAGTAGGTAAAATTAATAATTAGTAATTTTTTCCTTTTTAGACATTCAGTCACTTTTAGTGGCAAGTTACTATCATATTTTAGATGGGGCACCTAGTATATTATATCGATATTTAATACCTATATTGTCCATTGCGTACGGCTGCTTCATCAATAGAGCAGCCGTGGGTTCGTTCGTATTTTACTGGAGGAAACCAAATTGCGCTAAAACTAAAATATTGGCCGCCAGGCAAGATAAAAAACGAGTCGTAATTAAGAACAAATGACTATATAATACTGAATCAGGATGATTCCTGATTATTGGAATTAGCGATAAATAATAATTATTCTAATTTCAATGTTTTACGAAAAAACACTTGATGAACTTTATGAAAAATGAAATATTTTATGTTTTTGAGCCATCATTTCGTGATAAAATATAAAAAATTGTGGAAGTTATCATATACGATTTGAAGTTGAACTTTAATCTTCAATAACTTTCAAACGAGTCGATTAAATGAAAAATCATCAGACCTTTTTTGAAGACCATTCAATTTCCTACAAGAATATGTATTGATCTTTACAATACGGTGAAAAAAATACGCAATAAAATTTTAAAACAATTCCCCGTGATGATGTTTAAATGGGAAATAGAAAATCACGATGATCATCTCTTAATATTAATATTAAGACATCGTGAACGATATTTTCACGGTAATTACAAGAATTTTTTTTGTGGACTCTAATGTATATGAGTTGTTTGTTGGAACTTACTCCATGCTGCGTTTCAACTTGCTGTAATTATACTTAATATGTAGTTTATAAAAATCTGAAGTGAGTACAACTGCGGCACGTCACCAATGTATGAATGTAGAATGAGTAAGAGGGGGGTTAATCACTGCCACCTTAAAGATCTATTGTGCCCCTCTTCCTTGAGTCATCACACAGTGTATAACTCATCATACCCCTGTTGTAGAGGGGACAGGGTACTTCCCATCCTCCTCTGACAACAGTTCTTACTCCGAGGGTACACACCCTTCCCCGGCCGTCCTTCACAGTCGAGGAGTTTGTCTCCGGCTGAGGAATCCGTGAGGCGGAGGCTGGAGGATCTGTCTCCATTTTCTCCACCTCTTTAACTTGGTCTCTCCTTAGACCTGAAACCGGTGTTGTACTGTATCTATAAGGATATATCCCTCTTTTTCTATTGCCTCCTTGGATTTGAGGTCAATTCCTATTGTGAGGACCTGACTATGACCCTCCTTCCTCGAATTGATGACTCGCCAACTCGATGTCCTTACATTGAAGTTCTGACCCTGGATAAGGCTCAGCAGGTAGGTGGTGTCTTTCCCCTTTCTCCTCGGCAAAAAGACCGTGATGGCCGTGCCTTTAGGGATGTCCCTTCACTGCAACCAGTTCCGGCCCATGCCAATTTTTAAGCTTAGGTGCGATTTCCACCAACCAATTCGCCGATTCTTGAGATACACAATCTATGAGGATCATGCCCACCCGAAAGTGTATCTCCGCAAAACGCCGCTGACCCACATTTTGTAGATCGTTGTGTTGCGATCCGATCGCCACTACTTCGTCCAGTATAGCCTCCTCTAGAGACGTTTGCTGGTCGGTACCAGTAAACTGTGTGGTCAGAGTAACCTCTGGAAATCCTCTGGCAGCACCGTCATTTTCACTTGTCCAGCAGTAACGGTAAAGCTGGCGATACGTCCCTGCTTGCCTCCCGGTGTTGGACGCCTTTCCATCCTGACTTTTTCCTCTCCCTGCCGGAGAAGAGGTGAGAGGTTATCGCTCCCTCTCTTGCCCTTTGATGGAGATGAGTTAGGTTGTTTCTTGGTTTCTATACTCTCCTCTTTTCGGAGGAGTGTTTTCGCTGTTGCTTCCTCTGGAGCAAGTCCTTCGTGGAGCAGTCGGAGGTATCTCCGTGCTTCTGCTCCGCTAAGACCTACTCTCAGAGGATATCAAACGGTAGCTTGTGTCGCATATTGGGTCTAGATGTAGGCTCCCGACCCTTGTTGGAGAAGGTGGTAGCTTGTGTGCCACTTGTGGAGGATGATCCCAAGCAAGTGTCAGCAGCCTCTCTTGTAGTTTCCTTTGGATTTTGTCCCTTGGAACTTTCATTTGTAATGTTCCCAGTGTCGGTAGGGGGCTTCCCCACAGCTTCACCGGTGGTGTTTATAATGCTAGATCACATAGGGTTCCCACGAGTCGCTAGGGATAGTCGGTCCACTTCTACAGAGCCCCGCATATAGAAGTAAGGGATAAATACAATGGGGTGCCCCCTGATGCCCCAAGGTTGAGACCAGTAATTGCTAGTCCTCTATATATAGCCACGCATCCCTATAAATAAGCTCTTTCAGATATAGTCCAATCCGCCGAAATAGTCGGTTCGGCAACATGGAGCGGCAAATACAATAGAATTAAATACAACTGTCGGAACGTGTGAAAAGCTGGCACTGGCTCCGGTTTTGTCGGTGTGCAAGAGCTCTTAGGCGGTACGAAGTTAGCCGGGTCAGCTAGTATACTATACTAATTAATATTACTTGACATTCTCAAGATTACCTAAAGATAACCGTCAAGACTTATAATAACTATTACCTTCTGACCTTCCCCTAGACACCTAAGCGCGAACATGGCGGCTACCACGGTTAGAATTGCTGCGCACGGTTCTTCCTATCTCTATATCTCTGGTCCCGACCGAATCGCGTACCGTGGAATATGGGTTGATCCAGATTTAATAGAAATCGCTGAAGCGCAAATCTAACGATTCTGTAATCCGTAGAAATAATTGCTGGCGGCCCAAAGTGAGTCGAGCATTCCCTTCTTCGCGATCGGGATCACCAATTAAAGATAAACTATCAGATAATACTACAGCTGCGGCTTCGGTTATGCTCGATGGAAAACGTTAAATATGGTTTAATTATCCGAACTGAACTTGACCGTTCGCGTTCGATCTAATAGCTAGCTAGGTGATATTATAAATGTTATTGTTTTAGTTAATTTAGCGACTAAGAAAAAATGTATAAGTATCTCGAAGAATCCCGTTGCAGGTATCGTGATTGGAAATTAAAGATTATCTTTCGGACATGGGCGTACGCAAGTCTTTTACTTAGTGGGGACGAGTGACGAGTTTTAACATCAAAAGAACAATAATACCTAGTAGGTACTCTTATTATATGAGTTTATTTATAGGTATAGGGATAACAGATTTATTATTTAATTTAGGTGAAATTTTACTTTGGTATTAGTTTTTTATTTGAATTAAATTTAAAATGACATACTAATACTTCACTTGTCGTCCCCGTATATTTGTGAAATTTGACATTTTAGGCTACGATTTTAAGTAATAAATGGCTATGCCGGGTGTTTCTCAAAAGTGACTCACCTCTATAACTTTTTTATTTATTTTTTCAGATAAAAAATTGAGATTTCGTTAAAAAAAAATTCGAAATACTATGTTTATGGTTGAACCAAAAAGTGGACAATATTTTATAAAGTAACGCAGTTGCCCGAAAGTTTTTAAGTCTTTCAATCTTCAGTCGTCCTTTCGTTTTTCCGATGTAAGATTTTTTTGACTTACTTTTTTACACAGTGTATTGATAAATAAATTCTCTCTTGAGAGGTACCTAGTAGTTTTATTAGCGTTTTTCAAAAACTTTTTTATCAGTGGGGTCTACCTGCCCCCCTATTCAGCCGTCCATGCTTTAGGATAAATACGATGGATTCGTTTTATTCGTAACCCTAACCTTTCATAGAATAAAAAGGCTTGACCGCTCAGTCACGCCGTTACGAATGTTTATTGTGTTTTTAAAATTGCGTTGCAAACAATTTCAATGTATATATTGAAAGCGATTTACAAGACGTTGAAAGATAGATACATTGGACTTTACAGTAAATATTTTTCTTGGGTGTAGGTTAATGGAAGATTGCTAGAGGGTTTTGAATACCGATATTCTGAAACATTCCTCATTCATTTGGTTCTTTAATTTACAAGAAAGTTTAGGTTGTTTAGTATTTCTTACTTAACATTACCGCAAGTTCTGTATTCTGAAAAAAAGTTTTAATTTTGTACGATTATAAGTTAAGTTAAAATAAAATAATAAATTCTCAAATGTTGGTTTTAAATAACTTAACTGTGTGAAGCAATTACTGTCACAATTTAACAATTGCTATGGAGGCCTTTTAGGCGGACGATAGATATTGAGTTCATAAAGTCCAACATTCTTGTTTGCATCTAGTATATGGAGTGAGGCATGGAAATCATATTTCACCTTATTTGCGATTATCTGGACTGATTAAATATATTCAATAGATTTAATCTGCAACGGACAATGCCATATTTTAAGAACATATCTCATCCGTATTTATATGAAAGAATTACGGAATGCCGTACTGATATACATTACCTAAGTTTAAGAAGACAATAATAAATAACCTGAGAATAAAAAAACAAGACAATAAAAAACCTGAGAATTTTGTTTAAGTGTAAACCCAAAGTATGTACGAGGATGTATTTCAGAAAAATATTTTAACTCCTATAGGGTGGCTCAAAAATGTGTGAGTGGATCAGAATATTTTTTTTAAATGAAACACCCTGTATATTATTGCATTTTTAGCTTCCTTTCAGATCACTTTACATAATCCTAAGATATGAGTAAACATATTTCGATACAGGGGCGGATACAGGAATTTATTTTAGGGGGGCTTAAAATAAAAAGTAATGTAGAATATGCTTTTTAGGGCGCCATTTTTAACTGAAAAGCCTAAGATGTAACCCAATTTACAGATTTCAGGGGGGGGCCGGACCCCATGGTATCCGCCACTGTTTCGATAGTTTCAGAGATATTTATAAATAAATAAAAATTATATATTTTTCAGCCTTTCTTCTAAAAAATTATTAATAATACAAGAACGGTCCTGAAATCAAAACTATATTACGTATTTACTTTAGATGGTCTGTACTTACTTTTCTATAAATATGGAAATTGTAAATCATACAGGATGTTCAGAATTCTACGCCAAACTATCTAAAATATAAAATAATTTTTCTTCGCTTTTTTAAATGGTTCTAACGGATTTAAATGGATTTAACACCCGGTATATTATTTTTTCAATAGATGGAGAATTAAAAAATTAACATTTTTGTATTTAGAGCATTTCAAAATTTTTAACGGTTTCGCAGATATTCGCGGCTTTATATTTTATATGGCATTTTCCACAGTAAATTTTTATCAAAGCTATACCCAATGATTTTTCTCTCGTATTTTACCATTGTAAGCGCCATATGAAATAATACTGCGTGTATCTGCAAAACTATTAAAAATTTTGAAATACTTTAAATACAAAAAATGTTTATTTTTTAGCTCTCCATCTAATAAATAAATAATATACAGGATGTTCCCTTTAAAAAAACAAAGAAAAATATTTTATATTTGAGAAAGTTTGGTATAGAATATTGAACATCCTGTATGATTTATGATTATCATATTTATAGCAAAGTAAGAACAGACCATCTAAAGTAAATACCTAATATAGTTTTGATTCCAGAACAGGTTCTTGTATTTTTAATAATTTTTTAAGAAGGGTTGAAAAATATATATTTTTGATTTATTTTTTAATATCTCTGAAACTATCGAAATATATTTACTCATATCTTAGTATTATGTAAACTGATCTTAACGGTGTTTACACTAGATGCAATTGGATGCAACGCAATTTTTAAAAACGGCATGCAATTCGGTTGCACGCGCAATTTACCGTTTACATAGGGTGCAATAAAATACATACCATAATTTGGAGAATCTATTGTGCCAACCTAAATAAAATGAATATAACAACTGTTTCATTTATTTTTTTATTTTATCTTCGAGGTATCGTTGTGTATGTCTTATTAAAGGTTTTTAGATTTTGTAGTTTGAGTTTGTATTTTAATTTATTATTATTTGTACCTATAACCTGAATTGTAAAACAGAAACAATATTATTTTAATTATAAATTTGATTTTTTTGGTTGGTAGAAGCAAAAAATTGCATGCTAGGTGCAATCAAATTAGCGTGTGTTCTCAGCTGATCGAAAAGTGTCAGGTGCGCATGCGTTCGGGCAACTAAAATTGCCATTGCACCGTATTGCATTTAGTGTAAACAGGCATTTAAACGAAGCCAAAAATGCAATAATACACAGAGTGTCCCATTTAAAAAAAATTATCAAAAAATTATCCCGATCCACTCACACTTTTCTGAGCCACCCTATAGATGTTAAAATATTTTCCTGAAATATATCCTCGTACATACTTTAGGTCTGCACTTATACAAAATTCTCAAGTTCTTTATTCTAGGGGTTACAGATGCCCGACGCACTATTGCCGGACCCTGTATAAGTTTCCGTAACATCGCAAATAATTATGTAAGCCCTCATTTTCATATAATTTCGCAACTTTAATCAACTAAATGCGCTTATTGAATGGCAGTGGACATATACTATGTTTAAAAACGATTTTAAAATTAAGCTTCTTTAGACACACTATACAGGGTGTTACGAATTGTATTCGGAAAACTTCGGCAGCATACTCTGTAGATAAAAACAAGTAAAAAAGTTCGTATAAAATTAAGTCCTAAAATGTATCGTCGGAGATACAGGGTGTAGAAGTTTTATTTTAATTGGATTCCAAATGGATGAAAATTGGACGAAAAACTTTTCGTCCTTACCTGTATAAAACTAATAGGTAAAAAATATACATTACCGCCGGTTTTTACATAAAAAAGTGGCGTAACTCGCTACAAGTAATGGTTCTCAAGATATTTGGAATCGAAACGATCAATACATGACATCATTGACAAAAATTGAACATGTTGACTGGATAGTTATTAAACTAAAATCATAAATTTGGAATGTTTTTGGACCAAGGCTTCACCAGAAATTGGTTCATCATATATTTTTCTAGAAAAAAGTATGATTAATAATTTTAAAAAATCGAAAATTTATCATTTCTATCTAGTCGACATGTTTATTTTTTTGTCAATGGTGATATTATATGTATTGATAATTTGCCAAATATCTTGAGAACTGTTACTCGTGGAGATTTTTGCCTTTTTTACGTAAAAACGGCGGAAGTATATATTTTTCACTCAATAGTTTTATACAGGTACGAACGAAAAGATATTACTCTTCAAACCAGTTATAAAATATATGTAGGTGGCTTCCCCTACAAGTAGGAGTAGGATCAAATTTCTCATGTCAAAAAGCACCCAGATACCAATTTTCATCCAAATATCTACGTTAATTCAGAAATTATTTAGAAAAAAATTAAATAAAAATGAAATTCCTACACCTATCTCGGAAACGAAGCGTTTTAGGACATACATTTTGACGATTTTTTTTACTCATTTTTATCTGCAAGTTGGTTATGCTGCAGTTTCGCGAATACAATTCGGACTACTCTGTATATAGATAATATAAGTCCCGTTCTACAGTCGTGATCCGCCTTCCGGTTCTTTGCCGCCATTGCCTTCTGTTCATCCAGTCACCGGCTTCAGACACAGTCACTTCTTTACTAACTACTTTATCAACAAATCGTATAAACATCTCTGGATCGAGATATTTGTTATTATCAATATATTCAATCACAAACTAATTTTAGGTTAGTCTGTGATTCAATGTATTCATCTCATCCTATTTTTATTTCTTCCTTTCCTTTCCCTTCTTTTTCCTCTTTTTTGTGTACTTCTTTTATAATTATTTTATTTTGTTTTATCATTATTTAGAATGTAGAATGTAGAAACAGTCTACATTATATAAGTTATTATATATACTTTACGGCTGAAACAGGATCTAGATCTTTCTGGATGTCTACTAGGTATATAATGCATTTGTTAATTTGTCAGCTTCGTTAATTAAAAATTTGTACCTAATATATCTTTTCATTGTTCTTTGTAATTGGGCTTTTGACAATAAACGATTATTAATAGTATTAATTATGTTGACTCTTGGAACGTAAAAAATTAGCAATTTTTCTTGATAAATTTGCTTTGCAGTAATTTGTAAAATATATTTTTTTAAATGAACATAATTTAAATACTTATTTTTCTTTTTATTTCAGGTGTGGGAATGATACCAGTTAAAGAGTAAGTATAGTGTTTGATAAATGTATTGAATATTGCTTATTGATTCTGTGAGATTATATTTTATATTCTTGCATTGATACTTTTTTAATGATTATAATGACAAGACTTCTTTCTTGAACTCATGTTAAATAAAAAATTATTATTATTCCCACCTTTCAGATGGTTTAACGTACTTTTAGAATATTTTTATTTAGATGAGTTTGATTTGTATGAAATAAACTTCATAAACATTATGTATATTGTGGGCTGAGAGAAAAAAACAATGTGCACAATTTAAAATTATTTCGAAATATACAGAGTGTTTTAGAACTAAGATCCATACCAAAGTTTTATTTTTTGTATGGAACACCCGGTGTTTTATTTAATTTTTGTATTCTTGGGCCCAAAAAAAGGTATTTATTATAAGTATTATAAGGGTTAAATATGTTTAAAATCTTTAATTTTTGTGATATTTAAAGATATTTAAATATGCATGCTACAATAGAATAGATTATCAACAACCTCTACAGGGAGGGTCAAATTGGACGCTTTTAAAGGGAACACCCTCTATAGGGAACACCCTCTATAGGAGATAGACGAAAACTAATATCGATGTCTCAATTTTTATCTAAAACATGATGGTGAAAACCGCACATCGACATCTGTTACCGTTCCGGAGTTACGGAACGGTAACAGTTTTCCGGAACGGTTCCGAACCGTTCCGAAATCGTTTCGGAACGGAACGGTTTTTAAAAAATCTGCATTTTTTAAAAATCGCTGTAACTTTTTTGTTATGAAAAATTTTGTATTTTTGTGAAAACAATTCCAAAACGCCTTTTTACGTAGAATTTAATGGTTTAAGTGTATTTTTTTTAAATTAATAACTTAAGAATTATCAACATAAAATCTGATTTTATATATGGAACACGTTGTATATTTTTAATTCATTGAAAATAATTTAACTTTACTTTTCCAAAAATGTAGCATACTTGATATTTTCCTGTTCGAGATATAGAGTTTTTAAAAATTCGCCTACTTTGTATAAGTAGGCTTTGAACGGCGCCGGGTGTAATGCTAAAAATTGTAGCTGTAACCAGAAATTAAAACGAAAATAATATTTGCAATGAGAGATGCAGAATTTAATAACAATTTAAACTATATTTAACAACATCAACACATTTAAACTATATCTAATAACAATAAAAATTAATAGCAAACCAAGATATGAGATTTTGCTACAGGTGTTCGACATGTCGACCGTCTTCTGTTATGGACAGACGGGACCGTTTTTGAACATTTCTCGCGGAATTAATTAAGGGTGCGTTTATGTTGGAGCGGCGATAAATGATAAGAGCAGCGATAGTAGCGACGCAAAGAATATTATTATATTAAGTTATATGTAGGTGTTTATATTGGAGCAACGTGTCGAGACACGGTTGGCAGTTGAGCAACGATAAGAGCAGCGCTAATTCACTGCTTTTATCGTTTATCGCAGCTCCTACATAAACGTACCCTAACTCAATGGGGGTAAAAGATACCCTCGCATAACGGCTAAGTACTTCTAATTCTTGTTTAGATTATACGGGCAATTTAAAAATAAGAACCTTTATTTTTTCTCAATGATAAAAATCCATTAAGGATAACAGGCACTAAGTCCGGCGGCTTCGACGGCCAACGGCTGGAATCTTGGTTAGCTATTCAATTATTCTCGAAATTGGCTTGGTGAGCTCCAGACACCGATATTATTTTTCATCTATCTCCTATAGAAAAGGGTGTTCCCCTTTAAAAGCGTCCTAATTGACCCACCCTGTACATCACTTTTCAGAGTTAATTCTTGTGCTGAATAGAGAAATAAACTTTACTATCTATCTCAGATTTTGAATAAACATGGCTCAGATTTTGAATAAAAAGCGATTTTTCAATAAAATTGTAATCAAGATGGCTGGTTAAATTAAATAAAGTCCATAAACTAATGTCGATTTTGAAAATCGCTACTAAGTGTCACTAGAAAATTGACATGGCGACACCAGCCATCTTGAATGCCATTTTATTGAAAAATCGCTTTTTATACAAAATATGAGCGAGATAGGTATAGGAAACCCTAATATAGTTTGAAAGAGCATTTAAATCTGCTTCGACTTATTTTAAAATATACATATTGTTGCATTTGAAATAACGAAGTTTTTATGTAAAACAAATATTTAAAATAGACTAGCAATTTTTGGTACCCCTGTATACATTTTAGGAAGCAATCAAATTTTGTAGTAAAGTTTATTTCTCTGGCTTAAAAGTCAGTACAAGTATTAATTCTGAAAGGTAATGTACAAGGTGTTGACGAACTTTTTTATTATAGCATGCATATTTAAACATCTTTAAATATCTCAAAAACTAAAGGGTTTAAACATATTAAACCTTAATAATAAATGCCTTATTTTATGCCCAAGAATCCAAAAATAAAATAAAATACCGGGTGTTCCATAAGAAACAGTATTAGTTGCACAGTTGCACCACAGTTGCACTTTGGTATAGCTTAGTTGTTCTAACACACCTTGTACATTTGAAAATAATTTTAAATTATGCACATTGTCTTCCCACATATACTCATAAAATATTTTGCTTCTATATCTTTCCGTTTTTGTATAATCAACCGAGGCGAATGAGGTCTGCCACCCTGTATATTAATAGAATTATTTACATATAAAATTTAACTGTACGTCAGTTGTTACTACTATATTCACCAATAATAAGAACTTGTAGAATGATTTGGGGAATATTATTCTAGTTCTACTACGTTAACTGTGTTGACAGAATGCTTTTTTTCTAAATAGAGATCAATCATGAAGTTTCATCTAATTTCTTCTAAAGAACGGTTATAATTATCATTTTCTACTTACATTACTTTTAATAAAGCTAACTAAATTTTGCTTAAATGTAGGAAACAAGTTGCGTTTGGTAAATTTATTTTTGGTTTTGGATCTTGAGAAGAAAGTGTAGGAAATGAAAACCAATGCTAATTTATGATGTTTTTCAGACGTTTTTTTCACAACTTTATTGGCGTGAGTTATGAGATCTCATAGTCAACAGTTACAATCATTTGTTGAATTTTTCTTATGATGAGAAATAATTTTATTAAGTATGATCTTTTTCCAATCCTCAGGCGAGATATCATTATAGTTATAGATATCGTCAGATGCAAAAGTCAGTTGCAGCCATCTATAAAATACGACAAAATTTCCTTATTTTGAGCTATTCAACGTGTGAAAAATCTTTAGTGATTTGCCTCTGATTATGATACCAGTAACTTTTATAAACATAATTTATAGATTAATAATACAAGAGCAGTAGGATATGACCGAATCAATAACACCGAATTTTCGGCGCACATATTTAGATTACTTCAAGAATACGAATTAAGATAAAAATAGAAATTAATTACATCGCACTCGAGGGTCTTGTAGGAGCTCCTCCAAAAAAGTTAAAACTGAATTTTTACTCTCGCCAATCTCAGCAGGGATCTCTCTTGTCTGAATTGTACCCACTGTGGCTCGACCCGCTGAGCTTCAAATTGAGTTCGCCAGAATGGAGGGACTCAATCTATTGGCGGTCGGTGTACCTTAAAGGTAGTTTAATATCTAGTTATAGCTCCAGCAACCACCAGATTTTTTTTCGGTTTGATTTGGTTTGATACGGTTGATAATCTTCAATTAGTTCGGTTAGCATTCTTTAGTAAGTATTCGGGTAGGGTCAAGATTTAAGTGAAATACTACATTAAAGGTACTTTTAGACACTAAATTCAGTTTTTCGTTCAGTTTCAGCCTCAGTTCAGTTGTCAGTTCAGTTCAAAAATAGCGATCAATTCAGACAATCAGCTGACTTTTTATTATTATCGTGCACAGTGCAGTCGCCATGGACGATGAATAGTTGATTGCATTAGCTTTGGCCTTAGCACTGAAGAAACCAGGCTTCTAAAGAGAATTAGCTGTCTCATGTAAATTTAATGAAGGAACTTTACTTTGAATCTTGTGATTAGTCAAACTACTTACGAAAGAATGAGGATCTGATGAGCATTCTTGCTACATTTAGTATTACTAGTTTTTTAGTTACAACTTTGTTTAGCAAGTACGTTTAATTAATTTAACAATTTTAAAGCCAAAATACGTTTATCTTAAAACCCGTGGTATACGTGACTTTTCTAATTTTTACGTTGTTTTACAATAGCATGCCTTGAACTTGGCCCTGGGGTGTCGTAAAAACGTATAGATACGTAATATCAAGAGACTGGTGCTTGTTGTAATATATTAATTTTACATTTTTCCCCGCATTTATGGACATTTTAGATAACTTATGTGAAGTTAGGAGGTGTTGAAATTTATTAGGTATCGGTATATTACTTTGTTTGCGTGTTAATAGAGCTTTGACACATCTGTGTTTAATAAAGCTATAAACTAATTGATTTTTTAATAAATTTTATACTAAAAAGTGTCTTTTAACTAAACGAACTTGTTACAGTGTTGTTGAAGTTTAGTCACTGCGGTTTGGGATACTCCGTATCTCTTTAAGATAATATTTATAACTAATTTATTATATTCTATTTTAGCCGAAGAACTGACACCTTGAGTTGGCAAATCGTCACAGAGAGTAGTTCACCGATCAGAGAATCGCCACAGCTGGGAGATAAACTTAGCGATGTCAGAATAAACATAATGGTGGCTCCTAAAAGCAAACTTGGCTGCGGGTAAATATGACAAATATTTATAAAAAAGTTTGCTTATTGGCACTTTGGCACGCACAAATATTATTTAGATGAGTAGATTTTTAATTAGAAAAAAACGTTAAAATTCAAATGATAAAATATCTAATTTGATTGTGTTTGATCGAATAGAAATATCGCCAAAAAAACTGGATACTATTAATCAAGCTTATGTGTTTAGGATATGTAAAGGTCCTGAATGGAAGCCAGGGATATTTGTGCAATTCACAAAGGAAGGAGGGGTTGCTAGAGAAGCAGGACTGCGACCTGGTGATCAAATCTTATATGCCAACAACATTGATTTTTCGGATATTCCATTTAATGAGGTATTATATGTTGTATTATAGGTATATAGGGAAATTAAAATAACTTTGGTTGCACGTCATAATACGACCACGTGACGTGCAACGAAAGTTGTTTTAATTTCCCTTTATATATGTATACAGGGTGGTCCGAACTCTATTCCGGAAACTTCAGTAGCGTATTCTTCAGATAAAAACAAGTAAAAAACTTCGTATTAATGTATGCCCTAAAACAGAAATATAGGGTGTAGAAGTTTCATATTTATTTCTATTTTTTCCAAATAACTTCTGAAGTCACGTCAATATTACGATAAAAATTGCTGTCTGGGAGTTTTTTGACATGAAAAATTTGATTTTGATGTCAATATGACTCTTATTTGTAGGGGGCGCCACCTACATGTGTATGAACTGTTTTGAAGAGTAATAACTTTTCGTCCGTACCTATATAAAACTACATTTTCGTCACTTTTTACGTAAAAAATGTCTCTTGGTAAAAATCGCTACGAGGAACCGTTCTCAAGATATTTAGAATGGAATACATGTAATTTTTAACAAAAAATAAACACGCTGGGTAGATAGTAGGTTTGTTCTCACAGCTGTAAGAAACATATTTCCAACAGATAATCATGCGCAATAGGGTAAAACGCGTTCGCACAGAAAATTCTGATTGTTAGCTGTCAGACCTGTTTGCGGATCTTTTGCAAGTAAGTGTCCGGCGCATGTGTATTGTGACCCGACGTCATTAATTTGTAAACTTAACATACAAAACGGGTGTTGTTTTTGTTTAGTGTTTTTTTTCTTCAAAAAATAAAGAAAAGAAATGAGCGATTTTGAATCTTCCGAAGTTTCTAAGGCGTCCGAATTTTTGGATACAGACACAGACCTAGAAGAGCTGATGGGGAACGGGTCAGGCCCAAGAATCAAAATTACAAAACAATAAAACATTAAAAAGAACAAAACCAAAAACATTAAAAGATGTCTTTGGTTAATTCCCTGTTCGTTTTCTTCTTTATTCGGTATTACGAGTTAAAATTAGTGGTATTATTAGATCAAAAAAGAAGAGATTCGCTGTTCGCACAGACAGTTTGAAATCGCCAAGAAACTGCATTATTTGAGACCTGCGCATTAACACCGGTTTGGAAGAAGTCACAAACAGGTTGGGAACATGTTGGGAACACGCTGTGAGAACAAACCTAGAGTTATTTGACTGAAATAATAAATCTAGAAAATTCTTATTTTTTTTAAATTAATCATACATTTTTTGCGAAAAATTATGATAAAACAGTTTTTCTTGAACTTTTGGCACCTTTGTTTGGCACAAAAACATTTCAAATTTATGATTTCAGTCTAATATCTATTTAGTGAACATGTTTAATTTATGTCAATGATGACAGGTATTGATAATTTGGATTCCAAATATCTCGAGAACCATTACTCGTAGCGATTTTTACCAAGAGACCTTTTTTACGTAAAAAAACGTTGTGAATGTATATATTTTTACTCAGTAGTTTTATACAGGTACAGACGAAAAGTTATTATTCTTCAAAACAGTTAAAATATATGTAGGTGGAGCCCTCTACAAGTAGAAGTCATATTGACATCAAAATCAATTTTCTCATGTCAAAAAACTCCCAGACACCAATTTTCATCCAAATATTGACGTTACTTCAGAAATTATTTGGAAAAAATCGAAATAAAAATGAAACTTCTACACCCTGTATCTCCGAAATTTTAGGACATACATTGATACGAACTTTTTTACTTGTTTTTATCTACAGAATACGCTGCCGAAGTTTTCGGAAGACAATTCGGACCACCCTGTATAATGTTTTACTAAATTAAATTAACTATTTCGACAATACAGTTGAGGTTGGAATATATTATGGTACTAAGAAAACAATAGTTCATCATAATAATATATCAAAACACACTTTACTTGGAGTAGTGAATGTATGATTCGTTAACCGCGTCAGCATTATAAGCAGATGATTAAAACGGATTCTATTTTAGTTGTCTGCTATTTGAAACAAGTCTGATTAATTTTAATTTAATCAAAACTATGTAACTACCATTATCAAAAGTATGCTTAATAGAATCATTTATTATATATGTCACTGTAAATGTCCGAAATGCGGTAAAACCTGGGATAAGCGCGCTTAACCTAGGATTTACCAAAGACAAGTGGTAAAAGCTCGAAAACTTCTTTATTTTGCTTCCATTTCGGACTTTTACCGGATCCAAATAGTAAATCTTAGGATTTACCACACCGTATTGGTAAAGTACGAATTATTTTTCTTATAGCAACAATATCGACAAATTAAGGATGTCGATATACAAAGACATCTCTGTTTTTGTTTACTTAGGCATTGAAATTTTAACGATTATCGTTTCACGATATCGATTTTTGTAACGTATCAGTCTTATATTTGTTACTGTAAATGTCCGAAATGCGGTAAAACCTAGGATAAGCGCGCTAAACCTAGGATTTACTAAAAGCATTAACTAATTAGGTTAGCCTGGTTATTTGGAGGGTGTTAATGCATTGGTTAGCCTGGTTATTTGGGGGGTGTTAATGCATTGGTTAGGTGGTTATTTGGTGGGGTTGGTTGGTTTTTACTACCGCATGCTCATTCGTACTTTTACCAATGCGGTGTGGTAAATCCAAAGATTTACTGTTTGGGTCCGGTAAAAGTCCGAAATGGAAGCAAAATAAATAGTTTTTGGGCTTTTACCACATGACTTTGGTAAATCCTAGGTTTAGCGCGCTTATTTTAGGTTTTACCGCATTTCGGACATTTACAGTAACATATATATACTTTGAATATATTTAACTATACTAGCCCGCCTAGTCTGGCCTGGTAACAATATATTTTTCAGTGGAGGTGATTTATCCGCGATTTATCCGTGCACAGGTAAGATTGACTTCCTTATATATTCTTTTTAGACATCGGGTCTCTCTATCAAACGGTATTGAAACATATAACCATGGTACTCAAGCATAATTTTTTGTAGAACTATTAATAATAAAAATAACATAATTTCTATGTCTATGCTATAAATATCGATACGATATTATTGAGTGGAACTGAGTACATTGTTGTTGAGTTTGAAGCGAATGACAGAAGTATTGAAAAGAGAGTGTGAAAATGTTAGCAACGAACAAGAAGCCGAGAAGCCGAGAAGCCTTTTGTATGGAGATAAATAGTGTCCAATGAACTTATTTTCATTCCAAAAATACGTAGTAGTTCTAGGTCCACGGAATATGGGGACACCCTGTATAACGACTTTGGAATTTCATGTAGAATTCAACAATAAAAAAATATATAGTGGTTCTTCTATCTAAAATAAGCAAATTTGCAGCTAATTTTGTTCGCGATTCGCGCGATTCTCACTATAACGTACCGTCATCGTCATGTTGAGACGCCGCGCAGCGCCGCGCCGCGCGCCCTCTCAACAGAAAACATGAAGTAAATGGTATATAACTTATTAGGGTGGAATGAAAAATCTCAATAATGAAATTTCGGCTTGCTATACCGTGCAAAAGTTGCCTTAGGTGTATACTAATATAGTACCATAATAAAAAAAAATTATTAAATTCGGATAACATCTTCCGATCGCGCAAACCGCCGAAAGTTTTCAAAAAATACGAATTTTATAGTTTTTTGCATTTTTTTTCTTAACTTCAGGTTTGTATTTTTTAGCGCTATGGTGCTTAAACGTTAGTAATAGTATTGAGTTGCTTGCAGAAAAAAATATTGCCTCTTTTAAACCATATCTTCCGATCGCGAAAAGCGTCTAAATATTTGCAAAGAATGCCAATTTTTATTTTTTCCCGTATCTAAGTTTATACATGCAAATGTGCAGCTCTTTGCTTGCTTAGAAAATAATCTAATTAATTTTAAATTATTATCTAAACAACCCAGAACTCACCACGAGGAGGTGGTTACACTTCGAGTTTGTAGTCTGCCTTACTGGTGATATACTCAGACACTTCGAGTTCCACCCACAACCTTCTCTCCATCCAACCATTAAAAGTGTGTGCCGATTTATTCCGACCCTTCCAATGTCACTTTGTAGTCTGCCTTACTGGTGATATACTCAGACTCAACCATTAAAAGTGTGTGCCGATTTATTCCGACCCTTCCAATGTCACTTTGTAGTCTGCCTTACTGGTGAATTCGTTAATTACTTCTCTCGATTTGAGTGTTGCCCTAATGTATCCATCCTTTGATTGCGGCCCGCATACCTTAAGAGAAGCTTCGGTAACTAGCTTCACGCAACGCTCCACAGCTTGCGTGTGACATGGGAACTCTCTTATATCACAATCCAGGGTCTCACCCGATTGTATGAAGCTTTTGATTTCTTCATCGCTTATTCCACGGTTAAGAGGTGGTGGAGATATTTTTTTAGTGCTTCAATCTATCATTTTTGTGTAATCAAATGCGTCAAATTTAAGTGAAGGAGTGTGAAAGTTCCTAATGCCTTTTCCAGGCAAAGCAGACTGTTTGGCCTTTTAGCATTCTCCTGAGCCCTAACTCTCTAATATAGTGCCTCCTCTCATAATATAGCATTGCTATTAAAATGTTTTCAGGATGGGCGTAGAAAGAATTTCGTTCGATTACCGGGAATACCTTAGAGTGATGAATTTAAGGAACGCCTTAAATTCATCACTTAGGTATCTAGATCTTTCTATTGCCCGGTACACATGAATGAGTCCGTTTGAAAATCGGTTGTCACATTTAATTTTGAACCACACCGGCATATATAATTTCAAAATAAAAATAGCGATGATTATCAAGGCAATAGAAGGATTTAGAACACTAACATATTAGAGCAGAAGGACTATTTAGACAGGTAAGCCATCTGGCGTGGGAGATTGGACCGGGGACACAATTTGCCAAGTTTTAGGCTAGATACCTAAGTGATGAATTGAACGCAGTGGTACTCCCAGTAATCGAACGAAATTCTTTCTACGCCCATCCTGAAAATATTTTAATAGCCATGCTATTTGATTAGAGGAGTTACATTAGAGAGTTAGGGCTCAGACAGTCTGCTTTACCTGGAAAAGGCATTAGGAACTTTCACACTCATTCACTTAAATTTGACGCATTTGATTACACGGAAATGATTAGATTGGAGCACTATAAAAATATCGCCACCACCTCTTCTCCGTGGAATAAGCGGACGAATTAAGGGATGGGTACATTAGGGCAACACTCAAATCGAGAGAAGCAATTAACGAATTCAGCAGTAACGCAGACTACAAATTGACATTGGAAAGGTTGGAATATATCGGCACACACTCTTAATGGTTGGATGGAGGGGAAAAAATTGCAAAAAACTGCCAAATTCGTATTTTTTTGAAAACTTTCAGCGGTTTGCGCGATCGGAAGAAGTTATCTGAATTTGAATTATGCTAGTATACACCTAAGGCAACTTTTGCGCCGTAAAGTAAGCAGAAATTTCATGAGATTTTTTTGAGATTTTTCGATCCACCCTAACGTTGATTGTTAGCGATTCAATAATATTTACCCTTGTAGTCGGCGGCATGCCGCATGCCGGCGCGGCGGTCTGACTTAACGGTGGCGGTACGTTATAGCGAGAATCGCGTCTAAACCGAAAGTGTGATAAAGTGGAAAATATTTAAGAAAGTACATTTGGAAATATTCTTATCTCAACTTCAATCATTCAAATTTATATCTAAATTACATTCTAAAAAACTTTTAATAAACCTGTTGCGTAAAAAACTCTAATTTAATAATAGTTTTAATCATCCCCTGTTAATAGAAGGCGCCAAGTAAAGTGTAACGATATGTTGTGGTGAAATTTATTGTTTTATTTCTTTTAAACAATATTATCTCATTTCTTTTGATAGGCCAAGCAAATTAGAGGTGTCAATTGGAAAAACGTGTTGGAAAGGTAATTACTGATTTGCTTGGTTCATTTGACATTAAATTCTCCATCAAAGAGAAAACATTATTCTAGTCAGAAAAAATACAACTAAAGTTGCAGAGCATCAAATTCTGGGTTTAACGTGCATGTTAAATTATAAATTTGATCAAGTAGGTAAATGCCGAAAAAATGAAAATATTTTTAAATTTACCGTATTATGTTCTATAGTGCCCAAGACCACAGGTACCCCTCTATTCCTTCCAACTCTGTCTGAAATAACTTATAAAGTGGTATAAAAATTATATAAAGTGATATTAATTGTGAGATTCTTCAATTGCAGCATTCGAGATCTAGTATATAAACTTACTGAAAAAACCTACAATGTTAACTTTATGTGAGATTCTTCAATTGCACCATTCGAGATCTAGTATATAAAGTTACTGAAAGAAACTACAATGTAAACTTTATGTGGATTCCTGGACACTCTGACATTGCTGGTAACGACCGAGCAGACAAACTGGCTAACGAGGCCACGCGCTTACAGAATATTGAAGGAACTCCATCCGTTGTCGATTTCAGAAATTTCCATAAAAAAGTGTTCTTCAGTATACTTCAAAATAAATGGGACATCCTCGAGGGAACTAATATAATCATATATTATCGAAATGAATCCCCTCCGAAATACACCTTACGCAATAACTTAATGTTAATGAGACACATTCGTTTTGAATGCTTACCTGTTGCCTCCAATAGGTCTAGATTCGTTAATGCTGTTACCTATGAGAATATTTTCGCGCCTTTTGACATTTCGGAGATTAGTAAAGTTATGGAATTCTTACATAGCATCAACATAACGAAAAAACTTTAATATCTAATAATTTAAAATAACCTCATATTAACTAAAGCTTATTATTGAGCGCTAAAAAACCCTTGCTGTTGACGCGCTCTATAACCAATACCTCTCTCTCTCTCTCTCTTCGGCAGAAAGACCGTGCTGGTCGCCCCTTTTGGGATGTTTTCTTCCTTCATTGCAACCAGCCTTGCCAATTATTAAGCTTAGGTGCCGTGTATCTCCGCAAAACGCAGGGTATATAAAATACCTCTGGGTAATCCTTTGCAGCACCGCCATATTGGTCATCCCTCAGTTCAGCTACAATAATTTAAAAAAATTGAAAGCCAGGTTTTCAACAGAAATATCTCGCAACTAATATCTCTCGATAATACCACTTTTTAAGTAATTTCATACGGAGGTGGAAGGAATGGGAAGGTACCTTTCTCTGGCATTGAGGAGCATGAGCATAGGGCACGTTTCAGAATACTGAAATAATATCTAGAACGCAACGTTTTGAAAATGTAGGAGGAAATCTAAAAAAAGTGTAAACCATTTTTCCATCCTTTGGGCCTCCTTTCCCACCCTTTGTGCACGAGCACGAGCGACGTTCGAGCAAACAACCGTGCAAACCTAGGAAACTTCTCTTTAACGTCAAATAAACCAATCAAATCGGTAATTATCTTTCCAACACTTTTTTCCAAATGACCCTCTAATAAATCTTATTTGACTGGCCTATGAGTATACAGTTCGCATTGGTTTTTAGGCGGTCAATTTAATGAAGTCTTCGCGACAGTTAAGCTTGATCGTTCGAAAGTCGGCCGGCTCCGAGTTGTTTCCCGGTGAGTCAAGCGGCTACAACAGCTCGGCCAGCTCTGTTACCGGAGACCAAAGTCCCTCTTGGTCCGACTCCAAAAGACTTTCCATCGTGAAAGAGGAGAATTTGGATTTGGGAGAACGACTTAACCATTTGGACAAGTACAAAAACCGTATGTTGAACATATTTTTTCGTTGTACAAAGTCTACCATTTTTGTGTGTTTTATAGGGTTTCTTGTTTATGAGCAGAGATACAAAGATGCGATTGTCACACTACTATACTACTTTTCTATGAAACTAAAGATGTTACAAAAATTTGTTCTAGCCCTCTTAGTTCCTGAAGTACTTAAAAATGTGGCATTTTTGAAAATTTCCGATATCTTAAAACTGATTACAAAGGTGAAAATTGACTCCCTTATAGTTTTTACATAGAATTCATTGGCCTTCCTCAAACCTAACTCTATAAAACACACGAAAATGGGACATCGTGTACACGTACAGTGTCTTATTTTGGTTGCAATTGATGGTTAATTTTTAAAAGTCACCTTTTATCATGGAAATACAGGGAAACATGATAATTTTCTTTATGTCATCTTTGGTTTTTGGATCCAAATAAAAAAATTAGCTCACTATTCTGAAAATCTCAAGGTTCTATGTTTACTAGTAAGGGAGAAACCCTCAATTATGCCCAAAATCACTCACTCGATACTCTAATGGTATTAATTTGAATATTATTTCAGTTGTAAATGCAGAAAAATGGGATGCATGGGATGACGAGCCAGACGAGAAACCCCTATTTAAGCCTACTATAATTAACTTGTCCGAAAAAGGAAGTATCATTCGCAACAATGGTTCAGATGAACCAGTCATAGAAGAGTATGAGACATATAATCGCAGCATTCCTTCACGAAGTGGTGGAAATGGCTTAAGCATACCTCCAATGCCAACTAAAATCAATGGCATTTGTGACGAGTTGTATGCTGTAACACAAAAGCAAACCGAACCTAAAACAGTGGTGGTAGAAGTCCACAAACAAGATCAAAACGAGAATTACAATGTACAAAATGGCCATTTGCAGTTAGGAAAAAGCGCGTCGACGAGTAGTTTCTGTAGTATAGCCAGCAAGAGCAGCTATACGGGTAGTTTTACAAGTAGCATGACAAATAGTAGTTTATCTTCCGCCATTACGCAAGAAATTCAAAGAAGAGCACAGGTTTTTGGTTACTATTATGTTGTGGTATAAGTTTTCTCATTGCATTATATATTTTTAGAAAAAAGTCACAGATCAACAAGGTCCTTCTATAGATGAACAATTGCAGAAGAAGAAAATTTTGATGAATGTCAACAATGATCATCATTATCAACATAATAAATTAATGGATGAATTCAAAAGAGCCCATCAAAAGATGTTTAAGCCAAACGAATCTGGCGATAATCAAGATATACCTAACGAAAATATGGTAAGTTACAACATTCAACTGATTACATCACTAAGTGAAAATATGATCCTCCGTGACAATATGGCCTCGATTCCATATGTGAATGGCCATTCGGTTATACGATCACATCTGAAATGTAAATTGCATTTAATTTCATTCACAATAATTTCAGGTTTGAGTAATGGAATCCTGCATGACACCTTAATTTAAGTAATACATGTACTTACTTACGTAGTATTAAGTACATAGCTAATTGCTTGCGACCCCATAACTAGATTTATGAAAAAATGAAACTGGTATTTTGTTATATATATATATACATATTTTTTTACTTCTAGTCCAGAAAACCTATTTTTGATTACATTGTGGTTGGGGAAAAATTTCCTAGAGCCAGGAGCGCATATACGGGAGGGGTAATGGGGATGATTACCTCTCCCAGGAAGACATTTATAAATAAGATAAAATTTGGTATAAAATAAAATTGTCACAAAAAAGGTTTGGTTTGGTTTGGTTTGGTTAGAAATAGATACTAATATAATAATAATAGAAAATCTATAGCAATCCATGTATATTCTGTTCCAAAACAACCATGCGTTTCAGCGAATATTTAATTGAACCCTTTATAGGGCAGTACTAATTATTTTCTAGTTTGATCAAATTGACTTCAAAAAATATACCTACAGGATGTCCCAGAAATAAGTGCAAGCATTTTAAGGGCTGGTAGATCTCGATAAAAGAAATATATTTTCTCTTTATCGTTTTTCAAATAAGTCCAAAATAACGGAGTTATTTTACTTTGAAAATTTCCAAAAAAATGATTTTTTGCTAAAATTTTGAGAACCACTTGATCTTTTCTGGATTTTCTTTCTTGTAAATTAAATCTAATACCTAAGTTGCCATATTATCAAGAAATTATGTTTTTTTTAACTAAAAAATACCAAAAAAAAATTCAAAAAATTTCGAATTTTCTATTTTTTTTCCGTGATTTCTGGGATACCCTGTATAAACTGTATAGTACAAAGGGAGCATATCTCTTTAATGTCAATTTTCAAAAAGTTAACAAATAAGGGAGACGGGGCGGGGGGGTCGATTTTTCAACCAGAGACTGTTAAAGCAACTAGATAATATTTATGTAATGATCTAATATATACATTAGATCATTACATAAATATTATCTAGTTGCTTTGCAAATACCTTCATTCACCGTATACATCTCGGGACGAGCATGTGCCTAAGAAGGGGGCAGTGTTGCGGGCCGGTGTGGACTCGACCTAACCTCACAATATGGCCCGCCCTCGGATGACCTTAACATCGCATAGACACCGCAATGATTCATTCGTTCGAGAAGAATCGAGTCCCACTGGAATGGACTAGTACATACGAGAACATTCGAAAACCTTGTCTACGCACCTAACGATCTATGGACAATTCTAGAGTTCTTTACCTGTCGGTATAAAAGCCGGCGGCGGTGGCCTACAGGGGGCAGTTATAAATATACAGTTGACGCGCTAAAATTCAAAAATAAATTCTTAGTTATAAATCGTTTGTAAATAGTTCTATAAGTCTTTTATCGTTATTGTTTTTGTTAATTAGTGTTAAATAAAGAGTGTTTAAATAAATTGTGACTTTCTATCCACACGGAACCGACGAAAAACGTAACAATTGGTGTCAAGTGTGGCGTGTGTGATAGAAAAATAAAAAGACTAACGATGGCTCCAAAAAAATTGAAAGACCTGAAAGTGTCGGAATTAAAATGCATACTGGAAGAGAGGGAATGCGAGACAGATGGAAAGAAAAGCATTTTGCAAGCTAGACTGAGAGACGTTTTGATGGAGGAAGGTGAGGATCCTGACACATTTTGCTTTGAGTTGGAAGGTGACCTTGACTCGTGCCTACAAAAATTAGAAGACAGTTTGAATGACAAAATTACAGAAAATTCCCGGGAATTGCAAGACAATTTAAACGACAATTTGAATAGTAAAATAATTAACTTAGAAGACAGTTTGAAAGATAAGATTATGGAAAATTCCCAGGATTTAATTAATATTTTAGAAGATAAGATCGCAGAAAATTCTAAAGACACACAGGCCAGCTTTAATAATAAAATACTTAATTTAGAAGAAAAGATAACAGAAAATTCCAGGGAATTAGAAGAGAAGATAACAAATACACAAGACAAAATAACAGAGATTGAGGAAGATGTAAATAGAAAAATCGAAATTTTAAGAGAAGAAATAGCGAAGTCAAATTCACCAAAATGTCAAGAAACATCGGAGGGGCCGAAACTAGTCGAAAATAAGTATATCTCAAAGTCAGTTATTAAGCCTCCACAGTTTGACGGGAAAACCGCTTGGGCCAATTATTTTTGCCAGTTTGAGGCCGCTGCGAGAGCGAACGGATGGACAATCGCTGAAAAGGCTACCGCTTTGACTGTCGCACTGCGAGGAGATGCGACTGATATCCTGCAGACACTGTCACCATCGGAACAGGGAGATTATCAGCAATTGGTACGACATTTAGAAATGAGGTACGGCCAAGCTCATTTGGAACATGTCTATCATTCACAGCTAAAAAATCGCATTCAAAAGTCAAATGAGTCTCTGCAGGAGTTTGAAGCCGACGTAGCCCGCCTGGTTCGCCTTGCGTATCCTGCTACGCCCGAGAATGTTATGGAGCGGTTGGCAGTACAGACATTCTCCGATGGCTTACGTGACAGGGAGACAAGGCAAGCGCTTCTTCTAGCCCACCCAACGCGCTTGGTGGATGCTTTAGCACGTGCCCTAGAATTTGAGGCCGCGAAACAGTTCTCGGTCTCTAGTGAGAGTACGGGCGGTCAACCAATGTTCCGACAAATCCGTGGAAAGCATTGTACGGAAAGTCATGGAGGAGTACATGGGCAAGAAAGGACCGACTTGTTGCTGGAATTGCGGCCAGGCAGGACACGTAAGAAGTCACTGTCAAGAAAAAGACGTGGACTCGGTTTCGCCAAGTGTCGAATCAAAGGGACACATATGGAGCAGTACCCAACAGGTTCCAACGAAAACTGTTCAAGTCGCATCGCTACAACACAAGTTCAACAGCATTTTTGTGGCTAGTTTCGTGGATGGAGAGTTACGGACCATGCTGTTGGATACGGGTGCGACCAAAACGATCATCAGGCCGGATATCCTTAAAACATCAAAAAGGATTAAAACAACACAATGGCGACTACGTACAGCTACAGGAAGCTGCGCTCTCATCCATGGAGAGGTAGATCTTAATTTTGTTATCGGAAGCACCTGTTTTAATCATCGAGTGTTAGTAGCAGACATCGAAGATGAACTTATTCTCGGAATGGACATCGTGACCACTAGAGGTTTTGAACTAAACCTCAAACAAGAAATTTTGAAAATAAATGAAGAAGAAGTGGTTCTACATCGAAAATGTGAGGAGACGCTTCGCGTGGTAGTAGCAGAAGATGTTTCGATCCCTGAGCGCTGTGAGATATTTTTGGATGGTCGCCTGGAAGGTAAAACGAATAATGGGAGTATTATTCTGTTGGAGCCAAGGAACCATGACAGCGAAATAGGACGAGGGGTCGCTGTTGGAAAACCCCTGCTACGAGCGAAGAAGTCTGTACCGGTAAGAGTAATGAACACGAATTATCATTCTGTATCCTTGAAGAAGGGAACCCTGTTAGGGTACTGTTGTTCGGCCTCCTCAGTCATTCGAAGCGTGGAAGCCTCCAAAGTTTCGATTTCAAAAATTCCGGACAAAATGGTTAAGGAGTTAGTAAACGTTAAGGGATTATTTCCCGAAGATAGTAGAAAATTGAGAAACCTGATAATCAAGTATCAAGATGTGTTTGATAAAGGAGAAGCAGGACATAGAGGTCGTACCAATTTAGTACAACATAAAATTGACACCGGAGATGCACGACCAATCAAACAAAATCCGAGTAGACTGCCGCTCGCCAAACGTGAAGAAGCTGACAAAATCCTTCGAGAAATGAAAGAAGAGGGTGTCATCGAACCATCTAACAGCCCGTGGACATCGCCGGTAGTACTAGTAAAGAAGAAAGACGGTACCACCAGGTTCTGTGTTGATTATCGGCAACTTAATAATGTTACCAAGAAGGATAGCTATCCCCTGCCGAGGATAGACGATACTCTAGACACGCTGGCGGGGTCAACGATATTCTCTACGTTAGATCTGAAGAGTGGATATTGGCAAGTCGACATGGCGCCGAAAGACAGAGAGAAGACAGCGTTCTCGGTGGGCTCCGGACTGTGGCAATTTACCGTCATGCCTTTTGGATTGTGCAACGCGCCAGCTACCTTTGAGAGACTAATGGAGTCTGTGTTAAAGGGACTATCCTGGATACCTGTTTAGTGTACCTGGATGACATCATAGTGGTTGGGAAATCCTTTGACGATCATCTGAAGAATTTGGAAGAAGTTTTCAAGCGACTAGGGAGCTCTGGTTTGAAACTTAGCCCCAAGAAATGTCATCTGTGTCAAGAAAGGTACACTACTTGGGCCATGTAGTCTCCTCCCAAGGAGTTGCGGTAGATCCACAGAAGACCAAGACAGTGGAAGAGTGGCCGATACCTAAAGATAAACATGAACTACGAAGCTTTTTTGGGACTATGCACATACTATCGCCGCTATGTACAGGGTTTTGCCACCATCGCAAAACCATTGACCAGACTTACCGAAGGCGAGAGGCGTTTCTCTTGGGACTCAGATTCTGACGAGGCATTCCGAAAATTGAAGAAGGCCCTGACTAGTGCGCCCATACTTAGCTACCCTCTTGGCAACGGAAACTTTATATTGGATACCGACGCTAGCAATGTTGCGTTAGGCGCTGTTCTGTCTCAGATCCAGGATGGTCAAGAAAAAGTCATTGGTTATTTTAGTAAGACCTTGTCAAAACCGGAAAGGAACTACTGTGTAACCAGACGAGAATTACTAGCAGTAGTTAAAGCAGTGGAACACTTCTACAAGTATCTCTATGGAAGAAAGTTCTTGTTAAGAACAGACCATGCTGCTTTGAAATGGCTGTTGCAGTTTAAGAATCCTGAAGGGCAGGTAGCTAGATGGATTGAACGATTACAAGAATTTGACTTCGACACAGAACATCGAGCTGGGGCAATCCATCGAAATGCCGACGCACTTTCCAGAAGACCTTGCGCTAAGGACTGTAAGCATTGTTCCCGAGCAGAAGAGAAAGAAGTGAAACTCCTAAGAACAACTGTGGTTAATGATAGTTGGCAACCCGAAGATCTTGCAAATGACCAAACCAGTGACCCAGAATTAGGTTTAGTAATTAACTGGAAAAACACAGGCCAAAGACCAACGTGGGAAGAAGTTTGCAGATATTCGCCGAACGTAAAGTCGTACGGGCCCAGTGGAATTCCTTTGGTAATAGATAACGGACTACTTCGCCGTGTGATCGAGAGACCGGAGGGACAAGAAGAGAGAAGGCAGATCGTCATTCCAAAGAAGAGGGTCCCAGAACTTTTGGAGGAAGTTCACAATGGAACCAGCGGAGGACATCTTGGTGTTACCAAGACACTTGGCAAGCTGCGTGAACGGTTCTACTGGGTGAACTGCAAAGAAGATGTGAGGGCCTGGTGTAAGAAATGTGACATTTGCGCAGCCATTAATGGGCCACAAAAGCGTGGTAAAGCCCCTATGCGCCAGTACAATGTTGGTAGTCCCTTCGAACGAATAGCGATCGACGTGGCTGGTCCTTTCCCGGAGACGAACGATGGCAACAAATACATTGTGGTAGTAATGGATTACTTCAGCAAATGGGTCGAGGCCTACGCGTTGCCAAATCAAGAAGCGTCCACGATTGCTGATGCCCTTGTTAAAGAATGGATCTGCAGGTTTGGTGTTCCCATGGAGCTTCATTCAGATCAGGGAAGAAACTTTGAGTCCAATCTGTTCCAAGGCGTCTGTGAAGTCCTGAACATCCGCAAGACCAGGACGACTGCTCTACATCCACAATCCGATGGGATGGTTGAACGCATGAACAGAACTATCAACCGTTATCTGGCCAAAGTAGTCTCTGACCACCAAAGAGACTGGGACAAATTTCTTCACCTGTTCCTGTTGGCCTACCGTTCATCCGTCCAAGAATCTACAGGGCAAACTCCAGCCAGCATCGTTATGGGACGGGAAGTGCGCCTACCCTGTGATCTGAAATTTGGTTGCCGACCGGGAGAAGAAGTCGCCGGAGAAGATTATGTCCACACACTACGTCAAAGGATGGACGACATTCATCAGAGAGTCCGCCTAAATATTCAAAGTGCTAGTGACCGAATGAAGGAACACTACGACATTCAAGCTGAGCATGGAGGATACCAACCAGGGAAGTTGGTGTGGCTATATAACCCGCAGAGACGTCGTGGGTTATCTCCGAAGCTACAATCCTCGTGGGAAGGGCCATACGAAGTCATGGATAGAATTAATGACGTCGTATACCGTATCAGAAAATTGCCAAAAGGAAAACCGAGGGTAGTCCATTTCAACCGTTTGAGCCCCTACCAAGGCGAAATAGAAGATCGTGCTGGGACCGTGAGAACCTGCAGCTTTGATCCCCCTGATTCGGAGATGTCCTTTGACGATTTCATGGCCCGATACAACAGCAGTGAGAAGGCTCGCTATGGTGTAACCAAAGAAGATCAACGAGACCTCTTTTCCGTGCCTCCTGATTATTCGCTCGCTCATTGTGTGGCTCGAGATTTGCGGATGTCCAGAGGAATCGCTGCGACGTTCAATGAGAAGTTTGGGCGTGTCGGAGAACTACGCCGACAGGATCCAGAGGTTGGAAGCGTCTTGAGGCTAACCGACAATGCACATGGTCAAGCAAGGCACATCTTCTACCTGGTCACCAAGGAATGGTCCCCGAGTAAGCCGACTTATCTCAATCTATGGAAGACCCTGATTGAACTGAGAGAAGCCCTGCTAAACAACAACATTGCACGATTAGCCATTCCGAAGCTGGCGTGTGGACTCGATGGTTTGAGTTGGCGTACAATCCGGAACATGATTGAAGTCTTGTTCAGATTTACGGGAATCGAGATCCTCGTTTGCTGCTACAACCCAAAGCTGAGATCGGGAGAGAAAACTGTAGACTGCTATTTCTACCAGACTTCGCAATGTACCAGGGGCCAGCTTTGCAAATACCTTCATTCACCGTATAATCTCGGGACGAGCATGTGCCTAAGAAGGGGGCAGTGTTGCGGGCCGGTGTGGACTCGACCTAACCTCACAATATGGCCCGCCCTCGGATGACCTTAACATCGCATAGACACCGCAATGATTCATTCGTTCGAGAAGAATCGAGTCCCACTGGAATGGACTAGTACATACGAGAACATTCGAAAACCTTCTCTACGCACCTAACGATCTATGGACTATTCTAGAGTTCTTTACCTGTCGGTATAAAAGCCGGCGGCCGTGGCCTACAGGGGGCAGTTATAAATCAAGGCCTACAGGGGGCAGGTATACCAGTGCAGTTGACGCGCTAAAATTCAAAAATAAATTCTTAGTTATAAATCGTTTGTAAATAGTTCTATAAGTCTTTTATCGTTATTGTTTTTGTTAATTAGTGTTAAATAAAGAGTGTTTAAATAAATTGTGACTTTCTATCCACACGGAACCGACGAAAAACGTAACAGTATAGACTGTATGTATCATCCAATGTAAGAAAAAAAAGTTCATTTATTTTGATTATCTGTGTTAGCTCTCTATCCAAAAATATGCCCATATCAAGTAAATTAAATTTTGTTTTTCGAGAAACTCGCATCCTATAAGAAATTATCGAAAATACACAGAATATGTTAAGGATTTTAGAAAATATCATGCGAGACGTAAATTTGGTGCAATAAATAAAAAGAAATAAACGTCACAGATACATTTGTTTTTATATCTTTAAAATTTTATTACACGAAATTTGCATAGAAAATATTTAGACGACAATTATTACGACATATTTAGACGACAGTTATGACACACAGCGAACTCAGTGTCACCAATGCTCACTGGTCGAATATTCAACCGCTTACGTTAACTTTTTGCGCCAATTCGGCCAACATACCGGGTGCGTCTCAAAAGAAGCTAACCTCTATAACTTTTTTATTTTTTCCAGTTAAAAAACGAGATTTGGTATGTTAGAATATGAGCCTCTTTTGAGACGCACCCGGTATAGATATGGTTGATTAAATGACCAAAGCACGCATAGAAATAAGCATAGCAAACAAACTGGGCGATAATACACTTCCACGCGACTGATTAGTTGATTAAATTAAAGCGGTTGAATTAGCGACCATCAACCTATAAAGGGTCAAATTTAGTACTTTATTTAAATATTGCCACTACCCCTCCCAAACTCAATCTCTAGATGCGCCACTGCCTAGAACTGATTTTTTGTAGTTAGTTAGGGTTTAAATTATAGTATATACCGAGTGCGTCTTGAAAGTGGCTCACCCCTATAACTTCCTTATTTTTTGAGATAAAAAATCCAGATTTGGTAAAGTGAAATTAAAACAACTTTCGTTGCACGTCATCAGTGACACCATACGTCGTCTTATGGAGTTTGCTGGTGGTCGTATTATGATGTGCAACCAAAGTTATTTTAATTTCCCTTATACTGTATGATCGAAAAAAAATGGCGTCCAGTTGGCTGGGAAATGAACAGCGATGATAATATCCCTTATAAATTTACATATAAAATGACAGCGATCTTCATTCCATAGCCATCGCTGACGCCGTTTTTTCTCGATCATACGGTATATTAGTATATGACATAAATTAGGATTGATTGACGTATTCAATTGTTTTCGGTCACTTCCCGTTTGACCGGAAATTACTACTACTTTTGATTTTTAAATGGCGCCTTCGGTATTTTGTTACTTTATTAGATCAAAAATGACACTCTGAATAGAATGACATATCATATGTCAACTTTTGACAGTTCCGAATATGGTTTATTTGAAATTGCAACATGCGATTCATAAGGATAATTTGGCTCGAAATACCAAGTGTGTGGTACCAAATTATTCGTAAAAAAATGCTTTTTCCAAATATGCTAATGAGCCACCCTCGTTCTATTTGACAAAATTGAGATATGATTAAAAATACGACTTGGGCATCTTTTAACCGACCTTTTTGGAAAAGACACTAAAACATTAGACGATTAAATCTATTTTTCCAAGGCCCCTTGATTAAAAATGTGTGTTATTAACATAGCCATGGCACTCTAGATTGAAATTTAAAATATGATATGATAATAGAATGACATATGAAATGTCATTCTTAGGTTTATATAGCAAATAAAATATTTTTTCCAGTGGCTTCCTGAAATTTTAGATGTTGAAACACATTACTGTTAGGTTGCTTATCAACATAGACTTGAACAGTTTAACACAGAGTTACAACCACGACACAGTTTATTACTGTTACCTTATTTTTTAAAAGTTGGAACTGACTGATCCTTTTAAATAGTTATACGCCACTTGAAAAAAAAATAGATTAAAAACTTTGTAATGCTAGAATGTTTTATTATTCTTGAAATATATATTTAGGAATACCTCTTATTTGCCACCACGAATTTGAAGAACGTAGGTAATAAACTTGGAGAGTTTAAGCTCTCGCTAAACGGTACCGTAATAGACACTTTTTACATTTTGTAGGTATTTTTATAAGCATAATTTAGATAACTAGTGATTTTTAATAAGTTGACCGCATCGTAGATATTTATTAAAAAAAACATGTGTCTTTAGGGGTGGTTGCACAGTCGAAGAGATGGAAACTTTTAGTATGTCAATCTTTACCACAATATTAGTACAAAAATTCAGCCTTATGGAACGTGGCACCTTAATTGTATTCGAGTATCACAGGTGACAAAACTTTGTGGCAAACATAAATTAATTTGTTTTAAAATGTATTTGAAATATATCCATATACATACTGTCATTACTCGCTAACGAGTATTTGACACGCATCAGGAGATGTTTACGCAAGGCGTTCTCTTTCAAATCAATCTCATTTTCAATCATTTCGTATAACATTTGTGTGTTCTCAAAACATACGAAATTGTGACACTGTACACAAGAGTAACGAGTCTGTTTGTCTGTTGGTCTGTTTTTCCGCCATCATCACGTTTCTGTAGTGCCGATCTTCTGGTAATACTCTATTCAGTGCTTCAGAATCTGAAATTTATTTTTCTGTATCAGCAATTTATTTCGGGCCCTTGCCTTTCTAAAATATGCACTTCTCCTTCTTTCATGTCATCGTCATGTTCAGTAGTTAATTTGTCATCTTCGTTCAAACAGTTTTATGCGCTGTTGCAATCGTTCTTGCTCTGCCTCATATGAGTACCTACAACTAGAAAATAATAGTTATTTAATAAAAAAATGTCGATTATTCACTTTTTTATTCACAATTTCCTCATATTCAATTAAAACAAATCAGTAAAATAACTTTCGTTACACGACATTATAAAATTATTTATGTAAAAAGAGTATCACAAACGGTCGCGCGCGGACTTACACTCCGCATATGAGTATAAAAGGATACCAACTACACTAAACGATGTGCAAACGTACATTTCTCATAAAATAGGCAGAGACAGGAAGATACTAAGCGGCGCAGCAACTGATTTTTTCATATTTTCGAAATATCGGGAGGGGCTTTTCGAAATATCGAAATATCCGCGCGCGACCTCCGAAGGGTTAGTATAATCTTTTTTGCTTTTATTACTCTTTTTTATATACTCTAAGGACCAGTTGTACATACTCGATTTAGGGGGAGTTCAGACTTACAACAAAGTTTTTAATTTCACTGTTATTTTTGTATTCAGCACCAGCATAAAATAGAAAGGACCATACACGCAACGATATCCAAGAGATTTGAACTGTACAGTCGAATCAGTCCAAATCTAATCGTGTAATGGCGGCTTCGATACATATATCATCTTCTTCTTCTCCTTGTGCCTTCTGCGAATATTCTTTGCTTGTGCTTAGCCGCACGTTGGCGCTTGTCTGTACTCTTCATACAATGTGTAGAATGCCATTTTCGGCTCTTCGAAATATGGTGGCTGCGTCGCTGATGTTACACCAATCCCGTATGTTTCTTAGCCAGGAATGTTGTTTTCTTCCTAGGCCTTGCCGTCCCTCTATTTTTCCTTGTAGAATCAGCTTAGGAATGTTTTCTTTCTTTAACTATATTAAGCATTGATATAATCAAAGAGATGAAATGTGCGACCTTTCAGCATGCTAAATATGTTTAACTACACAGATAACATATTTGGCGGGAACTGTATTAGACTATAGACTGATAAAATAATATCTTATAAAATCTGAAGGTGTAGTGTGAAAAGATCGCCATCGATTTGATTTTAAGATCTGAACTGTGCGCCTTGGTATGCAGATCAAATCGTTGCATCTAGAGCCCCTCTTAATTGATTAATTAAATATCTGCTTCCATTTATATTGTTTATAGTTTGCGTAGGGATGGTTTGCATTTTTCAATTACAAATTGTTTCAGAATTACTGAACATATATTGGCCTGGTTTGCTAGTTGAATATACAATTACTTTTACTTACTAAGATTTGCAGGTCCCCTAGAAGAAGAGGACCGGAGTAAGCCCTTCATTACATTGCCTAAATATATTTCACACACACGTAGGTGGCGCGGCGTCACAAGGGTTTTAAACACACGTGTGGGTTTAGTAATAAAAAAGAAATGTTTCTAAAGTTCCTCAGATTTTAAATTTTGAGAATATCTGGTTTTTGATCTTGACTGGATACATCACCTTACATGGATATACAGGGTGTTTCAGAAAACATGTGCCAACCCTCGTGGGGAGATTCCTCACGTAAAAATAAGATATATTTTACATATGAACATAGGTCCGATTCTGCTTTGTTTCGTAGCTGCAGGGTGTTAAAGTTTTAATAATCTTTCGATTTATTATAATTTTCTTCCAAATACTTTTAGTGACTCGAATGAGATGTTGAGGGTAAATATTGCTATAAGTGCTACATATTTTAATGCTAAAAAAGTGTCGATAAATTCATCAGTGGCTTGCATATGGGTTATTACTGGAATATTAAAAAAAACATGTGCGCCACTGACTTTTTTACTTTTGATATCAAAATTATATAGGCCGTTTAATGCCAGTTGAAAGTTATCTCTCAATATTTTGTCGAATTCGCCCTCCTTGATGAGATAAAACGCAATTTTATTAATGACAATTAATAAAATTAAAATTAATAAATTATATATTTTACCTAATTTATTATTAAATATTATTACTATTAGTTATTATTATTAGTCTCACCTATAGCTATTTCAAATAAAAAAATAATGGTATTTAAGACATTATCTGACAAACGGATCTAAAACAGCAAGAGGAATTCGGGCAAAAAAAGTCCACGTTGTCACGTTTAATAATAGAAAAGCAAAGTTGCTCAATATTACCTATAAATTGAATATATTTTAGTTCATTTCAGCATACATAATTATATATATGCTAATATCTTGACGTTGTTCTTATTTTATTAATGTATATTTATCTAATTAACTGATCTTCATTCTGCCTATTATAAAAGGTAAAGTATTTCTCCTAAAAATAACATCCGCTTAGGGCAAGCTGGCAACGCTGACCAAATTCATCATGGCATCCCGGATTCAACCAATCTGATTGGTCGAGATTGTCGCACGTCTTGCTGCCATTACCCCCAACTTTATGCCCCTCTCTAGGAATAGTAGAAACAGCCACTACTACTGAAAAATCCAGTAGCGGTGTATTATATTGTGTTTTATGCCTTTAACTTGATTTCTGCTTATTGTAATTAATACAATAAATATTACTGTATTTGGCAAATGACTAAACAAAATGTAGGTACATTTAAAGTAAAATAATATTATAAACTTTACTGGAAAATATTATAAAAATTCCTGATATATTTTTATGAAACACCGCACGCTCCTGGATATTTTATGAATGAAATCGGTGATGATTTCACAAAATTGCGATCCCCTTACCGTTGCCCCGTTGTTTCAGATCCGTTTGTCAGACTATAATTAAAAAAATCAACTTTAAAAAGTTTTAACATCCTGTATAACTATGCATTTCCATACCCATGTTTATAGTTAAACTGCTTACACTATTTGCACTATCCTAACAAGAGAAAACAAGTCAGTGGCGTACATGCTTTTTTTAGAAAAATACAGGGTTGTTCATCACATACGACACGGAGTATTGTAGCTAAACGATTAAATTTTAAAAATTGTAAGTTTTGGGTTCGTTGAAAGACTATTAGAGCTACAATCTAAAAAACATTTTTACAAGATACAGAGTGTCCCAAATAAGCAAAAAATATTATAGTTGTATTTTTTTTAATGGAACACCCTGTATATTATTCCATTTTTAGATTCTACGATTGAAATAAAGGTAAATTTGATTAAGGTTTATAACACTTAAACCCTACCGTTTTTGAAATATTTTCAATTTTGTGAAATTGCAGTAAAAAATTTAAGGTTTATTTTCTCCAAGGGTATTAAAGGTTTTAATACTAAATATTTACTGAAGATTATTTATTGATCAGATATTGTGTTGCAATAATAAAAATTATACTACCTTATACAGAGTGTCCAAAAATTTGAATTAAATAATTACTAGCTTTATTAAGTAATTAGTAATAATTGATATATTCTTTTACAAGATATAAATAGTTTTCTTTTTGTAAACAAATGGGCTTGCAATATTATTATTTTTACCACCTGTACATTTTGTACATAATATATTGCTTTAAAAAAATCTAAAATGCCAATATTCCATGGTTATAGTGACAAATGAAGTCTAAATTATAAGAAAATGCATTTTCTACGAAAACTTGAAGAGATAGGTAAAAAATGCTATAATACAATTTGATAGACAATTAAATTGTGAATTTGACTCACGTAAAATATACAGAGTGTTCTATTTAAATTAAACAAGTTATTGCCTTTAATATTGCCGTTTAAAACCAGTAATTATTTAATATAAATTTTTGGCCACTCTGTATAAGGTAGTATAATTTTTATTATTGGGACACAATATCTGATCAATAAATAATCTTCAGTAAATATTTAGTATTAAAACCTTTAATACCCTTGGAGAAATTAAGCCTTAATTTTTTTACTGCAATTTCACAAAATTGAAAATATTTCAAAAACGGTAAGGTTTAAGTGTTATAAACCTTAATCAAATCTACCTTTATTTTAATCGTAGAATAAAATGGAATAATATACAGGGTGTTCCATTTAAAAAAATACAACTATAATATTTTTTACTTATTTGGGACACTCTGTATCTTGTAAAAATATTTTTAAATTGTAGCTCTAATAGTCCTTCAACGATCCCAAAACTTACAATTTGTAAAAATCTAATCGTTTAGCTACAATACTCCGTGTCGTATGTGGTGAACAACCCTGTATAATATAGTGATAACCTATATGCACGTCCCTGAGTCCCTGGTGAATATGCCGACACTTTTTTAGCTTTAAAATATGTCGCATTTATAATAACTTTTACCCTCAAAATTTCATTCGAGACGCTAAAAGTACTTGGAAGAAAATTAAAATATATCGAAAAAATATTAAGATTTTAACACACTGTAGTTACGAAACAAAGCAGAATCGGACCTCTGTTGATATGAAAAATAAATCTTATTTTTACCTGAGATATCTCCTCACGAGAGATGGCACATGTTTTTTGAAACACCCTGTATATTTAGGAATGTAACGAATGGTTTTAAATAATAAGTGTGTAATTATACGCAGGTGGTCCGAACTGTATTCCGGAAACTTCGGCAGCATATTCTGTAGATAGAAATATGTAAAAAAGTTCGTATAAATGTATGCCCTAAAATGCTTAGTTTCGGAGATACAGGGTGTAGAAGTTTCATTTTTATTTCGAATTTTTCTAAATAATTTCTAAAGTAGTGTCAATATTTGGATGAAAATTGGTGTCAGGAAGTTTTTTGACATGAGAAATTTGATTTTGATATCAATATGACTCCTACTTGTAGAGGGCGCCACCTACATATTTCTTAACTGGTTTTAAGAGTAATTAAATTAAACTTTTCGTCCGTATCTGTATAAAACTACTGAGTAAAAAATATACATGTACATGTAAATATACAATGTTTACGTAAAAAAAATCTTGGTAAAAATCGCTACGAGTAACAGTTCTCAAGATATTTGAAATCTAAATTATCAATACCTGTCATCATTGACATAAACATATTGACTAAATGGTTAGGTATTAGACTAAAATCAAAAATTTGAAATGTTTATGTTCCAAAAGTTCAAAAAAAAACTGTTTATCGTCATTTCTTCGAAGAAAAATTTATTTAATAAATAACATAACAATAACATAAAAATAAAAATTTTCAAATGAAATAGTCAAATAACTATCTATTCAATGTGTTTATTTTTTGTCAATAATGACATGTATCGACTATTTCCATTCTAAATATCTTGAAAACGGTTGCTCGTAGCGATTTTTTCCAAGAGACATTCTTTACGTAAAAAATCACGAAAATGTATATTTTTTAACTCAGTTGTTTTATACAGATACGGAAGAAAAGTTATAAATTTTCAAAACAGTTAAAACACATGTAGGTGGCGCCTCCTACAAATAGTAGACGCATTGACGTCAAAATCCAATTTCTCTTATCAAAAAACTCCCAAATACCAATTTTTATCAAAATATTGACGTAACTTCAAAAGTTATTTGTAAAAAATCGAAATAAAAATGAAATTTCCACACACTGTATCTCCGAAACTAAGCATTTTAAGACATACATTTATACGAACTTTTTCACTTGTTTTTACCTGCAGAATATGCTGCCGAAGTTTCCGGAATACAGTTCGGACCACCCTGTATAAAAATACCTGTTATTTGCCTCAGCAATTAAAGTAGCATATTGCGGATTGTGTTGAAATTTGGAAAATTCCTGATTCTTTTAATATATTCAAAATATTTAGAGGAACATTCGCGACTTTAAAAGTAATTTATAAAGCGCTAAATTTTTGCGGTTCGCATATCAGACAGTTCAGTAGCATACTTTTTCTTCAATGGTGTGTGTACGTAATTCGAAAAATTGGGAATAAAAGATTAAATTGATTTATTAGGTAGCAAATAAAATTTAATTAACCTCGCTGAAATCCAAGGATTAATATTACAGTTATTTAATTTAATACTATAATTTATTACTGTTAACAGGGGAGAAACTTCTTTTGGTTTAATTTGTATAAAAATATCCACGAAATAAAATTTCTAATTTATATAATTTAACAATAATTATTTTATCGCATCTAGTGTTGCCAGATTGTTATATAGCTAAATTCCGGGAAGGTAAAAAAGCGAACAAAAAAAAATTAAGAAAAATGGCGACACTATAAGTAATATACCTCAACACCCCATGCGTCACCCCCTTATCCACATTTGCGGGAATAGTGTGTGGAACCTAAATTAAAACAACTCGTAGTCAAAATATGTTTTATTGACACAAACACAAGGTAGTTATACCGGGTGTTTCTCAAAAGTAGTTCACCCCTATAACTTTTTTATTTTTTCAGATCAATAAATAAGCTTTGGTATGTTAGTTTATGACATAGCATGCATATTTAAATATCTTTAAATATCTCAAAAACCAAAGCTTGTAGACTTATTATACCTTTATAATAAATACCTTATTTTATGTCTTAGAATCCAAAAATGAAATAAAATACCGAGTGTGTTCCATAAGAAAAAATATAACTTGGGTATGGATCTTAGTTCTGACACACCCTGTACATTTCAAAAGAATTTTAAATTAAGCACATTGTTTTGCTACATATACACATAAAATATTTTGTTTCTACATCTTTCTGTTTTTGCATAATCAACCGAGACGAATCAGGTGCGCCACCCTGTATATTACATATATTCCGGCAACTTTGGCAACATATTCTGCAGAAGAGTAAAAAAGTTCGTATAAATGTATGTCCTAAAATGGTTAGTTTCGGAGATACAGGGTGTAGAAGTTTCATTTTTATTTCGATTTTTCAAATAATTTCTGAGGTAACCTCAATATTTGGAAGAAAATTGGTGCCTGGGAGTTTTTTGACATGAGAAATTTGATTTTGATGTCAATATGACTCCTACTAGTAGAGGGCGCCACCTACATATTTTTTAATTGGTTTGAAGAGTAATAACTTTTCGCCCGTACCTGTATAAAACTACTGAGTAAAAAATATACATTTACGACGTTTTTTACGTGAAAAAAGTCTCTTGGTAAAAACCGCTACGAGTAATGGTTTAAGATGATATTTAGAAGAGAAATTATCAATACCTGTCATTATTGACATACAAAAATTAAACATGTTGACTAAATAGTTATTAGACTCAAATCATAAATTTGAAATGGTTTTGTGCATTGAAATGTTCAACAGAAACTGTTTTATCATCATTTTCATCTACTCAACGTGTTTATTTTTCGTCAATAATGACATGTATTTACTATTTCCATTCTAAATATCTTAAGAATATAGGGGAAATGTGCCCTTGATGGACCCCTTAAGGAAATTCCATTATAACTTTTTAGTTTTTGTAGTTATTAGATTTATTTTTTTGAAAATCGATTATTTATTTCCAAATTTAATATATATGAGGTGAATTTGCTACTAAATAATTCCGTATTAAATAAAATAATCATAATAATAAAACATAGTCGAGGGTCTATCATTGGCACCTATGTACCTATGTCGGTCCCCTATAAAAACAACAGATAACGCCTATCAAAAGTTTTATTTTAAACAAAATATTTTTCTATATTAAAAATGGAATAAACTAACCTAAAGCAGACAAAAAAAATAGTTTAAAAGTTAAGAAAAAAACAAAATTAACATTAGTTTAACAAACGCAAGACAAATAATTAAGATTAGGAGCATAATTCGCAAATAAACGTTTTACATCGGTAGCTTACACTAGCACATAAATTGTGGCACCAGGACTGACAAAGCTGGCATTTAATCCACTTCCCTCTTGCACGTGATTGAGAGAAAACTCATTGCAATATAGACAACTAGCATCGGATTCGTGCTTTTCGCGTCCTAAAAATTCTTCTAAGATGGTTTCATCTTCATCAGAGCTGTCGTCATTATTTGCAATGACAAGTTTTCGTTTTACTGCCCTGCCCTGTTGTTTTCTTAACTTTATTTCCTTCTCAATTACTTTATCTTTAAGTTCAGAAATTTCTGGAGTTGAATTTAAATGGCCAGTTTTTCCACGCCTTCTCTTGCTTCCTTTATCAGCACCAATGGCTATTGCTTGTGGTGGGGGCAAAATTTCTTTTACCGAGATGTGGAGAACTGATGATGAAGACAAGTTATGACCAGATGTACTTGGTTGGTCTTGAATGTCTAATTCCATTTGGTTTTCGTTGATATCGCCTCGAGTTTCGGAAATCTGCTTATCTGTTGCTAGAGCTGGTGCAAACTGCCAGTCCTCAAAAACATGGGGGTTAAAAGGATGGATGCCCGTCTTCTTGAACGAATTTATCGCATTTGATGGGACTGCACTTTTTAAATAGGCTTGGTTTAGAAGACCTGCTATTTTGAATTGGGTTACTGCTTTTCCCGGGTTTTGAAGTGGACGAAAAAATCCAACATCCAAAGGTTGAACGTGATGAGAACAGTGTGCAGGAAAACAAAACACAATAACACCATTTTCTTTTGCAATTTGTAGAGATTCAAGACTTTTATGACCACTGTGACCATCAAGAAGTAAAAGAGTTTTATTCTCATTAGACGCTTTCGTATATCTTACGAAATGCTTTAGCCATTTACAAAAAAGTTCACTGGTCATCCAACCTTTTTCTTGCGTAAAAGCTATGCTACCAGCGGGAGCACCGTTCATTAGTTCCTCATTCATCCTTTGACGAGGATAAATAAGAGCAGGAAGGACGTAAGTGCCTATGGCATTCATTGCGCATACTACAGTTACATGCTGTCCACGCTCGGCACTACTAAGAGCACCCACTTGCTTCGGACCTTTTGCAGCGTAAATTTTTTGGCATTTTTTTTTGCACCGTAGTCAAACCTGATTCATCCATATTGTATATATTTTCGGGCAAAAAGTTGTACTGCTCCAGAATATTGGATAGTGCGTTAAAATAGGCTTCTATATTAGGTTTGTTAAATGCCTGGGCTCTAGCTAATGACGTACTTTCTGGGCTTCTCAAAGATATTTGTGGATTGCGTTTTAGAATCCCCTAACCCACTTCCAACCTGCCAGTTTAACTTCCCGATTGAAACAATGTTTTATTTTATTTTTTCGGCTACTTCAAATACCATCCGCCGTAAATCTTTGGAAGTTAGTCCAAAAAATCTTGTCTCCATTTCGATTATATGACCTGCAATCTCGTCTTCTATGCTTTGGAGAAAGTGGCCTTTCGCCCTCCTAAATAACCCTTGGAGCTGTCTTGTTTCTCTAAGCGTCTTCGCAATGTTGTCTTGGGAACATTAAAGGTCTTTGCAGCTAATTTATAGCCCATATTTTGGCTTTGTACGTTAATAATAGCCCGTCGCATGTCCTCCTCATTCCACTGTTGCCGTTTGTTAGATGCCATGTCTATAAAGAAAAAGAAATAACTTAAAAATATAAAAAATGCATTGCCTATGATGGCCCTATGATTTTCCTATGATGGACCCCTGGTTCATCATAGGAAACAGCTAAGGGATCCATCATAGGCCATTTTGAATACGCCATTTAAAAATCCCAAGTTTTTAAAATATTGGACATAACCCTAATTTGTGCTCGGCACTTATTACACAACACTTCTTTTAACCTACCGCAACAACAGCAGATTCTAGCTGTGCGTAAAAAAAAGTTACTTGACATCATATCATGCTACTTTGTTACATCAATACTTACCAGTAATAAGTTTATTTTTTAATTTCACAAAAACAGCTTGTATTTGCGTAAGCACATGTAAACAACTAATTTTAAACTTTAACCAGTCTACCCTAGGTGGCCACAGTTCGTTATCCGCGGTAAATTTGAAAATATAGCTAGTGGTTCATCATAGGCGGGGGTCCATCACGGGGCATATTTCCCCTACGTTGCTCGTAGCGATTTTTACAAAGATATATTTTTTACGTAAAAAATCTTATATAAATATATATCACTTATATAAAAAATGTATATTTTTTTGCTCGGTCGTTTTATACAGGTACGGACAAAAAGTTATTACGCTTCAAAACAGTTAAAATACACGTAGGTGGCGCCCTCTACTAATAGGAGTCATATTGACATCAGAATCAAATTTCTCATGTCAAAAAACTTCCAGATACCAATTTTCATCCAAATATTGACGTTATTTCAGAAATTATTTAGAAAAAATCGAAATAAAAATGAAACTCCTACACCCTGTATCTCTGAAACTAAGCATTTTAGGACATACATTTATACGAACTTTTTTACTTATTTTTATCTGCAGAATATACTGCCGAAGTTTCCGGAATACAGTTCGGTCTACCCTGTATATTCAGTTTCGTTAGTTTCAATATTCAGCCTATAGTTTCAATAACTGCACTAGCAAAGAAACAAAATATTTAAATATTATGACAAAACCACGATTTCAATATTATTTTAATGCGATTAACATGACGGCCGGCGACGCGCGACGTGAACTATACAGGGTGGTGACAATTTCGATGTTCAACATTAGCATCTTAGAAACTACGAGAGATACGAAGTCGGTTAAATGGGACAAAAGTTGCGTAATTAGAAGTTTGAAACCCCGGTATCTTGATTAGTTTCGGATTTATGTCAAAAAAATGAAAATAATACGTTTATTTTAAATGAAAATATCTTCAAAACTATTGTATCTATAACAACGTAAGTTGGTAGTTTTATATTTTTGACTTCGGCCAGTTAATGCCGTTTTCAGAAAATTTCTAAACCTTCTAGATTTCGCACAACAGCCAAGTTTTTGTTTTCTTATGGCCGCCATTTTGAATTTTTATACTATTAAGCCCCATACTCACACTTCGCTACTTTACTTCGTTCCTTCCTCGCGTCCCTTCGTCTAAAAATCATATATTTACTATGGGAAAATGTCGATTTTATTGTGTGTTCCTTCCTCCTTCGTCAAAACGCTACTTCGTCCGTTTACTTCCTCGAAACGCTCCTTCCACGTACTGTCGGTTTTTGGAGGAAGTAGCAAAGGAATTATCACGAACACAAAAAAAGATTAAAATATATAAATCGATCTTGGATTTCATTCGTAGTTGCTTTCTTGATTTGGCAGTACGTCTGTACAGGGTGTCCCATTTTCGTGTGTTTTACAGGGTTTCTCGTTTATGAGTCGAGATACAAAGATGCGGTTTTCACATTACGCTGTTACTTTTTTATGAAACTAAAGGTGCTATATACAGATATGTCCTAGCTCTCTTACTTCCTAAAATACAGGGCGAATCTGAAATTATTGCATTTTTCGATCCCTTTTGTATCATAACTTATCGAAAAGGTGAAAACGGTCTCTCGTACAGTTTTTCAAGTAGAATGCAGTGACGTAACTATTTCTTCGTTGGAATCTGCCTTTTTTTAAATTGATTAAAACTTATATGTTTTTTTTAAATACCTAAATAAATAAATATAGAGTATATTATAATTTTCGAAAGCTCATAACAAGGCAAATAAAATAAAAAATAATATATAGAGTGTCCTGTTTAAAAAAAAGAACATAAGTTTGAGTCATTTTTCGAAATATACAGCTCCCAACGAAGAACCACTTTCGTCACTGCCATTCTACCTGAAAAACGAGACACGGGCGGTGGGTAAGTATTCAATGGGTAGAACAAAACAAAATCAGGGTATCCGGTATATACCTGTACATTTAGATGAACAGTCTAATTTTATAAAAGGTATTTCCAACGACCGCATAGTAAATACCCGGTATAATACCAGTAATATCAGGAATACGAGTACAACTTAACAAGTATAGCTAGAGACGTGAGAAATATAAAATAAGAGACGCCCCTCGATGCGCAGTGGACAGCACACAAATTTGTTTTAATCAGATTTTTCGTAGCGTAACTGCATCTCTCTTCCGCCGAATGCGTTCTCTCTCTATCGTGTGCGCGACCGGTGCTATCCCCAAGTCTCTTCCTATATTTGTCAAACTGTATATCTACAATATTTCTTATATAGTAGATATTATATATTGGTATATTTCTATTCCCGGTATTATACCGGGTATTTACTATGCGGTTGTCGGAAACTCCTTTTATTAAAATTAGGATGTTCATCTAAATCTACAGGTATATACATATATACCGAAATTTTATTTATCTACAAATTGGGTGCTTACCCACAGCCCACCACTGACCCTTTTCACCTTTTTGATAAGTTATAAGATAATCGAGATACAAAGTTATCGAAAAATGCAAAAATTTCTACTAATTAAAAAATAAAAAGTAAAAGAAAAAAATAAGAAATAACTTTGAACTAAGAAGGCTAGAATAAATACGTGTGTAGCATATTTAGTTTCATAATAAGTAGAACAATGATGTGAAAACAGCATCTTTATATCTGTACTCATAAACCAGAAACCCCATAAAACACACAAAAATGGGACATCCTGTACATCTAGCAATCGCCAGTCGATATAAAAATAATTCACACACAATAGTCTAAAAAATGGAAGAAAAAAACAATATTGTCTTCATATTTGTCAAAAAAAGGCATGTCCATATTTATGTAATCGTAGCGACAAAAATAAAAAAATAGAAATAGTGTGCATGATGCCTTTACAAAAATATCTGAAGAAATAGGGATTGACATCATTAACGTTTAATTAGTATGTCATATTTCATGGTTTCGATATAAATTACATAATAAACTTTACTCTATTGTTGACTCGCCTTTTACATTCATACTGATATACCTTGTACATGATACTGAAATATTCGGATTTATTAAAAAAAATATATATTATTAAAATTCAATTTTTATGACACGAAAAAGAATTGCAGTTTTATAAAAAAAAATTATGCGCCTTTCGGATTTTTTAAAAATTTTAGAGGTTACTAGATATTCGTATTAAACATGTAGCCGCTATATTAAAAATATTTTGTGGTGTGTTGTTGCATAATTGACTAATTTCTAAGCATCGAATAGGCGAAGGAAGGAAACGAAGGGACGAAGGAACGCGAGGAAGTAACGCGAGGAAGTAAGGAGAGGAAGGAGCGAAGTGTGAGTATGGGGCTTTAGATAGAGCGAAAAAAAGTCTATACGGTGGTATCTAATTTTTATTATTTTATTTTACATTATTATGTAAATTCACTGAAAAAAACCCGGTATAATTAATATATTAATTATACCCGGTTAATATATAAATCGCCTAAGATCAAGTCTGCCTTGGAAATCCAATTGACACTTTATATGTCAGCAAGTTATTTTTTATTTATTCTATTAAATGTCAAAGCTGGATGCACAAAAATTGTATAGTAGAGTTCAATACAGGTCAATACAAGGAATTATATTAAAATGACTGTCTCATATCCTTTAAACTTTATTCAAAGGATATCAGTATATCACCAAATCAGATTATTTGTGGTCTGGTTTCTCTAATTAAATGACGATTTTCTTTTGCATAATAATGTCAATTTTTTTTCTTTTAAATGTATTAAAATTTGTAAATAAAGATTTATCCGTCCATAATATTTTTTCTATAAAAAAGGGGGCTTTCTTGAACACTTTCCCGAAACCATTTGCAAAATTGTAATCTTCTCTTGTCACCAGCATGTAAAAAAATGTAAATTTGGTACACATTTAAATTTTGATATTTATGTTTTTTGATAATTTTCCCTACATAAGAATTGCTTATACAACACTCGCGACTTATTTTACGGCTAGAAGTTTCCGGACTTATTTCAATCTGAGCTGGCATATTAATATCATTAAGCCTTTTAAAATATTGCCCTCTAGTTTTTTAAAGCTACCAGCAACTGCTAAATTTATTGAAATCCTTGCGAAAATAGTACGATGAGGCTGTGTCCTTTCAGGATACAATGTTCTATAAATTGCGCATGCTATATAGGAATTTCTATTATTCTTTAAGTAAACATCATACATATCTCGTGATTCCTCACCTGTAAACACATTGTTGACTGTTAATACACATTACACTATCTACTATAAATTTTTGTGTCCAGATTTGACACTTAATAGTGAAACAAAAATTATCTTGCTGTCATAATATAAAGTGTCAATGGAATTTCCAAGGCAGACTAGATCTTTTGAGCGAATTTTTAAAAAATCTATTTTTTTAATGAATTTACATAATAATGAATAAAAATTAGATACCACCGTATAAATTATTTTTTGCTCTATCTAATAGTATAAAAATTCAAAATGCCGGCCATAAGAAAATAAAAACTTGACTGTTGTTGTGCGAAATCTAGAAGGCTTAGATTCTCTGAAAACGGCATTTAATTGGCCGAAGTCAAAAATATAAAACTACCAACTTAGTTGCAATAGATACAATAGTTCTAAAGATATTTTCATTTAAAATAAACGTATTATTTTCATTTTTTTGACATAAATCCGAAACTAGTCAAGATACTGGATTTTTCTTCATAGAGGTTTGTCAAACTTCTAATTACGCAACTTTTGTCACATTTAACCGAATTCCTATCTCTCGTAGTTTCTGAGATGCCAATGCAATGTTGAGCTTCGAAATTGTCACCACCCTATATACTGATAATTTCAGATTTTTCCGTTGAAGCGCTGCGGTCGGAATTTGTTGAAATCAACTGAAATGCACCAAGCCAGTAGCGTAGCTTATAGTTTTCGAGATCCCAATCGTAGGGGTCGAATTTGAATTACTCTCTATAAAAAAATAATCAGTATCATAATCTAAAACATTTGAGTAACTTTAAATGACTAATAAAAAATCCAAGTCGATAACGACGCTAGGGATTTTATCTTATTGATCGATTTTTATTCAATAGTAGGCTACATATGTTTATAAAAGTTATAGGCTAAGATCCGGCTGCAGGATTATTAATTATTACGCTCATCATATTTTTAATCAAAACCTAATTATTATGAATATTTATTAATAGGGGAATACACTTTTAACACGGTGCCAATCAAAAAGTTGCCGCAAATAAGTGTTGCCACGGTTCAAAGTTTTTCAGTTTTTCTTACTACTTTAAAGGGGTCCGGCAAAAATGCATCGTGCATCTGTAGCTTCTATAATTAAAAACTTAGGAATTTTGGATAAGTGCAGGCGTAAAGTATGTATTACGATGTATTTCAGGAAAAAAAAATTAACTTCTACAGGGTGACTAAAAAAGTGTGAGCGGATGGGGATGAAACAAAGGGATGAACCCTGTATATTAGTGCATTTTTGGCGTCTTTTCTGATCACTTTACATAATCCTAAGATATTATTAGAATGAAGAATTACATTCTACATTCTACAAGATATTATTAAATATATTTTGATAGTTTCAGAAATATTAATAAAAAAATAAAAAAAAATTATATATATATTTTTTAGCCATTCTTAAAAAAAATATTAAAAACACAAGAAATGTTGTGAAATAAAAACTATTCTAGGTATTCACTATAGTTGGTCTGGACTTACTTAGCTATAAATACCGTAATCTTGAACCATACAGAATGTTTTGATGATAACACTCTGTTATTATTTCTTCGTTAGATGGAGAATTAAAAGATTTAGAACATTTTTTGTATATAAAGCATTTTAGACTTTTTAGCGATTCCATTTAAAAAAAGAGGAAAAACTACTTTATATTTAATAAAGTTTGGTATAGAATTTTCAACACCCTGTATGGTTTCAGATTACGATATTTATAGCAAAGCAGTACTATAGTAAATACCTAGTATAGTTTTGATTTCAGGACATTTCTTGAATTTTAATTATTTTTAGCCAACCATACCAATAGGTATGGTAGGCTATTAAGATCGCCAAAAAAAGTTATATTAATTCCACCCAAAATGAGTTATTTGGGTCATAAATGACCTAAATACAAAATATTTTCATGGTGTCTGTCTCTCCGTCTGTCTGTGTGTGCGTCTGTAACACGATAACTCACAAACCGCTAAACCGATTTTAACCAAATTTGGCACAAAATACTGTGGCACCCGAGAATCTGGCTATTAGTTTTTGGTAGGGGTGGTGGGTTGGTAAGGGGGTATGGGAGGGGGTTAAAGATTTTTAAAAATCGTAACTCCAAAATTACATTAGCTAGCGAAAGGCGGTTTTCAATTTATGATTAGGAATATTATTTGCAACAAAATTTGTAATAACATCAAAATCAGTCAAAGTCGAAGTTTTTGAGATAAAAAAAATTGGAAAAATTCCTTTACTTTGAACTAAAAGAACTGCCTACCAACTTTTTATTAACATATTTTAGTATGGGCCGCTATACGTGCCTCCCGGCGCCATTTTTTTTTAAAAGACTGATTTTTTATTTATTTATTAATATCTTTGAAAACATATTTAATAATATCTTATTATATTGTACAGTGATCAGAAGGGAAGCCAAAAAATGCAATAATATTTAAAAAAATCATCCCGATCTACTCATACTTTTTTGAACCAGTTAAAAAAGTTAAAATATTTTCCTGAAATACATCCACATACTTCAGGTTTGCACTTATCCAAAATTCCAAGTAGTAGGAAAAAATTTGAACCGTGGCAACCTTTATTTGCGGCAACTTTTTGATTGGCACCCTGTAAAAGTGTTTTGCCCTATTCATAAATATACGTAAAAATTAGGTTTTGATTAAAAAAATGATGAGCGTAATAATGCTGCAGCCGGATCCCGTACTATTATTATTACACGTACATCACCTGACACGTTACTAAACAAGTTTGCGCGCGCCTTTATTTTTTCCTAAAAATTAATCCCCCCTAGATTTGTACCGATAAGCGATGTAAAAATTCATTGTTTATAGTTTGTTTTTTGTATTTCTGGTTCAGTTACGCGAGTGATTAGTAAAGAGCAATCGCTAGTCAACCGAAATTTTACGCAATTTGTTGAAAAATCGCTGTATTGTTACGATGAAAGTGAAAGGCAGTGATGTACTGTTTACATTGCAAACTTATGAAGTGAGTGCTTAAATCTAGTATAACTCCTTAGTTATTAGTAGTAATCAACATTTTTTAATAGACTTGTTATATTAATAGACTGTTTTTTTAATGTTTCTGTGTTATAGACTAAACTTATGTGTTAGAGAACTAAACGATTCCTCGAAACGAAATTGATTAATAATAATAATATACGTTTTAGCATTACTTAGTAGAAGAGCTGCTTAAAAAACGAGACATATTATACATATTATAATAACAAATGCTTTTTATACAGGACGAGCCGGAAATAAGTGCAGATATTTTTAGGGATAGTATATTTCGATGGCTTCGACTCCAGAAACACGTCTATGACTTTCTTTTCACGAAAACTTTTTTTAAAAATTTATAATTTATAATTATAAATTTTTAGAAAAAGAATTTAGATTATTGTTTGTTTCTTAATTATAAAAAAAAATAATCTCTTGATGGCAACATAGGTAGTAGATTAATATGTAGCAATTAGAAAAAAAAAACAGAAAAAATTCAGTGGTTCTCAAAATGATGAGCAAAATGTAACTTTTTTTTAATTTTTAACGTAAATGATTCGGTATTTTGGACTTAAAAAAGGGAACTTTGAATTTTGGAATTCAAAAACGGTATAGTATGTTTCATTTATCGAGATCTACCGACCCTGTGAAAATATTTGCATATATTTAAGACTCACCCTGTATAGACATTTCGTCGTGTATACAGGGTGTCCCAGAAATAAGTGCAAGTATTTTAAAGAGTGGTAGATCTCGATAAAAGGAACATATTTTCTCTTTATCGTTTTTCAAATAAGTCTAAAATAACGAAGTTATTTTACTTTGGAAATTTCCAATAAAAAATGATTTTTTGTTAAAATTCTGAGAACTGGATCTTTTCTGGATTTTCTTTGTTGTAAATTTAATCTAATACCTATATTGCCATATTATCAAGAAATGATATTTTTTAACTACAAACTAAAAAAAATTCCAAAAAAATTTTCACGAAATTTCGAGTTTTCAAATTTTTTTTTCGCGAAAATAAACCTCATAGGCGTGTTACTCGAGTTAAACTATACTACCAGTTAAAATACTTGCACTTAATTCTGAGGCACCCTGTATTGTGTATTAAAAAAAGTTTATGAGAGCGGATAGACGAAGAAAAATTTATGAGAGCGCTTATTGAGCGCTTTAAGTGAAACGAATGTTAATCTGATCTACTAAAGCAAATAATTTAGCCTCAATTTATTAATTAGTTAGTTATTGAAGGGAAAAAAGAAAGATATTATTTTATTTCAATATTAAAGCCTATCTAAATAGTAATCTTATCTTAAATTTATCAACAAATGTTAATTTTAGATAGGAAGCTCAGTAGAATTTGTTATTTCTCTGTGGCGAAGAGTATATTAGAAACATATAATTTCAAAATAAAAGATACTAGGTATTTGTTATCACATACATAACTTGCCATATTATTTGAAATATACATATGTTATCGAATTGTCTATACAAGAGGAAACACTTTTTTATTATTGACATTTTGAGAAAAATCCATTCTTCATAAACTTTTTTGCTTAATCTAAAATGGTTAATCCCGTGTATACTTTTTAAACTGAAAAAAAGATTGGGGTCCGTCAGACCCCAGCACGCCATAAGCGTTACAAAAATTCACAACGCAAGTTGAGGGTTAAGATAATTGTTCAATTTATTTTTCAAAAATACAAAAAATTCAACATTTATAAAAGAGTTTCATTTAAAAAATAATGAAGTTGGCACCCACTTTCAGTATATTTTTACATTATATTTGACAAATAGAATAAAAACGATGAACGATAAATGACTCACTGTGATCTTTGTGTTTTGTCTCCGTGATTCTAAACCTACTGGATTTTAAGAAGAATATGTATGTTTTAATTTTTTATGTGTTTCCCTTAAAGTGGCGACTTCTAATGTAATTATTTTACTGCAGTGATCAAATCGCGTCAAAGAGATGTATAATGTAGAACTGCGACTTTAGAAATCTATTGTGTCCCCCTTTTCTTGAGTTATAGCTCATCATACAGTCTATAACACATCATACATGGGGATTTTCCTGTTGAAGAGGTTCTTCCTCCGAGGAGTGAACATCTACCTTTTACGACGGTATACACCCTTGGTATATACCCTTCCACGGTTGGGGTTTGACCAGCCGTGCCCTTCACAGTCGAGGAACTTGTCTCCGGCTGAGGTGCCCGTGAGGTGGAGGTTGAAGGATCTGTCTCCATTTTCTCCTCCTCATTAACTTTACCGGTGTTGCCCGAATCTATAATAGAGGATAAAGCTCTCTTTTTCTATTTCCAACTTGGATTTGAGGTCAATTCCTATTGTGAAGCCCTGACTATGGCCCTCCTTCCTCGAGTTGATGACTCGCCAACTCGATGTCCGTACATTGGAGTTCTGAGCCTGGATAAAGGCTCAGCATGTAGATTGTGTCTTTCCCTTTGCTCCTCGGTAGATAGACCGTGATGGTCAAAGAGATGGTTTAATGAATATTGTGTCTGAAATTTTTTATTATGTATAATATAAAATTTCATATAAAATAATGTCTTGTGTACTTCTTACTAGATGTATAATATTTTAATAAACTTATTTTTTTCCTATTGTTATTTGTTGTTACAATTTGTAAAATTGACTTTTTACGCAATACGATAAAATTGCATTGTTCCTAGAAAAAGCGATTTTATGCTTTCGTAATGATTAAAGCTTGAAAATATTACATTACCCTTATTAAGTTTCGATTTTTGCGGAAAATTATATATTTTCGTTCGAAAAGCGTAACCGTTAGGTGAAATCTATTTTAAAACCTCCATAGTCAATAGTTATCTATTAGGTACAGTGATTTTAAAAATATTATCTGTTAAAATAATATATTTCCGATAGTTAATTATAACTGGTCACATTTTAATTTTCAGGATCGCATAAACAGTAATATCAGCAACAATGAATTGTCGCATAAACTATCTGAAAGATTGCTCACTTTACAAAATGAAGATAAAAACGAATCAAAAAGACTGAATTTAACTCAAATTAAATCCACCAATTGCACACCACCACTGCCACCACCTGTAAGTATTATTATTTATCTGTTTAGTAGAATTAAGTTGGGGATGAACGGATGAAGTATTTCATATTCATTTGGGCAAAAGATAATGTCAATACATCTGTGGCTGGTTCATTTCTTGAAAATATTTCTGTATATTTTGCCACTAAAAGGAAAATCTACAAAATAAAATATACTATATAGGGGTGTCCCAGAAATAAGTACAAATATTTTAACTGGTAGTATATTTTGAACCCAGAAACACGCCTAATAGCTTGATTTTCATGCATCCGTTGTCCGACGATACGTTGATACGATATTAATTTCATTGGTTGTATTTTAAGGCTTCGATTGGGCAACCGTTTCTAACCAATCGAAGTCTTTAAATTCAACCAATAAAATTAATATCGTATCAACGTATCGTCGGACAACGGATGCATGATAATCAAGCTTCTAATTTCCGTTTTTCGAGAAAAAAAAATGAAAATTTGGAATTTTTAAAAAAAAACTGATTTTTTTTAGTTTTTAGTTAAAAACATTATTTTTTGATAATACGGCAACATAGGTTATAGATTAAACTTACAAGAAAACCCAGAAAAGATCCGGTGGTTCTTAAAATTTATGCAAAAAATATTTTTTTTGCATAACTCGATTATTTTGGACTTATTTGAAAAAGGGTGAAGAGAAAATATATGTTTCTTTCATCGAGATCTACCACCCCTTAAAACATCTGTACTTATTTCTGGGATTCCCTGTATATCTATTTTTTGTAAATACCACAGCGTCGATCAAACGGAGACGGGCTTGTCAGTGATATTTTACTAATAAAACATATTTGCCTAAAAGACAAAAAAGCGTAAAGTTTCAGGAGTGTCAGGAGGTAAATAAAACTATCCAATAACATAGATACGTCTATTATAGACTCTTGACGTTCTGTTGTTTTTACAGGGTGTCCCATAAATAAATGCAAGTATTTTAACTGGCAGTATTTCAACCCCAGAAACGCCTATGGGGTTGTAATTAAACTTTTTGAAAAATTTTTTGGATTTTTTTAGTTTTTAGTTTAAAAAAAATAATTTCTTGATAATAGGGCAACATAGGTATTAGATTAAATTTACAAGAAAAAAAATCCAGAAAAGATCCAGTGGTTTTCAAAATTTTAGCAAAAAATCATTTTTTTGGAAATTTTCAAAATAAAATAATTCCGTTATTTTGGACTTATTTGAAAAACGATAAAGAGAAAATATGTTTCTTTTATCGAGATCTACCACCCCTTAAAATACTTGCTCTTATTTCTGGGACACCCTGTATAATGTCATTTTAACAAAACGTCAAAGGATTATAATAGACTTAAAAAATGTTTCTTTAATTAGATATTTTAAATAATTTATTTCTTTGTTTTTGTGTTATTTTTTACTTCTGACGACGCGCGACGCGACAGGAGGAGGTATATCACCTGAAATATTAAACTTTTTGTCCATTGGGCAAATTTGGTTCATTAATAAAATATCACTGACAAATTGATCTCCGTTGGACGAACGCTGTGATATTTACAGAAAAGGATTTTTATTTTGTAGATATTTTCGTATATAGATTAGATTACGAATTTCATCCCGTCATATTGTTTTTGCAGAAAACAGCTGAAATTCGGATGCATGAAGTAGATTTAACAGGTTAAATTTTGTTATGTAATTTTTAATCTACAGGGTCCGGCAATTGCGCATTGGGCGTCTGCAGCTCCTAGAATTTTGTTAAATGCAGACCTAAAATATGTACTATAATGTATTTCAGGAAAATATTTTAGCTTCTACAGGGTGGCTCAAAAAAGTGTCAGTAAATTATTTTTTTTTAATGGAATAGCCTGTATATTATTGCATTTTTGGCTTCCTTTCAGATCACTTTACATAATCCTAAGATATGAGTAAGTATATTTCGATAGTTTCATAGATATTAAAAAATAAATAAAAATTATTATTCAGCCTTTCTTAAAAAAATATTACAAATACAAGAGCAACTGTCCTAAAATCAAAAGTATATTAGGTATTTACTTTAGATAGTCTAGACTTACTTTATACAAATATCGTATTCTTAAATCATACAGGGTATTTAAAATTCTCCGCCAAACTTTCTAAAATATAAAACAATGTTTCTTCGGTTTTTTAAATGGAACACCCTTTTTTTCACTAGGTTTATTAGATAGAGAATTAAAACATGAAAATCTTTTGTACTTTCAAAATTTTGAAGGTTTCGCAGATACTCGCGGTATTATTTGATATGGATCTTTGGTAAAATATGAGAGAAATATCAATGGGTGGCTTTGATAAAAATTTACTGAGGAAAATGGTATATGAAATATAAAACCGGTGAATATCTGCGAAACCGTTACAAATTTTAAAATATTCTAAATACAAAAAATTGTCATTTTTTTAATTCTCCATCTATTAAAAAAATAATAGGTATATAGTGTTCCGTCACAATTAAAGTAACGAAGAAAATTATTTTATATTTTAGAAAGTTTGGCGTAGAATTTTGAACATCCTATCTGATTTAGCAAAGTAAGTATAGACCATCCAAAATAAATACCTAATATAGTTTTTATTTCAGGAGAGTTCTTGTGTTTTTAATAATTTTTTTATTTAAGGCCGAAAATATGAATTTTTTATTTATTTATTAATATCTCTGAAGCTATCGAAAACTATTTTCCCATATTTTAGAATTATGTAAAGTGACCTCAAAGGAAGCTAAAAATGCAATAATATGTGTTCTAATAGGTGCTCTATTTAAAAAAAATTATCCCAATCCACTGCTACTTTTTTAAGCCACTCTGTAAAACTTAAAATATTTTCCTGAAATACATCCTAGTACATACTTTAGGTTTGGCCTTAAACAAAATTCTCAAGTTTTTTATTATAGGAACTACATATATGTCCGACGCACCTTTGGACCCTGTATGTAATTCAAAATAATAACTAACGCAAAAATTAGATTTCCTTTCAAGTAAAATTCCATATGATTAGTACTTTATCTGTGACACTATATATTAATTTAAGCAAGAGATCTTCGTTGAGACAAGTTTATTACGAAAATTCATTATCCAAGATAAATTTGTGATAAAAAAGCTAATTTCAGCGTTTATTATCAATAACTTTGTGTTCGATGAAAATGTGTTATATATTTTATACAGGGTTGTTCACCACAAACGACACGGAGTATTGTAGCTAAACGATTAGATTTTTGAAAGTTGTAAGTTATGTTGAAGGACTATTAGAGCTACAATTTAAAAATATTTAACATACAGAGTGTCCCAAATAAGTGAAAAATATTATAGTTGTATTTTTTTAAACGGAACACCCTATATATTCATCTATTTTTAAATTCTGCGATTGAAATAAAGGTAAATTTGATTAAGGTTTATGACTCTTAAATCTTATCGTTTTTGAAATATTTTTTTGAAATTACAGTAAAAAATTTAAGGCTTTCTCCAAGGGTGTCAAAGTTTTTAATACTAAATATTTACTGAAGATTATTAATTGATTAGATATTGTGCTGCAATAATAAAAATTATACCACCTTATACGGAGTCTCCAAAATTTATAATAAATAATTACTACTTTTAAACGTCAATAACTTTATTACTTTATATTTTTTATATTATTGTATATTTTACGTGAATCAGATGCACAATTTAATTGTCTATCAAATTGTATTATACCATTTTTCACCTATATCTTCAAGTTTTCGTAGGAAATGCATTTTCTTCTAATTTAGACCTCATTTATCACTATACCCATGGAATATTGACATTTTAGATTTCTTTAAAGCAACACATGTATAAAATGCACAGGTGGTAAAAATAATGATATTGCAAGCCTATTTTTTACAAAAAGAAAACTATTTAAATCTTTGTAAAAGAGTATACACCTAGCACTGAGGTGTGGCAGCTGGCATCTCAGAACTGTGCACAGGCATGTGTTATGGAAACTAAACGGCTGTGCAACGGACATCAAACGGCGCGATGGGAACCATTGGAACGGCGTTTGAACAGCGGTGCAGAAAGCCCTGGAAAACTACTGCACTATGATTCCAAGAATGACAACCATGGCAGAAGTACAACAGATGATGGCCCCTAGTCCGTGGCAGGCTTTCAATAGCCAAGGGGTGCTAAGAATACCCACGAAGAAAAATGCTAGGACCCACCCGAAAGTGGACACATCTCCAGGTCTTAAGCTGGGAACCTGGAATGTAAGAAGCCTGTATGTGGCTGGTAAGCTGGATAATTTAACACAAGAAATGGAACGCTGTAAGGTAGATATAATGGGCCTAAGCGAAATCAGATCGCCGAACAGCGGCCAATGTACAACCGAAAAAGCAACACTATACTACTCCGGAAACAATCAACCTAACCGCTTTAATGGGGTTGGATTCATAGTCAATAAAAACGTGAACAACAAGGTAAAGAATTTTGTGGCATATTCGGATAGGTCAGCCCTCCTGCAGCTCAAGGCTGATCCCGTAGATCTTAACATCATACAGATTTACGCTCCAACGACAGACAGGCCAGAAAACGAAGTAAAACAACTATATAAGGAAATAAAAGAACTAATGAAACTGGTGAAGAAGAGGGAGATCCTGGTGGTTATGGGTGACTTTAACGCCAAAGTCGGTCAAGGCCGCGTGACAGACGTGGTCGGGGAGTATGGCTTAGGAGAACGCAATGAAAGAGGTGACACGTTAGTTCAGTTTTGCCAAGAAGAAAAACTGATCATCGCAAACACATGGTTTAAACTTCCCCCAAGAATGCTATACACCTGGCAGTCACCGCAACACACACCAGATTATGTCGTCAGGAACCAAATGGACTTTCTATTAATCAGCCAAAGATATAGAAATGGATTAAGTGGAGTAAAAACATATCCAGGGACCGATATTGGATCGGACCACAACCCGGTAATAGGAACACTAAAGGTAAGACTAAAGAAATTAAGACGGGCGCCGAGAAAGTCGACATGAACAAATTAAAGAAAGCTGAGATAAGAGCGGAAGCAAAGGAGGAAATAAATAGGGAAATTGCCAAAATCAGGACCCTGCCTCAACCACCGGATGATGTCGGAAAAACATGGGACCGTTTGAAGAACGCAATAGTCACCACTACAAATAACATAGTTGGACCACCTACATACAAAAGGAGGAGATGGATGACTGACGAGATTTTGTCGCTGATGGCTGAGCGCGGTCTGTGTAAGAATAGGGATCAAACCAAGTACAAAGAAATTGATAAACAAATCAGAAGGGAAATACGCAGAGCTAAGGAGCAGTGGATGGAAGATAAGTGCACTGAGATCGAGACAATGGAAGAAAAGCATGACCACTTCAATATACACAAGCTCGTAAAAGAAACAACAGGACGTACAAAACATTACAAGTCAAATAGTATAAAAGATGACAGTAACGAACTCATAACTGACATTAGCAGCCTACTGAACCACTGGAAAGAATACACCGAACAACTATTCCGCGAAAATGAACAGAGAATCTTTACGGATAATTGCGCTGGCGAAACCGCACCCAAAATACTAAAGTCAGAAATCATAAAGGCCATTAAACAGGGAAAACAGGGAAAAGCAGCAGGACCAGATGAGATTTATATAGAAATAATAAAACTGCTGGACGAGGAAAACATTGAAGTCTTGGTGCAAATGTTCAACAACATATATGAGTCGAGTCAAATACCACAGGACTGGCTACACTCGGTGTTCGTACCCTTACCAAAAAAACCCAATGCTGACCACTGTGACCAGTTTAGAATGATCAGCTTAATGAGCCAGGTCTTAAAGCTCTTCACAAAAATAATTCACGGAAGAATATACAACAGATGTGAAAAGGAGATCAGCACCACACAGTTTGGGTTTAGACAGGGATTTGGCACAAGGGAAGCATTATTCAGTCTGAGTGTTCTTCTTCAGAAGTGTCGAGACCAGCGAAAGAATGTATGCGTGTGCTTCATAGATTACCAGAAAGCCTTCGACTGTGTCAACCACTCGGAACTTATAAAACTTCTAGAGGAGAAAATGGTGGACAGGAACGACCTGGCATTCATAAAAAAGCTTTACTTAAACCAGATAGCATCGGTGAAGGTAGGAAATGAAACCACCTCTAGTTTTCCAATAGAGAAGGGTGTAAGACAGGGTTGTGTCTTGTCGCCTCTCCTCTTTAATTTGTATTCGGAGGCCATTTTTGACAGTGCCTTAAAGGACACAGACGACGGCATAAAGATCAACGGCTACGCGGTTAATAACCTTCGCTACGCTGATGATACAGTCATCATTGCTGATAACCAAGAAGCATTACAGCGACTTATCGATAGAGTATCCGCGGAAGGCGAGCGACTCGGTTTAAAAATCAACATCGATAAGACGAAGACTATGATGGTTGGCAGAACCCCGATCGACCGTCTAAACATCTCGGTGAACGGCCAACAGATTCAACAGGTCCCGAAGTTTAAGTACCTCGGCAGCTGGATTACCGAAGACCTAGATCCAGACACGGAGATTCGAAGCAGGATCGAACAAGCCCGAGCAATATTCACGAACATGAGAACTCTGTTGAGTAACCAAAGCCTGAGTCTACGCCTACGTTACCGTTTTGTAAAAGGCTACGTATACTCAGTACTACTATATGGCGTGGAGACCTGGACCCTCAAGGCAAAAACTATGAACCGACTAGAGGCCTTTGAGATGTGGATATTTCGAAGATTGCTCAGGATTCCTTGGACTGATCGCGTGAGAAATGACGAAGTTCTGCGACGTATGGGAACGGAAAGAATGTTGCTTCAAATAGTTAAAAAACGGAAAACAGCTTACTTGGGCCACATATTTAGAAACACCAAATATCAATTCCTGAAACTGATTATGGAGGGGAAGATTGAAGGAAAACGTGGCATCGGAAGAAAGAAGTATTCTTGGCTTAAGAACATCAGAGACTGGACTGGTCTCGATGCCCATTCACTCTTTAGAGTCGCCCAAGATCGAGACGAATTTGCCAGAATTGTCGCCAACATTCATTAAATGAATACGGCACACTAAGAAGAAGAAAAGAGTATACCAATTAATTATACCACCATTATATCCGCCCAAAAATTAGTTAATTACATTATTGAATTGTTTTAATTAATAAATTATTCTAAATAAATGTGGATTTGACCCAGAAATCAATATAATAGTAATTTATGGAAATGAAAGTCTCTGTTGTTATAAATAAGCATTCGTCAAAAAATGAAATAAAATTTGTAAGGTGTTACTTTTTACCACACTGTCTAATACAACAAAGTAACACATACAAAATTCAATTTTTTAGTATTAGGAGTAGTTATTATTAATCATCGTAAACAGTCAATTAATGTAGTTTGAATACTGAGATCATATTAATTGGTCCTCTTTAACAAAAAATATTTAAACAGTTTTTTAAAAATTTTTAGTGAAATAAGCGAACTATATGGACAATATTAGTATATGGTACCCTTTGAAAATTTGTTACATCTTTAAAAATAATCTAAATTGTCAATATTGCATGGGTATAGTGATAAATGAGGTCTAAATTATAAGAAAACGCATTTTCTACGAAAACTTGAATCTATAGGTAAAAGATGATATAATACAGTTTGATAGACAGTTGATAGACAGTTGTGCATCTGATTCTCGTAAAATATACAGGGTATTCCATTTAAACTAAATAAGTTACTGCCGTTTAAAGCTAGTAATTATTTAATATAAATTTTTAGACACTCTGTATATGGTAGTATTTTGTTTATTATTGCAACATAATATCTGATCAATAAATAAACTACAGTAAATATTTAGTATTAAAAACTTTGATAGCCTTGGAGAAATGAAGCCATAAAATTTTCAAAAAATTGAAAATATTTCAAAAACGGTAAGGTTTAATTGTAATAAACCTTAATCAAATTTACCTTTATTTCAATACTAGAATCTAAAAATAAAATAATATACATGGTATTCCATTTAAAAAAATACAACTATAATATTTTTTACTTATTTGGAACACTCTGTATCCTGTAAAAATATTTTTAAATTGTAGCTCTAATAGTTCTTCAACGAACCCAAAACTTACAATTTGTAAAAATCTAATCGTTTAGTTACAATACTCCCTGTCGTATATGGTGAACAACCCTGTATATTATTGTGATTAATAGTTTTATAAGTTTTTGAGATAGAAACGTAATTGTTACTACGAATATATAATATTTACAGCCACCAGAGAAAAATGCCAACTTTAACAGCAGTACCATTTCAACTCCAGCATCGTCCATTGCTTCATCCCGAACAAATACGCTCAAGCAGTTGAAAACTAACACAAGGGCTCCTCCAGTACCTACGAAATGCTCAGTTCTTTCGTATAACCAGAATCGAGTGCATACCAATCAGCCTCCTCCGTGTCCTACCCCGGATTACGACACATTGAGTCTTGCCAGTACCGTTTCTAGTGGCGCTGCAGTGTTTAGGCGACCTGTTAGCCAGAAAATCCTCAAAGACAATAATAAGGAAATGCAGCCTACAGATTCTTATAAATCTAGCAATTCGTTGGACATTATGCCTAAGCATCCAAGTACAAATTGTGCAAAAACTAGTACCATTAGAAAGTCAAGACCTATAAGTGTGACGATTGGGGAATATCCGTCCATGAGAAAACAACCGGGTAAATTGGATTTTATTCAGAATGGCGGGAAAGACAGTTTAGACGTGAGACAAGATGAAAGTTTGGGTAGTCGATTGACATCGGAACTGACGCAGACCTTGAATAGGTCAAATCTTAGAAAACGGACAGAATCAATGGTAAGAAATCAATGGTTTAAAGTTATTTTGAGTAGGGAACTTTACTAGTATAAATAATAATAATAAAATTTTCCATATCCAAAAAAGACAAAAAATATAATTATTCGTCTCTGAATTAAAATGGTAAAATATACAACTGTCATTGTCGGGAAACCTCTCTTTGGACAGACTTCACGACACAGTTGTAATTCATGATATATACCTGGTGGTGTTTTCTCAAAAGTGGCTCATCCCTGTAACTTTTTTATTTTTTTAGATAAAAATACGAGATTTGGTACGTTAGTATATCACATAAATTAGGACTGATTGATATATGCGATTGTTTTCGGTCACTTCCTGTTTCACCAGAAATTACTACAACTTTTGATTTCATTTATTCGATAGAAAGTGACACTCTAAATACAATGACATATTACAACATGTCAACTTTTGATATTTTCGCTTTCAAAAAATCGTGTTTTAAATTTCATCTCGAGTGCCATGGTTGTGTTAAAAACATTAATTTGTAACCAAATAGCCTTGGAAAAATAGATTTGATCGTCTAATGTTTTTCGTGGCTTGTCCTGACCGGTTAAAAGGTGTCCAAATCATATTTTCAATCACAACTCAATTTTTTCAAATGGAACGAGGGTGGCTCATTACATATTTGGAAAAAGTAATCTTTTACGAATAATTTGTTGAGCCACTTTTGAGAAACATCCGTTTGTTTTAACTTAAAAGGCAACAAGATTATAAAGGAACATAAAGTAATTAATTCAATAGGGTTTATTTTTTATTATTTCCCTCATCGTGAAATGGACCAATCAGCTAATCTAATTTTTCGAATAAATTTTGTTTAGATAAGTGATTAAATCCCAAGACCAGTTTAACCGCGATTATTTTTTCGGCTTCCTTTTGGGTTTTCTTTTTGTCGTTTATCACTAATTCTGAGAGATTTTGGCAACAGTTCATTTAAAAACAATGATTTACAACTCAATATGTATGACTTAATAACGATTGTAATCGGTGAAAACCCCTTATTCGATATTATTTTGAACAAATAAGTGGAGAAAAATACGTCAGAATTTGATATGTTGACATGCGAAACGGTTCTCGATGCATTGTTGGGTTAGGTTAGGTAACCAAGGTAGCAGAAGAACAAACATTACTTACGAGACGTCATTTTGAAACATTTTTGGAACGTCTTTAAATTTTATTTACCTCTGTAATTTGTTGTTTGCAAAAAAATGTTGTCTGAAAATGTTAAATTTTATAGTTAATAAAATTCTTATAATTATTTGCTTCATCCTAAGTCACTCGCTTCATTCTAAGTCATTCAGGAAATAATCTAGCCGTATATCACTCAACCTATAAATTTAATTGATTAAACTATCCAAATAATTTTTTGCATGATTTTGCTTTTTAGAAAATAGTTTGCTTTTTAGAAAATATTTTTTTAAAACTATTTTCCAAGCAAAATCAGGCGCAAAATATATATGAATAGTTTAATCGATTAAATGTATAGGTCTCGTGATATAATATATGATTAATTACCTAGACCTAAATTTGCCCAATTGACAAAGTCCCACCATAGTTAAGAAACACACACATTCCTATTTTTATTAATTTGACACCTCTCGTAGTCAAAATATCAAAGAATGTAAATCAAGAACAATAATTCTTTGGGAAAGATGATAATCTAATGGTGCGTTTAGACTTGAGCACGCACGAGCTGAGCGTGCGCGCACGGCATTTGTTCGCGGCTCCGTTCAAATTAAAAACTTATTTTTCGACGAATGAAGTGATCCATTTGTGCGCGCACAGCAGAGTTGTGTTGGCGAAAATAATGGACGACCAAGAAATAGTCGAGGCTGCAGTCATTGTTATGCACAGCTTAATTATTAAAAAGAAGAAAAATCGAAAACATCGTCGCTGATGGCAAACACAAATTTTTAGAAATCGATACAATTTACTGCAACAACTTAGTGTCTGAGGAGGGCTATGATCAGTTCAAAAACTTTACAAGAATGACCAGGCCCGACTTTGAATATTTACAAAATTTAATAACACCAAAAATTACGAACAAAAGATACAAATTTTAGAATAGCAATTTCATTAATATCGACATATTCAATATTAATTTCATTTACAAGGTCTTGCCATGCGTTATTTTGAGCCGACCATACTAATAGGTATGGTAGGCTATTAGGATCGGCAAAAAAAAAATTTTTAATTTCACTCAAAATGAGTTATTTGGGTCATAAATGACCTAAATACAAAATATTTTCATGGTGTCTGTCTGTCTGTCCGCTGAACCGATTTTAACCAAATTTGGCACAAAAATACTGTGGCACCCGAGAATCTGGCCATTAGTTTTTGGTGGAGGTGGGGGGTTGGTAAGGGAGTATGGGAGGGGGTTAAAAATTTTAAAAAATCGTAACTCCAAAATTACAGTAGCTAGCGAAACGCGGTTTTCAATTTAAGATTAGGAATAATATTTGCAACAAAATTTGTAATAACATCAAAATCAGTCAAAGTCGCAGTTTTCCAGATATTAACATATTTTAGTATGGGCGGCTATACGTGCCTCCGGGCGGCAATTTTTTTTTTATTTTTTAATAATACAAAAAATGTTTAACATCCCATAATATAGGCAACTTTTTATATTCTTCAATTAATAATAACGAAGATTCATTGATCCACTTCATAATTTTAATAAAGAAAACGAAAAAAAATCACACACGCACGCACGAACGCAGACAAAACAAATTGCCGGTCCAAACTGAGCGTTCGCGCACACATAAAATCCCTTCGAGCACGACCAAAAACCGAGACCAGACGGCTCACGTTCGCGGCTACTCGCGCACAGAGAGATTCAGAGTGAACGTGCGCGCACAGCCGTTTACACTTGAGCATTCGCGGAGGATCAGTGCGTGCGTGCTCTAGTCTAAACGCACCATAAGATCTAAATATTATATAAAAATTATAAACCTTATTAGTTTATACATTTTTACTTTTTTTTCTTTTAATTAATAATGAATACAATTTGTCAGGAAACAAAAATTTAGATTATCTATAAAAATTGTATAGTCAAGATATGATGAAGTTAAATTGATAATTAATCGCTTTGTGATAGATATTTTTTTATAAAAAAAGTAACCACACCGTAACTGAATATCTATACTAATATATAAAATCCTTAAGTGACTGACATACTGATTAATCACGATCCTGCTCAAACCACTCAACGTAAGAAGCTCAATTTTGGCATACAGGTTGATTCTAGGGTGTAAAGGTTCGATAAGAAGGGATTTTTCGAAATTCCAGTTCCAAGGGGGTGAAACCAACCCTCAAATATTACAATATTTTTTATTTAAAAAACGGTCAAGTTTCCGAAAAAACGCTTAAACACGTATATTTTATTTTGTTTTTTTACATATTTTAAGATTTTTTTAAAAATGTACACAGGGTGTTGTAAAAATCTGGTCATTGATTAATCACGATCCTGCTTAAGGCGCTTGACGTAAAAAGCTGACTTTTGGAAAACAGATTTACTTTAGGGTGTAGAGGTTCGATAAGAAGGGATTTTTCGAAACTCGAGTTCTAAGGGGGTGAAACTATCCCTCAAATATTAAAATATTTTTTATTTAAAAACCGGTGAATTTTTCGGAAAAACTCTTAAACACGTATATTCTATTTTGTTGTTTTACATATTTTAAGATTTTTTAATTAATAATTTTTTACAGGGTGTTTCATAAAATATGACCATTGAGTAATCACGATTCTGCTTAAACTGCTTGACGTTTAAAGCTGATTTTTGGTAAACGGATTGACTGTGGGGTGTAGAGGTTCGATAAGGAGGGGTAACGGGGGCTTGACGTAAAAAGCTTATTTTTGGCAAACGGATTTTTCGAAAGTCAAATTCCAACGAGATGAAACTACCCCTCAAATATTACCAAGTTATATAATAATATCGCCATATTGTTTTTTCTTATGCTGACATAAATGTGAGAAAATTTTATCCAGTTTGTATGTTAATGGAAATTCTTGCTTTTCTTTATCATCACCATTACAAATGATTAATTCGACGCGAACGAAGTCGCTGGTACACGCTAGTACTAGTATAAATGAATATGTGAAAAAAAGTCTGGGAGGTAATTATTTTTTTAAACATACGGACGGTTTTTTATACAGAAATTTTCGATTTTTTTCAGCCAAAAAAATAGCCCTCAATTGCAGCTTTTTCCAGCAAAAAAATCACACCTACAATTTTCTCGCACTTATTGAATTATGTACTTTGAATTTCCAACCTGTATTATAATAAAACATTCTTATGGAAGTAAAATCTAAAATCTTACACTAATGTAGTTACATTAGTGTAGGATTTTAGGTTACGACTTCGTAATTTTTAGTTTTATGGATTCTGAACCAATAACAAAACCCTGTAGGTTTAAATATAAAATATATTTTGATTTTGGAGGTGTTTAGATTTCTACTAAAATAAATAAATGTTTTCAAACAAATATTATTTTCGAATATAAAAAGAAGTCTGATACAACACTTTTTATTATTCAAGTTCAAGAATTATTTAATTAAGATGGGTATTTACCTAAATAGAAATACAATATGATCGAGAAAAAAAAAACGGCGTTAGCGAAGGCTGGAAATGAAGATCGCTATTGTTTTATATATTTATAATTTATATGGAATGTCATTGATTGCGTCATTTCCAAGCAATCTAGACGCCGTTGTTTTTCGATCATATGATGTTTATTGGTACATGGTGATTAAACTTGCCTGCTGGTGATTTAAACGTGCCTCTGTCTGATACCAAGAAAATGATAAATTAAATTGCAAAACTGGTTCGTCGAAATAAGATTAGTTAAAATATATATTTTGAATATTTTTTTTTCAATTTTATTTTTTTAAATGTTGAACGTGACGTCATTAAAACTATTTTTCCGTAATGATAGCACTTTTTGGTCATAATTTGAAAGATTTCTTTTAATCAGCATTTATATCAAAAAATGTGTGTGCACTATATCCGCATGTTTGAAGTGAAACTTCTTACTAACTGCTATTAAATTGAAGGATCTGAAGGACATGTTTGAAAAAGTGTAGTTTGAAATGTTGAAAAAGTTATTACTTTTTATTTTAATTACATTATACAGGGTGTTTCAAAAAACATGTGCCATCTCTCGTGGGGAGATTTCCTCACGTAAAAATAAGATTTATTTTTCATACCAACATAGGTCCGATTTCCATTTATCCATGCTTTATTTTGTAGTTCCAGGGTGTTAAAGTTAAGATTTATTAAGATAAATCGAAAAAATCGATTTATTATAATCTTCTTCCAAGTATTTTTACAGCGCTTTCAGATGGAGCGGACCGTCCGCGCGTAAGTTTTTTCAAGATAGCTCATCCGGACGGAGCATACGCGACCTATGTGGAATTGTTCATGTAAACTCATGGTACACGGCGGACGGTCCGCTCCGTCTGAAAGCGCTGTTAGGGTTTCAAATGAAATTTTGAGGATAAAAGTTATTATAAATACGACATATCTTAATGCTAAAAAAGTGTCGATATATTCACCAGGGACGTGCATATGGGTTATTATTGGAATATTTTTCTAAAAATTGCATTTACGCCAATAACTTTTTTCTTTTGTTAGCGAAATAGTATAAGCAGTTTAAAGCCGATTAAAAATTGTCTCTTGATATTTTTTCGATTTCGGCCTCCTTGATGGGATAAAATCAATTTTATTAATTTGCCTTGATCCAAGTCTAATAGCAACCTTTTACAAATTTTAATATCATTAACTTGTGAAAGTTTTAAATAAGTACTCATTGATTCCTCATGAAAGAAAATATGAAAAGAAGTTCCTATAAACATGGGTAAGGAAATGCATAGTTTTAGAGTTACAGGACGTTCAAACTTTTTAAAATTAGATTTTTTGTAATTATCTTAAATACCACTATTTTTTTATTTGAAATTGCTGTAGGATGGACTAATAGTAATAATATTTAATAATAAATTAGGTAAAATATATAATTTATTAATTTTATTTTTATTTTAATTTTATTAATTGTGATTAATAAAATTGCGTTTATCTCATCAAGGAGGCCGAATTCGACAAAATATCAAGAGATAACTTTTAATTGGCATTAAACGCCCTACACAATTTTGATATGAAAAGAAAAAAGTCGTGGCGCACATGTTTTCTTTTCGAAAAATATTCCGGTGATCACCCTTATGCACGTCCCTGATGAATTTATCGACACTTGTTTAGCATTAAAATATGTAGCACTTACAGTAACTTTTACCCTCAAAATTTTATTCGAATCAATAAAAGTACTTGGAAGAAAATTATAATAAATCGAAAGATTATTAAGACTTTAACACAATGTAGCTACGAAACAAAGTAGAATCGGACCTATGTTAATATGAAAAATAATCTTATTTTTACGTGAGGAATCTCCCCACTAGAGATGGCACTTGTTTTTTGAAACACCCTGTAATGGAAAGCTTGCACATTAAAAAATATATTTTTAATTATACAGTGCCTGTATAATAAAAAATATATTTTTATATTTTTTACTCGTTTTTTATGTATAACAAATAGTTTTTTGCGTTTAACAAATACTTTTTTACGTGTAACAAATAATGTTTACGTCTAACAAATAGTTTTATACGCGTAAAATATAAAACACGTCGCATCACTACGCATTTCTTAAGTTGTAGGCTCACTGTCTCGCTAGTTCGTGTGACACGGCCTTGAATTTTTACTCACAGCGCGCGTCCTTACAAAGTTTCGTCTCGCCTGTCGTCTCGCTAGCTCGTCTGTCAGGGCCTTCAATTTTTACTACCAGCGCGCGTGAAGAAGTTTCACTTCAAAAATATTTTATTTGATCTGTACTAGTAATTGCTAAACATGTCATTTTTGGTCATAATAATAAATGTTGTTTCCGATTGTGATGAAAAATACGGTATGATTAACTAGTGTCACTCTGACATTGAATTTACATTTTTCATTTTACTGGTATACACCAAAGACACCAAGTTTGGATCACTTAGTATTTATAGTACCTTTATAGTACTTAGTATTTTTCGTGATGTATTAGAAAAAAAAATGTATAATTTTTAACTATATAGCATAGAAAATTTTTGAACGTATAATTTCCAGGAAAATTTATTGAGCGAGTCTCGAATTCCCACACGAATCAAGGCTCAAAACAATGGCGGCGTTCGAATTTCCTTGAATAATATGTCTAAGGCGTTTACCAAATCCACCAGTGATTTAACTAAGTCATCAGGAAATGACAGGTACGAGACGATGCCCCATAGAAGAACAAGTCGCATCACGGTAAACGCCAATTTAAATAAAAGCAGTGAAACGCCAAGCGGTATATTAAAAAATGTAGCCGTCGATTCAGGAAAGAACCTTACTGCTCAAAAATCCATCACGTTCGGAGAAATGTAAGCTGTTTGGATGTTGTCTGAATATGGTGTCCGATTTTTTTTCTTCGGCGGAAACTAACCTCCGATATTCAACTAGTTATACTTCTGTTATTAATATCAGCTATTCTTTTAATCATAAAACTACTTAAATCTGTATATTCCCTTTGTCGTCTTTAACATATCCCTTCATTTATTTCACTTAAACGATCTAATTAACTTATGTAAATACTATAGGTTAGTCCCGCTCACGTACATAATAATATAAAAGCAAAGCCAATTTAGAGAGATAAATATATTAGAACTGGGGATAAGATAATAACCTGTCCTATACATTACTATACTAATTCAAATTTAAATGGTTTTTCAGATTCCAGTGATTTATTATATTGATTACAATCTCAGTTCAGTTGATTTCAATTATCAATATATTACGCTCGCCAAGAAATCAATAATACAATATAAATATATATATAAATATATATATATTCTATTAATTTTTAATGTATTTTATATTTTAAGTTTTATACCCTCGATATCAAAGGTTGATTGTTTTGAAGCTAAATATTAGGCTTTCTCTATGGATACAACTGACTAACCCAAGCTGTAGCTAGGATATTCTATTAATTTTAATTGTACTTTTTAGACATTGTGAATGATAGTAAACTAAAAAGTGTAAAGTGTAATTGAAACCACTAATTGCGAGGTTCTGAATGAAGATTTACTTTGAAATATTTTTATATTATTTGGAACGTTTAGGAGTAAAAATGACATTTTTTGTGGCGAGGCTGTACTTTTAGTGTTGCGCTAGCGTCCGGGCACGGGTCGTCTGGCTTTCGAAGCGGAAGCATCTCGAACTCCAAGCGAATCTTCCTCCACTCTACCTTCATATGTAAATAATAGCTTTCAATCAACGATAATAGTATCAATCACATCGACTCTTTGTCGATCTCGACCTACTATAGTAGAGTTCGAGACGCTTCCGCTTCGAGTTTGAGACGACCCGTGCGTGCACGATCTTAGCGTCTGGCATCGAACTTAATCTAAATTGTTTCTCGGCGAGATTTGTAGCGATGAAAGAGCGTATTGTGGTTTATTTCGTTTACAACACGCAGCGTGTTATACGAACTGTATCCCACCTGTCTTCGTCAGTCTTTAGCTTAGTATAGAAACAACATACTGTAAAGAATAAAAGTCACTGTTACTGTAGTTATTACTATATCTCTAATTTGGTTCTGCTTTGTTTCGATTTTCATAACTTCGTTAGATATGATACGGCGTTGTTTCTTTTTCAGAAAAAAAAACAAGTTTGGTTTTTTTAGAAAATGAAGTAATTACATAGTTATCATAAAAAAATATAAAGTTCGCCATAAAGTATTAATCTCTATGTAATAACAAAATAATTTAGTAATTTATTTCTTGAAAGAACTACAGACCCGTAGCTCATCTACAAAGAATTTATGAAAGTTGTGTTGTACTTACTTATAAACTATTTCTTACTTGGATTATCCTCTGTTAGTAACGATCAAACCTTTATTAGCTGTATATGAAATTAAAGTTGTTGCTTTATATTAACGTACGTTTTTCATTTTAGGCCAATCCTGATTAAAGAAAAGACTCCTACGACAACATGAACCTCCGACTGTTAGCTGCAGTGCAATTGTGTGTACACTTTACAAATATTAAGCTAAGTCAAGCAATTTATATATATTTTTTGTATAATTTATTTTAATACATATACGAATCTAGGTTATGTTATTTAAATTAAAACCAATTTAATATTCGTGCCGATTTTAATTGTGATAATAATTTTCCCATCTACTCTGTATTTATTTTTATAACAACATTTATATTGCCAATAAAATATTGTATTAATTAAGGTATTTTATATTTTTACTTCCAAATCAAAGGTTTTGTCAAGTTTAGAAATATAGTTTTAGAAACATATCAAACCATATGCGGATTTACGCCCCGCCCCACCAGTGGATCGATCCAATGCAATTTGCTGGACATTCAGCAATTATGCAAAATTTCTAACTTAAGACGTTTTTTGAATAAACGTCTTCTAAAATCTTTAAATTTGTTAAAAATAGTCATAACTTTATTATAGATAAGTAATTTATTGAATAGTGCAGGGATGTTTTTCCAGAATATATATTTTATTTGAATTTCTGTATTAAATTGACTATTTCAAATTAAACTATATAATTTCATACTTATTCCAAAACATAATGAACTTTCTTTATCATATTTTTATGTTATATGAATTATGACCTTGCAATTTGTCCAGTTTTTTAATACCAACATGTATTCAATAACAATAATTTTCAGTCTTATTATTATATAGCATATCACAAAAAAATAAATTTTAATCTAGAGTTTAAAAAAAAGCTTAAATATGCATAGAAGAAGAAGAAATTTAGCTTTCAAGCCTCATCAACATCAAAGGCTGTTTAGCGGCGTATCACCTGCTATTTTAGTTCGGTACAATATTTGACATTTTACTAAACAACACGTTTATAGACAGATTGTATATGTTAACAGTACAGACATGGATTTTGTAAAAATAAAAAGTAAATGGTACAGACAACATAGAATAAAACAATAAAACGTAAAAATATGTACAATTGAATTATTAATTGGTTGCTTTAATCCAAAATGTAGCTTTTTAGATACCTATATTTTAGATATATATCCCGATCTTTCAAGAAAATCAAAAAGTTTTGGTTGCTCACTTGTAGAAAAAATAACTGACATGTCTGACGAAAGATTACAGGCCTCTCTTAGGTTAATTAACTGACTACATTCCTTAAGGATATGTTTGACAGTTAAAGGATTACTACATTTATCACATAGAGGCGGTGGTTGGCCCTTAAGCAAAAATTGATGAGAAAACCTACAATGTCCTAATATGTCCGTGAATTATTACGGCTTTGTGTCCGTGAATTACTACGGCTTATTTTTTTTTCGATCATAACTTGATGTGGAGAAATCACAGAAGAATGTCTTTTTGACATTCCAGAGTTTGTTAGGTTCCTCCAGAAGATCCCACTTCAGTTGAACCAGGGATTTTCACAGTCGGGCGATTTTTGTGAGTAGACAACCCGTGGAATAAACTGATAACATATCTGTAGACGTGCATTTTTCGCGTAATGATCAGCGCTTTTATTACCGGTAATGTCCACATAGCTAGGGATCCACAATACAGATATATTGGAGCCTAGGCTAGTTGCCCTATGTCGTAAATCCATTATATGTGCTTCCAAAGGATGTTGGGGTAAAGTTTTTCTATACATAGTAGAGCAGATAATGAATCCGAGCATAGCAGCCAAGAAGCCCAATGACAAGAAACAATATATATTAGAGCCTCCTTAATGGCTCTGTGGTCTAAAGCACAACCAGTGTGAACACTTGTTACTGAACCATCAGTATAAATTATGTTTTCAGGATTGCATTTGGATGATATTTCAGCAAATTTGATTCTCATAAATGAGCCAGGTACAGAGCGTTTGTCATGTACTAACAAAGATTTGCATACTACGGGAGGAGGAATAATCCAAGGCGGATTATTTGGAGGATTTCGGGACACACATGGGGGTAGAACAAATTGCGTATATGTCAAGGTCCGAATGAATCTGTTACCAGATCCCTTGTTCTTATCATTGTTGACAGTTACGTTGCCATTAGGGCGATAAAAATTCTTATATACTGGAATGAAAGGACGAGATTTTAAGGTAGCAGCATATACTAATAAAGATTCAAGACGTTGTGTATGGCGAATGTGACGTCTTTGGGCGAATGTGAAGAGTGATAGAAAAGTACATCATCTGCATACATCCTAAATTTAAGCCACCAGTAAAACATAAGGACATATCATCGATAGCAATGTTGCACAAAATTGGGTTTAGTACTGATCCTTGAGGGAGGCCCTTTTCAAGGAAGTGGGAAGAGGAGGATATACCTTCAACCCTTACTCTAAAAGTACGACCTGATAGAAAGTTTTTTAAATAATTCATCATATTGCCATTTAGTCCAATATTAATGAATTTTTTTATAAGGGAAGGCCTTGAAACAGTGTCAATGGCTGATTTTATATCTAATGAAACTGTTTGATGTGATTTTTTATCTAATGAAACTAATAATTTTATATCTAAAGAATCCTTAATAAGGCCATGAATGGATCTTGAGGGTCTACCTTTAAAACACCTGATAGTATTCCAAAAGTCGGTAGAGGAAGAAGCAGACAGAGAATCAATTATAGCAATCCAAGAATTGCGTTTAGCAAGGGATATGGTTAGTTTTGCCTTTGCTCTAAGTCTCTTGTACTGTATAAAGTTATCCTGCGTAGGATGATGTTTAAATCTGGATAGAGCGGTTTTTCTTTGTCTGATGGCTAAATGACAGCTATCTGTCCACCATGGAGCAGGTGGACGATCTGACCTAAAGGTGTAAGAAGGAATGGAAAGATCAGCTGCTTCTTTGATGACATTGACCATACGATCAATGTTTCCATTAACATCTCCAGGGATTACCGGCGGCTTATTTATTATTGTTTGGTACTTAATCCAATCAGCCTTAGACAAGTTATATATTGATCTATGTGGAATGTAAGGAGACCATGAGAGAAAACAGAGAATAATCGGGAAGTGGTCGCTGCCACACAAATCCTCTAATACAGTCCATTGTATTTTTGGTGCTAAAGATTGGGAGCTAAGGGATAGATCAATTGATGAAAAAGAACCTGACGCCATTGAGAAATGGGTTGAAGAACCAGAATTGAGCAGATAGATCATATTATTTTCCATAAGAGTTTGCATAAGAAGGCCTCTTGCATCGGTGCGAGGAGAGCCCCATATATGATTGTGAGCATTAAAATCGCCCAATAGGAAGCAAGGTTGCGGTAGTTGAGAATACAGATCTTGTAGATCTTTCAGAGTAATTTGCATTGAGGGAGATAGGTATATGTTGCATATTGTTATGGAAGTTTGCAGTTGGATGGTGATAGCTACTGCTTCAAGATTTGTATCTAAAGAGAAGTCAGAATACGCAATGCTCTCGCATGTATTAAGAGAGCAACTCCACCTGAGGCTCTGACAGCACCTTCTCTATTTTTTTTAATTATGTTAAAATGATTAAAGTGTGGAACGTCTGAGTTGTTTAGATTTGTCTCTTGGAGAGCTACGATAGAAGGTTTATGCGTATTTAATAATAATTTAAGTTTATCCCTTCGAATTATTAATCCATTAATATTCCATTGTATTATAGTGTTACGTTTTTCGTCGGTTCCGTGTGGATAGAAAGTCACAATTTATTTAAACACTATTTATTTAAACACTATTTATTTAACACTAATTAACAAAAACAATAACGATAAAAGACTTATAGAACTATTTACAAACGATTTATAACTAAGAATTTATTTTGAATTTTAGCGCTTCAACTGCACTCGTCTATTTATAACTGCCCTCTGTAGGCCACAGCCGCCGGCTTTTATATCGACAGCTAAAGAACTCTAGAATAGTCCATAGATCGTTAGGTCATAGAGAAGGTTTCGATTGTTCTCGTATGTACTACTTCATTCCAGTGGAACTCGTTTCTTCTCGAATCTTCGAATGAATCATTATTTGAAGGTATTTGCAAAGCTGGCTCCTGGTACATTGCGAAGTCTGGTAGAAATAGCAGTCTACAGTTTTCTCTCCCGATCTCAGCTTTGGGTTGTAGCAGCAAACAAGGATCTCGATTCCCGTAAATCTGAACAAGACTTTAATCATGTTCCGGATTGCACGCCAACTCAAACCATCGAGTCCACACGCCAGCTTCGGAATGGCTAATCGTGCAATGTTGTTGTTTAGCAGGGCTTCTCTCAGTTCAATCAGGGTCTTCCATAGATTGAGATTAATCGGCTTACTCGGGGACCATTCCTTGATGACCAGGTAGAAGATGTGTCTTGCTTAACCATGTGCATTGTCGGTTAGCCTCAAGACGCTTCCAACCTCTGGATCCTGTCGGCGTAGTTCTCCGACACGCCCAAACTTCTCATTGAACGTCGCAGCGATTCCTCTGGACATCCGCAAATCTCGGGCCACACAATGAGCGAGCGAATAATCAGGAGGCACGGAAAAGAGGTCTCGTTGATCTTCTTTGGTTACACCAAAGCGAGCCTTCTCACTGCTGTTGTATCGGGCCATGAAATCGTCAAAGGACATCTCCGAATCAGGGGGATCAAAGCTGCAAGTTCTCACGGTCCCAGCACGATCTTCTATTTCGCCTTAGTAGGGGCTCAAACGGTTGAAATGGACTACCCTCGGTTTTCCTTTTGGCAATTTTCTGATACGATATACGACGTTATTTCTGATACGATATACGACGACATATCCATGACTTCGTATGGCCCTTCCCACGAGGATTGTAGCTTCGGAGATACAACCCACGACGTCTCTGCGGGTTGTATAGCCACACCAACTTCCCTGGTTGGTATCCTCCATGCTCAGCTTGAATGTCATAGTGTTCCTTCATTCGGTCACTAGCTCTTTGAATATTTAGGCGGACTCGCTGATGGATGTCGTCAATTCTTTGACGTAGTGTGTGGACATAATCTTCTCCGGCGACTTCTTCTCCCGGTCGGCAACCAAATTTCAGATCACAAGGTAGGCGCACTTCCCGTCCCATAACGATGCTGGCTGGAGTTTGCTCTGTAGATTCTTGGATGGATGAACGGTAGGCCAACAGGAACAGGTGAAGAAATTTGTCCTAGTCTCTTTGGTGGTCAGAGACTACTTTGGCCAGATAACAGTTGATAGTTCTGTTCATGCGTTCAACCATCCCATCGGATTGTGGGTGTAGAGCAGTCGTCCTGGTCTTGCGGATGTTCAGGACTTCACAGACGCCTTGGAACAGATTGGACTCAAAGTTTCTTCCCTGATCTGAATGAAGCTCCGTGGGAACACCAAACTTGCAGATCCATTGTTTAACAAGGGCATCAGCAATGGTGGACGCTTCTTGATTTGGCAACGCGTAGGCCTCGACCCATTTGCTGAAGTAATCCTTCTTGATTTGGCAACGCGTAGGCCTCGACCCATTTGCTACCACAATGTATTTGTTGCCATCGTCCGTCTCCGGAAAAGCACCAGCCACGTCGATCGCTATTCGTTCGAAGGGACTGCCAACATTGTACTGGCGTATAGGGGCTGTACTACGCTTTTGTGGCCCATTGATGGCTGCGCAAGTGTCACATTTCTTACACCAGGCCCTCACATCTTCTTTGCAGTTCACCCAGTAGAACCGTTCACGCAGCTTGCCAAGTGTCTTGGTAACACCAAGATGTCCACCGCTGGTTCCATTGTAAACTTCCTCCAAGACTTCTGGGACCCTCTTCTTTGGAATGACGATCTGCCTTCTCTCCTCTTGTCCCTCCGGTCTCTCGATCACACGGCGAAGTAGTCCATTATCTATTACCAAGGAATTCCACTGGGCCCAGTACGTCTTTACGTTCGGCGAATATCTGGAAACATCTTCCCACGTTGGTCTTTGGCCTGCGTTTTTCCAGTTAATTACTAAACCTAATTCTGGGTCAATGGTTTGGTCATTTGCAAGATCTTCGGGTTGCCAACTATCATTAACCACAGTTGTTCTTAGGAGTTTGACTTCTTTCTCTTCTGCTCGGGAACAATGCTTACAGTCTTTAGTGCAAGGTCTTGCGCTTCAGGATTCTTAAACTGCAACAGCCATTTCAAAGCAGCATGGTCTGTTCTTAACAAGAACTTTCTTCTATAGAGATACTTGTAGAAGTGTTCCACTGCTTTAACTACTGCTAGTAATTCTCGTCTGGTTACACAGTAGTTCCTTTCCAGTTTTGACAAGGTCTTACTAAAATAACTAATGACTTTTTCTTGACCATCCTGGATCTGAGACAGAACAGCAACATTGCTAGCGTCGGTATCCAATATAAAGTTTCCGTTGCCCAGGGGGTAGCTAAGTATGGGCGCACTAGTCAGGGCCTTCTTCAGTGTTCGGAATGCCTCGTCAGAATCTGAGTCCCAAGAGAAACGCCTCTCGCCTTCGGTAAGTCTGGTTAATGGTTTAGCGATGGTGGCGAAACCCTGTACATAACGGCGATAGTATGTGCATAGCCCCAAAAAGCTTCTGAGTTCATGTTTGTCTTTGGGTATCGGCCACTCTTCCACTGTCTTGGTCTTCTGTGGATCTACCGCAACTCTTTGGGAGGAGACCCCATGGCCCAAGTAATGTACCTTTTCTTCACACAGATGACATTTCTTGGGTCTAAGTTTCAAACCAGAGCTCGCAAGTCGCTTGAAAACTTCTTCCAAATTCTTCAGATGGTCGTCGAAGGATTTCCCCACCACTATAATGTCATCCAGGTACACTAAACAGGTGGTCCAGTACAGTCCCTTTAACACAGACTCCATTAGTTTTTCAAAGGTAGCTGGTGCGTTGCATAATGCAAAAGGCATGACGGTAAATTGCTTTGAGACGGAGCCCACCGAGAACACAGTCCGGAGCCCACCGAGAACGCTATCTTCTCTCTGTCTTTCGGCGCCATGTCGACTTACCAATATCCACTCTTCAGATCTAAGGTAGAGAATATTGTCGATCCCGCCAGTGTGTCCAGAGTATCGTTTATCCTCGGCAGGGGATAGCTATCCTTCTTGGTAACATTATTGAGCTGCCGATAATCAACACAGAACCTGGTGGTACCGTCTTTCTTCTTTACTAGTACTACCGGCGATGTCCACAGGCTGTTAGATAATTCGATAACACCCTCTTCTTTCATTTCTCGAAGGATCTTGTCAGCTTCTTCACGTTTTGTGAGTGGAAGTCTTCTCGGATTTTATTTATTGGTCCCAGCATCTCCGGTATCAATTTTATGTTGTACCAAATTGGTACGACCTCTATGTCCTTTATCAAACACATCTTGATACTAGATTATCAGGTTTCAATTTTCACTATTTTCGTGAGATAATCCTTTAACGTCTACTAACTCCTTCACCATTTTGTCCGGAATTTTTGAATTCGAAATTTTGGAGGCTTCCACGCTTCGAATGACTGAGGAGACCGAACAACAGTACCCTAAAGGGTTCCCTACTTCAAGGATACAGAATAATAATTCATGTTCATTACTCTCACCGGTACAGTTTTCTTCGCTCGCAGCAGGGCTTTTCCAACAGCGATCCCTCGTCCTATTTCGCTGTCATGGTTCCTTGGCTCCCACAGAATAATACTTCCATTATTCATTTTACCTTCCAGGCAACCATACAAAAATATCTCACAGCGCTCAGGGATCGAAACATCTTCTGCTACCACCACGCGAAGCGCCTCCTCACATTTTCGATGTAGAACCACTTTTCTTCATTTTATTTCTTCAAAATTCCCCCATTTGAAGTTATTCAAACCTCTAATGGTCATAATGTCCATTCCGAGAATAAGTTCATCTCCGATATCTGCTACCAACACTGGATGTTCAAAACTGGTGCTCCCAATAACAAAAATAAGGCTTACTCCTCCATGGACAGCAGCGGAGCCTCCCGTAGCAGTACGTAGTCACCATTGTGTTGTTTTAGCCTTCTTCGATGTTTTAAGAATGTCCGGTCTGATGATAGTTTTCGTCGCAACTGTATCCAACAGCATAGTCCGGAACTCTCCATCACAAACCATTCACAAAAATGCTGTTGAATTTGTGTTGTAGCGAGGTGACTTGAGCAGTTTTCGTTGGGGTATGTTGGGTACAGGTCGAAGTGTGCCCCTTCATTTCGACCCTTAGTAGTTTTCCGATCTCGACGAAGCCGGTTCTTCGTTCTTCTACTTACAACGGCTTCGCACGTGTCCTACCTGTCCGCAGTTTCAGCAACGAATCGGTCCCTTCTTGCCCATGTACTGGTCCATTACTTTTCAAAACAACTTTCCATCGGATTCGTCGGAATATCTGCCGATGGACCGTACTCTTCCTAAAGACTGAGAACTTTGTTTCGCGGACTCAAATTCTAGGGCACGTGCTAAAGCTTCCACCAAGTGCGTTGGGTTGGCTAGGAGAAGTGCTTGGATTAAGGTCATCCGAGGGCGGGCTATATAGTTAGGTTAGGTCGAGTCCATACCGGTCCGCAACAATAGTATTAAGAGGGATTGACATAAGGTAATGGAATCAATGGAATCTGTTTTCTATTAGATTTATTTGGTTTAGTAGATGGAGGTAATTCGATATCCATACTCTCAGCTGATGAGGAATGATTAGAGAAACGTGAATTAGATCTAGTTCGATTCGGGGAAGATGTTGATTTTTTTCTGTAGATGTAAGGAAAGGAGGTGGAAGGGTAGCTGGGAGTTTGGTAGAGGTTAAGGAGAGAGGGGATTTAGGACAAGGGAGAGAGGATGAAGAGGAAAGAGGAGTGGAGGGACTAGAGGAAATTAATTTGGAGGGAGCTTTGGAGGGATGACTAGGAGGGGGAGGGGGGCACGAGTTAAATAATGTGGTAGAGTATTTGTTTTTAGAGCTATTATTGGTTTACATTTTTATTTATTAAAAGCAGCTGAATAGTCTATTTTTGATATGTCACACTGTATACTGATTGAAGTCTCAGATTGGTTTAAGTTTGGATGCAAAAGAACTTGTTGGAATTACAACTGAAGACTTTGCTCTTTCTTTAGCTTGATGATACGTCAGCTTCTCTGTGATACGTATTTTTTGTATGTCATATTCCATTTTATATACTGGACATCCTCTGTACCTTGGAGAATGATCTCCTTCACAATTAGGACATACCGGAGGAGGCAAACAAATTGAATCCGCATGAGTTTTACCACAAGAAGGACATAATTGGGGGTGATTACATGCTGCAGACACATGTCCAAAACGCTGGCAATTGAAGCAGCGTAGAGGATTAGGCACATATGTACGGACACAGAGTTTTAGATAGCCAACAGAAACTAAAGTTTAAATATGCAGTATCTAAATTATGACAGTTTAAATATGCATAAACTGTTTCTATATCTGTTATTGAGGTTAAAGGTTCCGAAAAGAAATATATAAAAGATTTACTGCTAACTAGGCGCCCCTTTGGAAAATATACAGGGTGGCGCATTCGTGCGAGAAAGTCCAATATCGTCGTTGACAAAGATATGAAAAAAGTTCTATACAGATGTTGTCTGGTTTAAAATGTAGTATATCCCAAAAAATATTTTGTTGTATACAGGTGTTCCAAAAAAGTTGTGATATAGTTTTTTTAAATTGCACCCTAATTTTTCTGTTCTTATAATTGGATTTAGGATAAAATTTTGCATATAGTACCTTATTTATATTTCAAGCACTATATATATATTTTTAGTAAAACTGGTTAAAACACTATATCCACAAAGTGGTTTAAAACGGGAGTGAATATAACTTTATTAATAATTTTGTCTATATATAATATAGTCTGACAATGAGGGGTACTGTGAGCTGCTGCCACCATGTGGTCTTTTTTTGAACCTTAAACTATTAACCTCTTATTTTATGTTTTTATTAAGTTTTCAAATGGTGTGAAAATTCTGGAAAAATATATACGGGATTAACCATTTAGACAAGCAATTTTTTATGAAAAATGCATTTTTATCAAAATGCTAATAAAAAAGTGCTTCCTCTTGTCGGGGGATACAATCGGGGAATACAACTGGGATATACTGTATAATAGATACTTTGATATTGGTTCAATAAGGTTTATAGGGAAAGGAAGAATGACTGGAAAATTGGGGATAAACTGCAAGTAGATCTTTCTATGGGATATTTGTATGAACTAAAGATCATAATGATAGTGTATGAACTCGTAAGTTGTTTTTTGTTGTAAGAACTTATATGTTTTAAACACACCATTAATTAATAAAGATTTATTTTGAAGTTTACAATTAAGAATAAGTCGCCAAAATTGCTAATATTTATCTTCTGTTCTTAATAATTTCTTTATAAAAATGGTTATTTCTTGTGCAGGTACACTGTAATCTTTTGTAAAACTAAAATAGGTTTCAAATTCTATTAATTCACTAGGGTTGTGATATATGTATGTATATTTTTCTTTGTGATTGTCATTCATTGTGAAATTATTTTCATTAAAAATATTATTTCAAAAGAAAATCGAATTACTAAGAGTGAGTAAGACAAATAGAAAAAAATTCGAACAAATTGAAATACTAAAAATCTCTTACTCTCACCTTGGTTCATAAACTTGTTGTTTAAAAAAACAACGCTTTATTGTACAAAAGCCAAAACAGCTTCATCGACAAAGCATTCACAAAACAGAAAAGCAAATAATAAAATAAAATGTCATACAATACAAACCAATTCAAAAAAAAATTTACGTCATAAAATTACAAATAAACATATATGGACATTGCAGAACACAGGCGTATCTAGAAAATTTTACAAAAGGAAACTGTAAATGGATAATATCATGTTATATATCATTAACCAAGAGTTATAAAATATTAAATACTGTTACGTTTTTCGTCGGTTCCGTGTGGATAGAAAGTCACAATTTATTTAAAACACTATTTATTTTAAATACCACTAACAAAAACAATAACGATAAATGACTTATAGAACTATTTACAAACGATTTATAACTAAGAATTTATTTTAATTTTAGCGTCAACTGTATATTTATAACTGCCCCCAGTAGGCCACAGCCACCGGCTTTATACCGACAGGTAAAGAACCCTAGAATAGTCCATAGATCGTTAGGTGCGTAGAGAAGGTTTCGAATGTTCTCGTATGTACTAGTCCATTCCAGTGGTACTCGATTCTTCTCGAACGAATGAATCATTACGGTGTCTATGCGTTGTTAAGGTCATCTGAGGGCGGACATAGTTAGGGTTAGGCTGAGTTCACACAGGTCCGCAACATCGTTTTCTTAGGCACATGCTCGTCCCAAGATGTACACGGTGAATGAAGGTATTTGCAAAGCTGGCCCCTGGTCCATTGCGAAGTCTGGTAGAAACAGCAGTCTACAGTTTTCTCTCCCGATCTCAGCTTTAGGTTGTAGCAGCAAACGAGGATCTCGATTCCCGTAAATCCGAACAAGACTTCAATCATGTTCCGGATTGTACGCCAACTCAAACCATCGAGTCCACACGCCAGCTTCTGAATGGCTAATCGTGCAATGTTGCTGTTTAGCAGGGCTTCTCACAGTTCAATCAGGGTCTTCATAGATTGAGATAAGTCGGTTTACCCGGGGACCATTCCTTGGTGACCAGGTAGAAGATGTGTCTTGCTTGACCATGTGCATTGTCGTTTAGCCTCAAGACGCTTCCAACCTCTAGATCCTGTCGGCGTAGTTCTCCGACACGCCCAAACTTCTCATTGAATGTCGCAGCGATTCCTCTGAACATCCGCAAATCTCGAGCCACACAATGAGCGAGCGAATAATCAGAAGGCACGGAAAAGAGGTCTCGTTGATCTTCTCTGGTTACACCATAGCGAGCCTTCTCACTGCTGCTGTATCGGGCCATGAAATCGTCAAACGACATCTCCGAATCAGGGGGATCAAAGCTGCGGGTTCTCACGGTCCCAGCACGATCTTCTATTTCGCCTTAGTATGGGCTCAAACGGTTGAAAAGGACTACCCTCGGTTTTCCTTTTGGCAATTTTCTGATACTGTATACGACGTCATTAATCCTATCCATGATTTCGTATGGCCCTTCCCACGAGGATAGTAGCTTCGGAGATAACCCACGACGTCTCTGCGGGTTATATAGCCACACCAACTTCCCTGGTTGGTATCCTCCCTGCTCAGCTTGAATGTCGTAGTGTTCCTTCATTCGGTCACTAGCACTTTGAATATTTAGGCGACTCTCTGATGAATGTCGTCCATCCCTTGACGTAGTGTGTGGACATAATCTCCGGCGACTTCTTCTCCCGGTCGGCAACCAAATTTCAGATCACAGGTAGGCGCACTTCCCGTCCCATAACGATGCTGGCTGGAGTTTGCCTTGTAGATTCTTGGACGGATAAACGGTAGGCCAACAGGAACAGGTGAAGAAATTTGTCCTAGTCTCCTTGGTGGTCAGAGACTACATTGGCCAGATAACGGTTGATAGTTCTGTTCATGTGTTCAACCATCCCATCGGATTATGGATGTAGAGCAGTCGTACTGGTCTTGCGGATGTTATGGACTTCACAGACGCCTTGGAACAGATTGGACTCAAAGTTTCTTCCCTGATCTGAATGAAGCTCCATGGGAACACCAAACCTTCAGATCCATTCTTTAACAAGGGCATCAGCAACGGTAGACGCTTCTTGATTTGGCAAAGCGTAGGCCTCGACCCATTTGCTGAAGTAATCCATTACTACCACAATGCATTTGTTGCTATCGTTCGTCTCCGGGAAAGGACCAGCCACGTCGATCGCTATTCGTTCGAAGGGACTACCAACATTGTACTGGCGCATAGGGCTTTACCACGCTTTTGTGGCTCATTAATGGCTGCGCAAATGTCACATTTCTTACAACAGGCCCTCACATCTTCTTTGCAGTTCACCCAGTAAAACCGTTCACGCAGCTTGCCAAGGATCTTGGTAACACCAAGATGTCCTCCGCTGGTTCCATTGTGAACTTCCAAGACTTCTGGGACCCACTTCTTTGGAATGACGATCTACCTTCTCTCTTCTTGTCCTCCGGTCTCTCGATCACACGGCGAAGTAGTCCGTTATCTATTACCAAAGAATTCCACTGGGCCCAGTACGACTTTACGTTCGGCGAATATCTGCAAACTTCTTTCCACGTTGGTCTTTGGCCAGTGTTTTTCCAGTTAATTACTAAACCTAATTCTGGGTCATCACTAATGGCCATTTGGTAAGATCTTTCGGGTTGCTAAACTATCATAAACCACAGTTGTTCTTAGGAGTTTCACTTCTTTCTCTTCTGCTCGGGAACAATGCTTACAGTCCTTAGCGCAAGGTCTTCTGGAAAGTGCGTCGGCATTCCGATGTTTTGCCCCAGCTCGATGTTCTGTGTCGAAGTCAAATTCTTGTAATCGTTCAATCCATCTAGCTACCTGCCCTTCAGGATTCTTAAACTGCAACAGCCATTTCAAAGCAGCATGGTCTGTTCACGGTCTGTCACTCGAGAGTGCGAGGAGGGATGGTGGGCTGCATATGGACCCGTTGACTCCGCCTGTGGTTCGGATGACGCAGAATTTGGATGAGGCAAATGGGCGTTATTTACTTGCTAGGCTGAGGGACCCTTCCATATTAAAGCCTATTCGGCTATTCCTCGCCTATCTCCATGAGCAACCCTCAAGTGTGTGTTTTGAAGGGCACACCAACACCAGCATCAAATTATTTATGGCATCAGAGGGACTTCCTAGTGACGCGGATTCCCTGCGCAGGCTGTATTATCGCTTCCACAACGTTTATGGTATTGACTCAGCTGAAGTGGATGCGGATCTTTCTGCCTTCAGGTCCTTCTTTTCAACAGAGAAACTTCAGCAGCTTCAGAGAATTAGGGAAAGTCATACCAAGTATTTATCTCCAAGTAAAACTACAAATTTTAGGTGAAATGACGCGAACAGAGGATCAAGCACCCTCTGAAAACTAGACGATAGCAAGCTTAGTAGTTTTTAATTAATATTCAGTCCTAAAGACATAAACGGATAGAATTATATCTTTTATTAGAAGAGCCCAATTTTCCAGAAATTGTTGCCATAACTGAACATTGGTTAAATATGGATGAGCCTGTATTTGTCAAAAAAATACACCATATTAACTAGATTCAATAGAAGTAACTCATCTCATGGAGGTACTATGATAATGTCTACTAACAACGACTTTTCGGCAGTAACTAAGTTCGATACTCTGATATCCGAAAAATTTTTGAATTTTTCGTCGTTTATCATAATGCTTTTGACCTCTATATTATTTGTATTTATACAAACACCTGATGCCACGTACATATTTTCAGTCAAAAATTGCTAAGTTTGCTTGAATCCCTACCTATAAAAAAGTACTAATTTTTGTGTGGCGATCTGAATATTGACTTTTCCAGTGTGTGTGCAGCTAAGGAGTCTCTCCAGTCCATTTTTCATTCTTTTGGTATACTCATGCATGTTGACTCGCCAACTAGAATAACTAAAACTGGCTCTAGTACTAAAGACTATGTCGTGTCGTCTTCTGACCCGGAATTCGTTGACTGTAGAGTCCTTCACTGAGGTTTCTCTGATCATGAGGCAGTATTGACAGAGTTTTTGCTAAAATCCAAATGCAAAAAAACCTCGCGCAAATTGGGCTGTATTTTTCGGATGAAAATTTTCTAAATTTCTCACCCAATTCCATGTCTAACAACAGAGTGGGTTGTCCTCTCGGCTGACGTCGATTCCGAATTTTCTAGATTTATGGATACCTTGTCTAATCTGGCGTACAAGGCATTTCCTCTTAGGCCTATCAAAAGTAAACAAGGTATATCCTGGTCTACTACAGGCTTGCGTATATCTGCAAAGAACATGCGCTCATTATCTCACTTTAAGAAATTCACGGACAGCGTCTTCTTTCATAATTACGTGAAACTTTATAGAAAGGTTTATCGTAAGACTATGAAAGCTGCCAAGGACATTTATTATAATGCGACGCTAGCCAAAGACGGTAATGTCGCTAAGGAGACTTGGGCTATTGTAAATGACTTAAGGAATAAGACTTCTTCGTCTGGCACAGTCTTTAATTCACCTGAAGATTTAAACACTTACTTTGTTAATGTGGCTAAAAATTTAGTGAACACCATAACTCCTTCCCATGATTCACTTTCATATCTCCCTAAAGCAAATGAGAATTTATACAGTTTCTTCCTCACGCCTGTAGTATTAGATGAGCTTCGCAGTACAATTAATAGTATTAAAAACAAATCCTCATCTGGGACTGATGGGCTTCTACTCTCAAAATGTTCTCTGAACTTCCTGAATGCACATTAAACCATATTACTACTTTAATTAACGAGTCATTCCAAAAAGGAGTTTTTCCAAACTGTCTTAAGACAGCAATAATTATTCTTCTGTATAAAGGAGGTGATAAAGATGAAGCTTCGAACTATCGCCCAATTGCACTCCTGCCCACATTATCTAAGATCATTGAAAGATTGGTTAAAAAAAGGTCTAAATCTTTTCTCCTTAAATATAAAATACTTACTACCCATCAATTTGGATTTCTAAGTAACAGTTGCACTGTTATGAACATTGAATACATTGAAACATACTGAACATGCAATGATGCTATGTTCGACCTTTTTAATAATGTATACTCTAGCCTGAATAAACATCACTCTACAGCAACAATTTTCTGTGATTTCTCTAAGGCTTTCGATTGTGTAAATCATAATATCTTAATTAACAAATTGCAATACTATGGTTTCAGGGGAGTGCCGCTCGAATGGCTTAAGTCATATCTTGGCAACAGAAGGCAGCTTTGAGGATTGATAACTTTATGTCCTCTTGTAAAGCCTATAGAAATGTGGTGTCCCCAGGGTCAAGTACTTGGCCCATTTTTGTTTCTGGGTGTTTTATCAAGCCGACCTATTTGCAAATCTAGACATTAGCGGTAATATCTGCCTCTTTGCGGACGATACTAGGTTCACTTGGAGCGGCCCAGATGTTGCGGCGGTGTATGATACTATATCCAATTACTTACGCACCATTAAATATTGGTGCGATTCTAACTCCTTGGCCTCAAACCTATCAAAAACTAAAGTTTTGTCATATAAAAGTACATACATAATCTTTTGTACTTATAACACTAACTAAATGACGGTCGTAAAATCTGTGAAATTCTTAGGACTTCTTGTAGACAACGCGTTAAAATGGGACTCTCACATTGAAGCTTTTCAAAGAAACTAAGCGCTTGCTGTTTTGCGCTAAGATCAGTTTTCTAAGGAACTTAACTTCTCAACCTCTAGAATTAGCCTATTATGCCCTTTTGAGTCACATCTTCGTTATGCCCTTCCATTCCGGGGTACTTGCTGCGCAACAAAATTTGATCGTGTTTTCAAACTTCAAAAGAGAGCAGTTCGAATATTTATTGGGACTGAACAGTAGAACTCTGCCAGAATTTCTTAAAAAATTTAAAATACTGACTCTTCCTTCTTTATTCATTTTTGATCCGTTTGCTTAATCCGCAAGCACATATCTGCTGCTATTCCCGAAAGGCCATTTTATAACTATCCACTTAGGAATGCAGAGCACGATCATTATCTGCCAACCCGAGCTCAGAACTAGTTTAAAGGCTCAATACTGTATGTACAATGCCAAAAAAAATGTAAGATCATCTGCCATTTGAAATATCCAAAGTCGCTTTCATTCTTTCCCGAATTTCGGAAAGCTTTGAAATCATATTTACTGGGGAGAGCCCTATATGCGGTAAACGCTTTTTTTTTTGTTGATGTGATATATGAAACAATTTTGAATTTTAAAAATTTTTTTAAAAAATCAGAAATTTGCTAAATAATATGAGGATCCTTTAATATGATCTATAACTTAAAATTATATCTAATTACTGCGTACTGTTCTAAAATTGTCCATTGTATATTTCTTTTGTAATTAAAACTACCCGTACTTGAAATTTTTTTGTAATTGTATTGTGTATGTTTTTTGTTGTTTGTATTTTTTGTGATTTTGTTGTTTGTGAGGCTTTGTCGATGAAGCTGTTTTGGGCTTTTTGTACAATAAAGCAGTTGTTTTGCTTGTTTGTTCCTAACAAGAAAATTTCTCATAGAGATACTTGTAGAAGTGTTCCACTGGCTTTAACTACTGCTAGTAATTCTCGTCTGGTTACACAGTATTTCCTTTCCGGTTTTGACAATGTCTTACTAAAATAACCAATGACTTTTTCTTGACCATCCTGTATCTGAGACAGAACAGCGCCTAATGCAACATTGCTAGCGTCGGTATCCAATATAATGTTTCCGTTGCCAAGAGGATAGCTAAGTATGGGCGCACTAGTCAGGGCCTTCTTCAATTTTCTGAATGCCTCGTCAGAATCTGAGTCCCAAGAGAAACGCCTCTCGCCTTCGGTAAGTCTGGTCAATAGTTTTGCGATGGTGGCGAAACCCTGTACATAGCGGCGATAGTATTTGCATAGTCCCAAAAAGCCTCGTAGTTCATGTTTATCTTTAGGTATTGGCCACTCTTCCACTGTCTGGTCTTCTGTGGATCTACCGCAACTCCCTTGGGAGGAGACTACACGGCCCAAGTAGTGTACCTCTTCTTGACACAGATGACATTTCTTTGGGCTAAGTTTCAAACCAAAGCTTCCCGCCGCATGAACACTTTTTCAATATTCTTCAGATGAATCGTCAGAAGGATTTCCTAACCACTATGATGTCATCCAGGTACACTAAACAGGTAGTCCAGGATAGTCCCTTTACCACAGACTCCATTAGTCTCTCAAAGGTAGCTGGCGCGTTGCACAATCCAAAGGCATGACGGTAAATTGCCACAGTCCGAGCCCACGCGAGAGACGCTGTCTTTCCTCTCTGTCTTTCGGTCGCCATGTCGACTTGCCAATATCCACTTTTCAGATCTAACGTAGAGAATATCGTTGACCCCGCCGGCGTGTCTAGAGTATCGTCTATCCCCGGCAGGGGATAGCTATCCTTCTGGGTAACATTCTTGAGCTGCCGATAATCAACACAGAACCTGTGGTACCGTCTTTCTTCTTTACTAGTACTACCGCCGATGTCCACGGGCTGTTAGATTGTTCGATGACACCCTCTTCTTTCTTTTCTCGAAGGATTTTATCAGCTTCTTCACGTTTGGCGAGTGGAAGTCTTCTCGGATTATGTTTGATTGGTCGTGCATCTCCGGTGTCAATTTTATGTTGTACAAAATTGGTACGACCTCTCTTTCCTGCTTCTCCTTTATCAAACACATCTTGATACTTGATTATAGGTTTCTCCAATTTTATACTATTTCGGGAGATAATCTTAACGTTTAACTAAACTCTCACCATGTTGGGTCCGGAATTTTGAAGTCGAAACTTTTGAGGCTTCCACGCTTCGAATGACTTAGGAGACCGAACAACAGTAACCCAAAAGGGTTCCCTTCTTCAAGGATACAGAATAATAATTCGTGTTAATTACTCTCACCGGTACAAATTTTTTTTTTCGCTCGCACCAGGGCTTTTCCAACAGCGATCCTCGTCCTATTTCGCTGACATGGTTCCTTGGCTCCAACAGAATATTACTCCCATTATTCATTTCACCTTCCAGGCAACCATCCAAAAATATCTCACAGGCGCTCAGTGGATCGAAACATCTGGTTCTGCCTGCAGCCTGCCGGTTTTCCGTCAAACTGTGGAGCTTAATAACTGACTTTGAGACATACTTATTTTCAACCAGTGTCGGGTTCTCCGATGATTCTTGGGGGTGTGGTGATTTGGTGTATTTGCCTTTGCTATTTGTTCTTTTCAAATTTCATTTTTTCTTCTAACCTCGTCTCTCAATCTTTAGTTATTTTGTTCTGTAGTGTAAACACTGAAATTACAACTTTCTTTTCTTTTTTATACAAAACGAAAACGATAATGCAATTTTATAAATTTGGGAACTTTTTATTTCCTTTTTTTCTTCTAATAGTATTTTATTAAAGTTGGGGCCTATATGTCTTTAGAATTTTCCGCGATCTTATCTTCTAACATGATTATTAATCTCGGGAATTTTTATTAATTTTTCACTTGATTTATTTCTAAAATATGTTTTTTTTTTTTTTTTTTTTTTTTTTATTTTATATTTTTTCCATCAATTTTTATCAATGATTTATTATTTCACATTGTCTTCTAATTTTGTTAGGACGAGTCAAGGTCACCTTCCATTTCGAAGTAACAAATGTGTCAGGTATCACCTTCCTATCTACAAACCGTCTCGCGTTCTGGCTTGCCAAAAATGCTTTTTCAATCTGTCGTCGCACTCTCTCTTTCAATATGCATTTCAGTTTCAAGGACACTTTCAAATATTTCAACAATTTTTTCAGAGCCATGGTCAGTTTTTTTATTCTTCTAGTCTATCACACACGCCACACTGACACCAATTGTTACGTTTTGGTCGTCGGTTCCGCGTGCGGATAGAAAGTCACAATTTATTTAACGATAATTATATTTAACATAATTACACAAAAACATAACGATTAAAAAGACTTATAGGAACTATTTACAACGATTTATAATAAGATTTATTTTTAATTTTTGCCGATCAACTGTATATTATAAACTGCCCCATGTAGGCCACAGCTGCCGGCTTTTATACCGACAGGTTAAAGAACTCTAGAATAGTCCATAGATCGCTAGGCGCATAGAGAAGGTTATCGAATGTTCTCGTATGTACTAGTCCATTCCAGTGGGACTCGATTCTTCTCGAACGAATGAATCATTACGGTGTCTATTCTTTAATGCGATGTTAAGGTTATCTGAGGGCGGGACATATAGTTAGGTTAGGTCGAGTTTACACGGGTCCGCAACAATACTAGACCTTCAACCAGTGTGTGAGATGATCAAAATTTTAAAATTCAAAATTGTTCGTGATTAAACAACAACAAAAAATGTCATTACCGGCACATTAGGCTCTGCAGTAAGTATAGTTTCAGCGCTTTGCGAATCAGGGAAAGATTGAAAGTGACTTGATATTCTAAGGCAAATGATTGTACATTTTCTTGGCCATTGTACAGTATTGAGCCCTTTAACTAGTTCTGAGATCGGGGTTGGCAAATAAATATCGTGCTCCGCATTCCTAAGTGTATAGTTATGAGATGGCCTTTTCCGGATTTCCGGATAGGAGAATATGTGGCTTTGCGGATTAAGGGCAAACGGAAATTCAATGAATAGAGGAAGGAAGAGTTCAGTATTATTGAAATTTTTAAGAAATACTGCAGAGAGTTCTACTGTTTAGTCCAATAAATATCGAAACTGCTCTCTTTTGAAGTTTGAAATTACGATCAAATTTTGTCAGCAAGTACCCAGAATGGAAGAGCATAACGAAGATGCGACTCAAAAAAGGGCATAATAGACCAATCTAGAGGTTGATGAGTTAAGTTCTTTAGAAACTGATCTTAGCGCAAAACAAGCAGAGCTTAGTTTCTTTGATAAGCTTCGATGTGCAAGTCCCATTTTTAACGAGTTGTCCACAACAAGTCCTAAATTCACAGGGCTTCACGACGTCAATATGGTGTTATTAAGACAAAGGTTGTATAGTAGCCTTTTATATGACAACAACTTTAGTTTTTGAAAGGTTGACGCATAGGAGATTAGAATCGCACCAAGATTTAAATGGTCTTGCGTAAGTCCTGGATATAGTCATTACATCAGTGCCGTAACATCTGGCCGCTCCAAGTGAAACAGTATCGTCCGCAAAGAGGCAGATTTTACCACTAATGTCTAGATTTGCAAATGTCGTTCATAAAACACTCAGAAATAAATAGGGCCAAGTAATGAACCCTGAGGGACACCACATTCTAAAGGCTTACAAGAAGACATACACGTATCAATTCTCACAAGCTGCCATTCTTGTTGCCAAGACTAGGACTTAAGCCAATCGAGCGGCACTCCCCTGAGTCCATAGTATTGCAATTTGTACATTACGATCTTTGATTTACAACAGTGACAGCCTTAAGAGAAATCACCAGAACAATTGTAGTTCTTAGAGTGATGTTACCTCAGCTAGAGATATACATTATTAAAAAGGTCGAACATAGCATCATTTGTGCAACTGTTACTTAGAAATCCAAATTGATGGGTAGAAAGTACTTTATATTTAAGGAGAAAAGATAGAAGTCTTTTTTTAACCAATCTTTCAATGATCTTAGATAATGTGGGCAGGAGAGCAATTGGGCGATAGTTCGAAGCTTGATCTTTATCCCCTCCTTTATGCAGAGGAATAATTATTGCTGTCTTAAGGCAGTTTGGAAAAACTCCTTTTTGGAGTGACTCATTAATTAAAGTAGTAAGATAGATTAATGTGCATTCCGGAAGTTCAGAGAACATTTTGAGAGTAAGCCCATCAGTCCCAGATGAGAATTTATTTTTAATACTTTTAATTGTACTAGGGAGCTCATCTAATGCTACGGGCGTGAAAAAGAAACTGTGTAAATTTAAAACTGTAAAAAATTTAAGTTGATTTACTCCCTATTTATTTGAGTAATTTGTATTAGTAGGTACGTAGGTATTATTCTTGTCTATAATCAAGGGTATTATATTTATATGTTTAAATCAAGTAGAATTTAGTCGAATTTAGGTATCGGTATCTTCTGTTGGATTTAGAATGAGTTTAAGCTTACAAAGAAAACATTTTCAATACGACTATGTACTAGTAGTACTAGTTTTATTATTTAATTTTATTTTTTTTCCTAAACAATTGTGTACCGTGCTGGCAGCTGCTACTCTTGCAGGGGCGGATACAGAAATTTATTTTATTTTTTTTAAATATACCTTTTAGGGCGCCATTTTTAACCCAAAAGCATAATATTTAACCCAATTTACAGATTGAGTACAGTTGAAGAGTACAGTTGCGGATACAGGGGCCCGGGCCCCATGGGCCTCCCCTCCCCTGTATCCGCAACTGTACTCTTGGGTCGGTATTTACATGTGTGGAAGTAAATCGCATAGGGATCTTATTAAGTCGAGTGAGAGAAATGCGACGGAGTGCTGTTTACGCCTTTCCCTATCAAGTAAAGTAAAATCACGATCGCAAACCGCTTATTTTTAAAAGACTGTTTTTTTCGAAAAAAAGATAACTAGATAAAATCATTAGAAATGTTTCTGAGCATCTGAAATGGAATTATAAGTATATCTTTAAGGTGTAATTTTTTTATAACGAGAAAACGTCAGTAATCGCGATAATTAAAAACTCAACTTTTTAACACATAACACGCCATAACTCAAGAAACACTTTAGATAATGAAACTTTTTTTTATTTTGAAGATAGGATCTTTTTTTTTGTTTACATAAGAAAAATTCGATAAGGTTGTTTTTTCCATTCAAAAATTGTATACAACCCATCTATTTACTTTTAGAGCATAGCAATTTTCAGCAGTCGTGTATTTTTTTATTGATAAAGATTTTCACTTACTGTCTACGAAAAAAATACAGCAGAAATATTAAGAAAGTTTCAAGAAAGACAAGTTGAAATGTTAAGAAAATAGATTTCGAGATATCGATTTTTGAATTCAGAGTTCTAATAGCCCGACCACTGTCGAAAACCTACTCAATTCCACTTATTTTTACCAAAGATGCAAGTGTTTCTAGCTTGCACTTAAAAATTTTCAAGCTATAGGGAAAAATACAAACAAATAAAGTATCACGAGACGTAATTGAATCGTGAAGCTGAACGCATGATGTATACCTTTCACTAGAACTTTAAGTACTGACAGGACAGAGGTACTTAATTGGCTCTTATATCCCGTTCCACGTCTCTTAGCAATGTGCACAGTTTCTTGATTCATTTCATCCGTTTGGTAACGTGTTTTCTGTTCTCTCTTTGTTCAGTACATTATAAACGCATTGTACTCTTATTACATACGGAAATCTTGACCCAGGACTAACCTTTGCCAGCCATTAGTATATCAGACATACCTTATATCTTTGTAGAACAAAAACCCGCTCTTTAATTTATCATCATAAAAAATTAGGCTTCCTTTGTTCCAACAAACCAAGTCTCTAGTTACTCATTTATTTATCACTAGAAAACAATTACATATCACATTTTTTGCACTGATAACCATAAAATAATAAATACAAGAAGAAGTGTCAAGTCAATGTTAAATTCATCTGATAACCACTGTCAAATCACTATTTAATGTTAGCTGTCAGTCTTTTAAGACTTCTTCTGCTAATCGTTTGGCTACTGCTTCTAATCGTTTGGCTACAATATTCCGTCTCGAATAGCGTGTATAACCCTGTATATTTGTTAACTGATAGCAAAGAATATCTTAATACCCTAGAAGTCTCGTCTCGCATCAAAATCTGACCTGTCGATGGGGCCTCGCTTTGGCGAGCGAGGCGGGACACCACATACACCCGAAAGTGCAGTCGCCCGACTCAGTCGGCGAAAAACGATCCTATCCGACTCAGACCGATCTCCCTTGCCGATCTCCAATTCACGGTTTATTAGGAATGGGCGTTTATATCGATAAAAATTTGACTAATAAAAGTAAAATGCAAAATGAAATGTATTTTGGCCATTTTTTAACTAATGTACCTGATCAGTTTTTCAATTTTATTTTATATAAAAGATAAAATAGATCACCAATTTCAATTAAATAAATATCTTACATTATTTAAGTGTATTCGGGCATTTTTTCGGACATTCGACAATTCTTTTTTATTGAAAAAAAAAATTTCAACTTTTCAAATAAATTTTTCCCGAAAAATCCTTTATAGATGTGTTTCTGGGGTCGAAATAGACTACCTCTAAAAATATTTGCAGTTATATAAGACTCACCCGGTATGTAAGTATTTTTGTAATTTTTTTACAACCGAGAAACAAACAAATGAAAAAAAGATCAAGTAAAAAAATATATAACCATGAATTTTTTTTTTCTATATAGAACATAAACAAATATAGAGCTGTTTACAGGGAGTTTTGTCGCAACATGACTAAATATCTCCAAAAAATCCTATATGGGATTTCTCCACTGCAAGAAAATCTACAAAATAAAATAGTTACTTTTTGTAAACACTTCTGCGTTAAACCCAAACGGAAACTACTTGTCAGAAGTTAGGTTTACAGTTATACAAATTTGCCTAACAAGCAAAAAAATGCTTAACGTTTCGGAAAGTTTATCTCTTTCCGTCGTCGGAAGCACAAAATACAAAGAATAAAGAAAAAAACTATTTAAAATATTTATGACTAAATATCTGTGTTGGGCTGGTTATATAGTGGACTGTATTTTTAATAGTTAGTTATTAATGTTTATACAAGAAATAACAATTGTTTTAATAAATCAAAATGAAAATTCCTGCGGCTTGCTGGGCTGGTGACAAGAAGGTGGCAAGTGACAGTGACAGGGACAGGTTCCCCCTCCGTCGCGTCGGATGGCCGGACAACGTCAAGCTCCGTTCTCAGAACGACGTCGTGTTGCTGGCGACACAGTTTGATATTTCAAACAACCAATGGGAGCTGTACTAAATTTAAAATTGACAGCTGTTTGAATTTTGTACAAATCTCATTGGTTCTTTTGACGTGTAGCTGGCGACAATCGCTGTTCTGAGAACGGGGCTTCAGGCGCAGAGATAAAGGGTCAGGAGGGGTGGTTGCAGCATTTAGATGGAGCAATTGTTGCACCATTTAGAAACTTGAGCAATCGCAGCATTTAGAACCTTGAGCCAAAACAATCTGCGTGCTTTCGCACTTCGCACCCGGCAGAAATTAAATATAAAAATTCAACAACCAAACCAAACTAAGATTCAGATAGGCCAAGTCATATACAATTCTAGATACCATACGGTCGAAAAAAAAACGACACCAGAGATGGAAATGAAAATCGCTGTTATTTTGTATGTAAAATTATATGGAGAATGTTATCGATTGTCATTTCCAAGCCAGCTGCATGCCGTTTTTTTCAGTCAACGCACATTTTGAAAATAATTTTGTCAACATACAGGGTCGTTCCACATATTTTCAAATCAAAGTTTTATATTTTTAAACGGAATACTATATATTTTTTAGCTCAGTAGATTTACCACTAAATTTCCGTTCCAAAAATATCAAATGTAATATTCTGTACCGAGTGGTTTTAGAAATATAACCGTTTTTAAAAATAGTTTCATAAATTTACTCTGCTTATTTAAAGATCTTTTAAAATTCCAAATTCAAAGAATTTAAATTTTTTTAACGGTAAGTACCGTATAATAGTGACTTTTTCAAAATGGTTGATCAAAACTTGCAATCTTGTTTGATCTGTACAGGGCGAGTTAAAACTAAATATTTATAAATTAATGTAAATCAAAATAATAATAAAATATAAATCAATGTGGGCTATCTGTCACATAATATTTGACTATTACCTCAATTTTAGAATTTTTAGAATTTAGAATGAGTGGGAGGGGGGTTAATCACTGCGACCTTACAGATCTATTGTGTCCCCCTTTCTTGAGTTATAACTCATCATACAGTCCCAGGGCTTTGACAAAAGCCAGTATCTGGGACGGTTTTATAGAGGGTAGTTCTCCATCTCCAATATCAGTCGTACCAAAGTTCATGGAATGGTTTGTCGTCTCGGCGCACTCAGTGATGAGGTGTACTGTGTGTTTCCTCATTTTCCCCACAGAATCTGCATTCGCCGTTTCTTCTTAGTTTCAATCTACTGAGGTGTTAATTGAGGAGACAGTGTCCTGTTAAAACCCCGTGACAATCCGAAGATTGTTCTTACTTAAACCCAGGAAGATCTGTGATTTTTCTTAATCATAAGCCCTCAGAAACTTCTTCGAGTGTCTTAGACCGTTGCAAGATTCCCACTCCAGGTTGCGGACGGAATCTTCCAAGTTTTGAGTTCCGCCTTGAGTTGATTACCACTTGGAAAGCAGAACGGTTCTGGTCCAGTTAGATTGGAGTGTTCGCTCCTTTCTAGCTAGATCATTTGCTTTTCATTGCCTTCTATCCCTTGGTGAGCAGGCACCCAGAGTAGGAGGACTTTGTTTTCTTTGCCTAATTTATTCAGCTTCTCTATGCATTCTTTGGCCAATTTCGAATTGATTGATACTGAGTTGATCGCTTTTAACGCTGCTTGACTATCAGATAAGATGGCTATTTGTTGTTTCCGATAGTTCCTATCTAAGATAAGTTGTACGCATCTTTCGATAGCGTAGATTTCTGCCTGTAGGATACTAGGGTAAGTGCCTATTGGTTCGGAGTATTTAGTTCTCGACCCAAATACTCCGATCCCTGTTCCCGTATTGGTTTTGGAAGCATCAGTATACCAAGTTATGGTATGGTCTTTTAACTGCTGTGCAGACGTTTCTCTCTTCCAATCCTTTTTATTGCTCAATACTACATTGAGATGTTTCTCAAAGTTGTACGTTCTTGACATATCGTCCACTGGGAGTTGCAGGAGTGGTATTTCCTCTTTGAGGGTGTTCCAAGCCTCTGATCTGACAATTCTCCCAGTACTAATTCCGTTAGTGACCATTCAATCATTGTCGCATTGGCATATCTACCAATGACAATGTGCAGTGGTGTTAGATCTAGAATGACCCTCCATTGCTGCTGTTGGACAGGTTCTGATGGCTCCTGTGATGCAAACGCATGCTAGTCTCTGGACTTTGCACAGGTTTAGTCTTGCCGTCCGTTGCTCTAGTTTTGTGTACCAGGCAACTGCTCCATAAGTAATCATGGGTCTTACTATCATGGTATACATCCAGCGCAAAATGTTAGGGGAGCAGCCCCATCTATTTCCGGCCAGTCTTCTGCATATCATGAGAGCCTTGGTGGCTTTGCTGGTAGTGTTCTTAATATGCCTGTTCCACAGGAGTTTACTGTCCAGGGTTATTCCCAGATATTTAACTTCCTGTGATGGCAGTATTTCCTTTCCATCTAGTTGTATTCTTTTCAAGTTTTTCAGACTTCGCTTTCTGGAGAATGGCACATTACCTCTATTTACTAATATTACATTTAAAGGTAGCTTCATCGTAAAATAAGATTTTAGTTAAATATTTTATTAATACAATTTTCTCATTAAATATCGATTTTAGGTATAGGAAGTGCTTATAATAAAACAAAAAGATTAAACACAACCTTGTTCGATTATGATACAAAATACAGGGTGTTGTATTTAAAATAGTGGTGAAAAATACATTTAGTTTGGACTCGCCCTGTATATATCAAATAAGATTGTAATTGATGGTAGACCGAATTTTGAAGAGGACACTATTATACAGTACTTTCTATTAAAAAAATAAAATTGTTGGAATTTAGAATTTTAAGCGGGTTATATTTTAAAAACCACTCGGTATAGTATACGACATTATGATATTTTTGGAACGGAAATTTAGTGGCAAATCCTGATAATAAAATAATAAAATTAGTAAAGCAAATTGCTAATAATAACCGCTTAATATTAGATAAAATATTTCTTCTTAAATAAGATTGAGGAATAATAAGTATTTTAATTTCTAATCCGAAAAAGTAACTCGTGTGAAGTTAGCACCCTTTTTCAAAAAATGAACTGGAATTTGAGAGTTCTGGATAGATTTACAATAGTTCTTGATAAGTTAGAAAAATAGTTCTGGTTTTCTTCGGGAGATATGACAGGGGGTGCCAACTTCACGTAGTACCCTTTTTTATTCTGGAACAGTTCTGATAGTGGAAATATATTCTAGAACAAGTTCTATAGTTCCTGACTATTGATAAAAATAGTTCTATTGTATTAACCAAGTTATGAACAAAAATATAATGGCAGCCTGCGCAGTTTAAATCGATTTTCTAGGTAAAAAATGCTTTAAAGAATAGTTCTGAATAGAGTTCTGAATAGCACCCCAAAAATTTTATAAGATGTACTATTTGATTTTTTAAAAATACCAATAATTAAAAATTTTATTGATGCCCCACTCTCTAGATAGGTATAAAAATCGACTTTACGAAGGTAAAGCAATGTTGAAAAACAGTTCTGGTTAGAGTTCTGAATAGCACCCCAAAAGTTCTGTAAGATGTATTATTTGATTTTTTAAAAATACCAATAATTAAAAATTTTATCACGACTCTATATATTATTAGATTTAGATAGATTTTTCTAATCCGAAAAAGTAACCGTTTAAAAAAGTCTTATCTCGGGAGAAATGAATATCCATCAATATATTTTTTATCTACCGGATCGGATTACACAACGTAAACATCCAGCGCTACAAATCAATTAGGTCTCACACAAAGACTTTAAAAATTATTTCCTATAAATCATACAAAATAACTCGAAAATATTATTCACTGAATCACATAATGAATTTTAACTTAGTTATTATAAATGAACTATTAACGAAGTATAATTCAAAATAGAGTGTTTCCTAATATTTGGCCATCGCTATGGTGTTTTCGCTTATCGTCGCCACGTTACATAAAATCGTAATAGTAATGAATACAACCATAAGAAAAATATGAAAAACCACTATTATCCACTAAGACAAGAAAAGTTTTTTTGTAAAATATGTACCAAATATCAAAAATTTTAGAGAATGAGACTACACAAAAAATGTCCTATGAAAATTTCCCATCTATACTAATATATAAAATCCTTAAGTGACTGACATACTGATTAATCACGATCCTGCTCAAACCACTTAACGTAAGAAGCTCAATTTTGGCATACAGGTTTATTGTAGGGTGTAGAGGTTCGATAAGAAGGGATTTTTCGAAATTCCTGTTCCAAGAGGGTGAAACCACCCCTCAAATATTACAATATTTTTTATTTAAAAAACGGTCAAGTTTCCGAAAAAAACGCTTAAATACGTATATTTTATTTTGTTTTTTTTACATATTTTAAGATTTTTTAAAAATGTATGCAAGGTGTTTCGAAAAATCTGGTCATTGATTAATCACGATCCTGCTTAAAGCGCTTGACGTAAAAAGCTGATTTTTGGAAAACAGATTGACTTTAGGATGTAGAGATTCGATAAGAAGGGATTTTCCGAAACTCGAATTCTAAGGGGGTGAAACTATCCCTCAAATATTAAAATATTTTTTATTTAAAAACTGGTGAGTTTTTCAGAAAAACTCTTAAACACGTATATTTTATTTTGTTGTTTTACATATTTTAAGATTTTTTATAAACTTATACAGGGCGTTTCATAAAATATGACCATTGAGTAATCACGATTCTGCTTAAACAGCTTGACGTTTAAAGCTGATTTTTGGTAAAGGGGGTGTAGAGGTTCGATAAGGAGGGGTTTCTCGAATCTCAAATTCCAAGAGGGTGAAAACGCCCCTCAAATATTACAATATTTGTTAGTCTTTCGGGAAAACGCTTGGACAAGCATAATTTATTTGTTTTTTTTTACATATTTTGAAATTTTTTAAAAAATCATACAGGGTGTTCCAAAAAGTTGGGTAATTTCTTAACCACGATTCTGCGTAAACTGCTTGAACGTAAAAAGCTTTTTTTTGGCAAACTTGGTTTTCGAAAGTCAAATTCCAACGAGATGAAACTACCCCTCAAATATTACCAAGTTATATAATAATATCGCCATATTGTTTTTCCTCATGCTGACATAAATGTGAGAAAATTTTATCCAGTTTGTATGTTAATGGAAATTCTTGCTTTGCTTTATCATCACCATTACAAATGATTAATTCGACGCGAACGAAGTCGTTGGTACACGCTAGTGATTTTATATAGAGCGTTGAATTCTCTACAAGAATATATGTTTCGACCCAGTATGAAAACTCGTTAAAGAGTAAAAAACTTCCAAAGTTGGGAAAAAATCCCATGTTAATCAAGTGGAAAATGGAAATTTTCGATGCTGGATGCTGCATCTCTTAATATTAATATTAAGAGCTCAAACTTTCACGGTATTCTTTTCGTCATTTTTAACATTTTCGATTAAGAGAAAAAATTGTAATTGATTTTTTTTAAACAGTCTAAATGTGTATTGTAATCTTTGCCAAAAAACATGATTTTTAATAATTTATTAAAGATAAATAAGAAGAATAATAAGAATACCAAATCTTTGGTATATCAGTAAAATCCTTGTTTATACAGGGTGGCGTCTCATACGACACAGGCTCCAAGGAGAACGATAGTTTGTATTGAAATTACACACAATAGATCTGTATAAGGTCGCGGTGATTAACTCCCCTTCTAAACATTCTACATTATATTGAAATTAATTATTTTGTGAGCATATGTAGGTTAATTTAGAGCATTTTTAAAATATATAGATTTTATATTCTATAATATATTAATTGATTTTCGGATTCTATGAAAAAAATAAATGTTAATTTTATGTTGTTTTATGATAAGCATATAACTAAAATTGAGGTTAAAAAAGGTTTATGACATATTCAACATTTCCTAAAAATGAACAAAAATTTTTAAGTCTCAATAAAAGCTAACTAAATTAGAATTTACCCGGAATAGCAATGTGTAGTTAAAATATTCAATCTACTTTAAATCAAAATAAAACATGACAATAATTTATTTAAGTATGAGAGGCGCCACTCTGAAAAAAAACAGAAGATATACATGGTTGAATAATTTTAGAATTATTTATATCTTCGTTAGCGAAGAGCATTTAATCTAAGTTTTGAGTGATTTTTTTCATATATACCTATACGTTAATTTACTTATACATTTTGCCTCATCATTTTACCCCATAAATGGCGTAATTTTAAAAAACAACAAAAAACGTGTTTAATTAAATCAAATCGAAAACTATCCACATTAATACCAAGTTTTACGCCATCATATTCTACAAAACAATATCCACAATAAACTTTATCACCCCCGTTCATTTTCGTAGCCTATTTACGAAGGATTGAGAGTAGAACTTTGTAAAATCCATTCATAAATGATGTCTAATATAGTCCCTTCAGCGACTAAGGGAAGATTTCGACATTGGAAATCCAAAAAATGACAATCAATGAAATATGTGTATGAATTAAAATAGAAAACACAACTGTCAGGGATCCTCCCGTTGCATTGGACAGCCCATAGTTTTGCACCCTTTTTTCTCAAGTAGCTCAAATTTTGAAAAATGTTGAAATATATGAACCTATTCATTTTACGTTTTATCTTATTCATTTTTTTCAAGTTTCAATTTTTCGAATATAATTATTATTCCACTTTAAAACATATATACTAAAAAGTAAAAAAAAATATTTGATATTATTTAGTGTTGCAAAACTTTCAAAAATTATAACCAGCAAAAAAGCTCTTCTATCGTATTACAAATTATAAGTCGATCGATTCGGTCTGCAACAACGATTAAACGACCCATCACTAAACTGTCGGATACATCTCAACTGCTCAGTCGGGTCAGTTACGAATTCGGACGACTACACTTTCGGGTCAATTGGGGAGTCGGGCGACTGCACTTTCGGGTGACTGAAGCCATCTCGAGCGAGGCCCCAACTTCGTGGGGCCTCGCTATTTTGCTCGGAATTGAACGAACAGACGCGCGGCGTTGCCTTGTTTTGTGTGTACTTTCTTGAATAGTTTTAAATTATAGTTTTAAATTTCATCTATTGCTATTAATCAGTCTTTCCGCTCTCCGCTCTCCGCACTCCGCAGTTTTCATATAATATTATCTATATAATTCCCGTGTTACAGTTTTGGGTGGTTTTGGTTACTGTACTCCTCCGAAACGGCTTGACCGATTTTGATGAAATTTTATATGTATATTCAGTAGGTCTGAGAATAGGTAGTTATATATATTTTTTATACCCTTAAGTGATAAGGGTAGTCCACCCCAATTTTTTTATTTTGTAAAAAAAATTTTTATTTGGCATTAAAAATACAAACGACCCTAAATTTTCACTGTTCTACCTTCATCCCCTATTTTTTTAATAGGGGTTGTTTTTTAAAGTTTTTTGTTCCCATCTCCCAAACGGCTTGACCGATTTTGATAAAATTTTATATGTATATTCAGTACGTCTAAGAATAGGTTGTTATCTATTTTTATACCCTTAACTGATAAGGGTAGCAGAGAGGGTAGCCCACCCTCATTTTTTTTAGTTTTTGAAAAGAAAAAAATGTTTTTATTTTATTTGGCATTAAGAAATACACACAACCCTAAATTTTCACCGTTCTGCTATCATCCCCTATTTTTAATAGGGGTTGTTTTTCTTTGTTGCCATCTCCGAGACGGCTTGGCCGATTTTGATGAAATTTTATATGTATATTGAGTAGGTCTGAAAATAGGTTGTTATATATTTTTATACCCTTAAGTGATAAGGGTAGCCCACCCCCATATTTTTTATTTCTTGAAAAAAAAATATTTTAATTTTTTTTTATTTGGCATTAAAAAATACAAACAACCCTAAATTTTCACCGTTCTACCATCATCCCCTATCTTTTTAATAGGGGATGTTTTTTTTTAAATTTTTTGTTACCATCTCCGAAACGGCTTGACCGATTTTGATAAAATTTTATATGTATATTCAGTACATCTAAGAATAGGTTGTTATCTATTTTTATACCCTTAACTGATAAGGGTAGCCGAGAGGGTAGCCCACCCTCATTTTTTTTTAGTTTTTGAAAAGAAAAAAATGTTTTTATTTTTTTATTTGGCATTAAGAAATACAAACAACCCTAAATTTTCACTGTTCTGCTATCATCCCCTATTTTTAATAGGGGTTGTTTTTATATTTTTTTTGTTGCCATCTCCGAAACGGCTTGGCCAATTTTGATGAAATTTTATATGTATATTGAGTAGGTCTGAAAATAGGTTGTTATATATTTTTTATACCCTTAAGTGATAAGGGTAGCCCACCCCCATTTTTTTCATTTTTTGAAAAAAAATATTTTAATTTTTTTTATTTGGCATTAAAAAATACAAACAACCCTAAATTTTCACCGTTCTACCATCATCCCTATTTTTAATAGGGGATTTTTTTTAAATTTTTGTTACCATCTCCGAAACGGCTTGATCAATTTTGATGAAATTTTATATGTATATTCAGTGGGTCTGAGAATACGTTGTTATCTATTTTTATACCCTTAAGTGATAAGGGTAGCCCACCCTATTTTTTTATTTTTTGAAAAAAAAAATTTTAATTTTTTTTGATTTGGCATTAAAAAATACAAACAACCCTAAATTTTCACCGTTCTACCATCATCCCCTATTTTTTAATAGGGGTTGTTTTTTAATTTTTTGTTACCATCTCCGAAACGGCTTGACCGATTTTGATAAAATTTTATATGTATATTCAGTACGTCTAAGAATAGGTTGTTATATATTCTTATACCCTTAAGTGATAAGGGTAACCAAGAGGGTAGCCCACCCTCATTTTTTTATTTTTGGAAAAAAAATATTTTTTTATTTGGCCTTAAAAAATACAAACAACTCTAAATTTTCACCGTTCTACCATCATCCCCTATTTTCTAATAGGGGTTGTTTTCTTGTTACCATCTCCGAAACGGCTTGGCCGATTTTGATGACGTTTTATTATGTATATTGAGTAGGTCTGAGAATAGTTTGTTATCTATTTTTTATACCCTTAAGTGATAAGGGTAGCCCACACCCCATTTTTTTTTTTTGAAAAAAATATTTTAAATTTTTTTATTTGGCATTAAAAAAATACAAACAACTCTAAATTTTCACCGTTCTACCATCATCCCCTATTTTTTAATAGGGGTTGTTTTTTAAGTTTTTTGTTACCATCTCCGAAACGGCTTAACCGATTTTGATAAAATTTTATATGTATATTCAGTACGTCTAAGAATAGGTTGTTATCTATTCTTATACCCTTAAGTGATAAGGGTAGCCGAGGGGGTAGCCCACCCTCATTTTTTTATTTTTGGAAAAAAAATATATTTTTTTATTTGGCCTTAAAAAATACAAACAACCCTAAATTTTCACCGTTCTAGCATCATCCCCTATTTTTTAATAGGGGTTGCTTTTTTAAATTTTTTGTTACCATCCCCGAAACGGCTTGACCGATTTTGATAAAATTATGTGTATATTCAGTACGTCTAAGAATAGGTTGTTATCTATTTTTTATACCCTTATGTGGTAAGGGTAGCCGAGAGGGTAGCCCATCCTCATTATTTATTTTTTGAAAAGAAAAAAATGTTTTTATTTTTTAGTTGGCATTAAAAAATACAAATAACCCTAAATTTTCACTGTTCCATCATCATCCCCTATTTTTCAATAGGGGTTGTTTTTTTTTTAGCTTTTTGTTACCATCTCCGAAACGGCTAGACCGATTTTGATAAAATTTTATATGTATATTCAGTAGGTCTGGTTTGGTTTGGTTTGGTCACGACCTATTCCCAGGTTATCTATTTTTATACCCCTAAGTGATAAGAGTAGTCCACCCCAACTTTTTTGTTTTTTTTAGACAAATTTTTTATTTTAATTGTTTTATAGGAGTGCTTATTTTTTAGGGGTGCATGTCCAAAATTTTCTTCTGGGTACTCACTTTCATCACTTAAGGGACCTCTGTACAAAATTGCATATTCCTAGTCCTAGAACGGATTTTACATAAAAATTATACAAATTTTTACCCATAGTTTTATCCCCTTAAGGAATGAATTCCAAAAATCGCTCTAATTATTCAATTACGCTACATAATAAACCTCTGTGCAAATTCTCATATTCCTTGAACTGAATTTATTGTTCCAGAACGTTCAACTCCTCATTTCACACCCTTATAGGGCGAATTTCCAAAAATTCCTTCTTAGTGCTAAATTACGTTACATAAGGATACTTCTAAAACCGATTTTAACAAATTTTTGTACAAATTTTCATCCCTTATTTTTTAGGGGATGCATGCCTAAAATTCGCTTCTAGGTACTCACTTTCATCATTTAAGGGACCTCTGAACAGAATTTCATACTCCTAGACCTTCAGGTCCTTCCTCTGAACAGAATTTCACCCCTAGTTTTACCCCCTTAAGGAATGAATTCCAAAAATCACTCTAATTATTCAATTACGCTACATAAGGAACCGCTTCTAGGTTCGCTTCTAGGTACTCACTTTCATCATTTAAGGGACCTCTGAACAGAATTTCATACTCCTAGTCCTTCAGGTCCTTCCTCTGAACAGAATTTCACCCCTAGTTTTACCCCCTTAAGGAATGAATTCCAAAACTCACTCTAATTATTCAATTACGCTACATAAGGAACCGCTGTGCAAATTTTCATATTCCTTCAACAGAATTGTTTCAGAACGTTCACCCCTCATTTCACACCCTTAGAGGGCGAATTTCCAAAAAGTGCTACTTAGCACTAACTGCTATTTTAACAAATTTTTGTACAAATTTTCATCCCTTATTTTTTAGGGGATGCATGCCTAAAATTCGCTTCTAGGTACTCACTTTCATCATTTAAGGGACCTCTGAACAGAATTTCATACTCCTGGTCCTTCCAGTCCTTCCTCTGAACAGAATTTCACCCCTAGTTTTACCCCCTTAAGGAATTAATTCCAAAAATCACTCTAATTATTCAATTACGCTACATAAGGAACCTCTGTGCAAATTTTCATATTCCTTCAACAGAATTGTTTCAGAACGTTCACCCCTCATTTCACACCCTTAGAGGGCGAATTTCCAAAAAGTGCTACTTAGTGCTAAATTACGTTACATAAGGAACGTCTGTGCAGAATTTCATACTTCTAAAACCGATTGTAACAAACTTTTTTTGTACAAATTTTCATCCCTTATTTCTAGGGGATGAATGTCAAAATTAGCTTCTGGGTACTCACTTTCGTCACTTAAGGAAACTCTGTACAAAATTTCATACTCCTAGAACTAACATTTTTTGTACAAAATTTCACCCCCAGTTTCACTACCCTTAGGTTATACATTTCCAAAATCGCTTATCAATGTTCAAATGTGCCACATCTGTGCAAAAGTTCATACTCTAGTAGGTACAGATTTTTTTGTATAATTACACCCTTTATCTAATTACACCCCTTATGGGTCGAATTTTAAAAAATTACTTAGTAGTACTCATCTTAGAGAACGAATTAATTTTTCCGTATTTACTCCAGTTTCCTAATACTAGCACAGATAACACATAATCATACTAGTTATTTTTTATTGGAATAGAAGTAATTTTTATTAGAAGGTACAAAAAAATTAAAAATCTAAAATTTTATTTTCATAGCTACGTTTTTATGGCCTTAGGATGCCTCATGTACTAACGAATACGAAATATATAATCAATACATATTTCTTTAAATATCGAGAAATAAAATATGTTTTGGCAACACCGTACGAAATATCGCCGCGCGTAGTCCTCAAAATTTAAAATATTAGCATTTTCAGGCTTCGATTATGTTCAAAAGCGCCACCGTGTGACAAATCACTAAAGCTTCCACACGAGAGTTCTTAAAACTATAATATTCTTTGCTGATAGCTAAGGGGAAATTTTTCTACTAAAAAATAAATATGACGAATGAAATCTTATAGTTAATGGTCAAAGTTAATAGTATGGGAAATATATCACAAGTAAGTCGGTAAAAATCGCCATGCAATTAGAAAATACTGTATTTAATTAGTATGGTATACCGGGTGTGTCTCAAAAGTGGCTCACCCCCTATAACTTTTTTATTTTTTCAGATCAAAAAACGACATTAGGTATTTTAGTATATAACATAAATTGGGATTGATTGACGTATTCAATTGTTTTTAGTCACTTCCTGTTTCACCGGAAATGGATACAACTTTTGATTTTTAAATGGCACCATTGGTATTTTCTTACTTTATTCGATAGAAAATGGCACTCTGAATAGAATTACATATATGCAAGATCGCTTATTTCTGGGGCTTACTCAACCGGGTCTCACAATGCAAATTCACTTCAAATATCCTTTTAGTTGATCATTGGCATGCAGACTATTATGAAAATAACAAAGCAAACACTTACTGATCTGAATAAAATTGATAGTTAAATAGTAAAACTCACCCGGGGGTACTCCGCCCCCTAGCCACTGACATTCTGTTTAATATATCCTATTCCATATCTTCCATCTAATTCAAATATTGTTTAGATCTATTGGTTAATCTTCAACAACTAGCTGGTATCGCCTGAAATAAGTATAGGGGCTTCCTCCGGACGCATATCTGCCGCTAAACAGATTCGCATCCCTAATAGTCAAAAAGACTTGCACCCTTAATAGTCAAAAGACTCGCATCCTTAATAGTCATAAAGACTTGCAACTTTAATAGTCATAAAGACTCGCACCCTAATAGTCAAAAAGACTCGAAACCTTAGTCAAAAGACTCGCATCCTTAATAGTCATAAAGACTCGCAACCTTAGTCAAAAGACTCGCATCCATAATAGTCAAAAAGACACGCAACCTTAATCAAAAGACTCGCATCCTAAAAAGTCAAAAAGACTCGCAACCTTAGTCAAGAAACTCGCATCCTTAATAGTCAAAAAGACTCGCAACCTTAGTCAAAAGACTCGCTACTTCCAAAATAGTCCAAAAGACTCGCAACCTTAGTCAAAAGACTCGCATCCATAATAGTCAAAAAGACACGCAACCTTAATCAAAAGACTCGCATCCTTAAAAGTCAAAAAGACTCGCAACCTTAGTCAAGAAACTCGCATCCTTAATAGTCAAAAAGACTCGCAACCTTAGTCAAAAGACTTGCTACTTCCAAAATAGTCCAAAAGACTCGCAACCTTAGTCAAAAGACTCGCATCCATAATAGTCAAAAAGACACGCAACCTTAATCAAAAGACTCGCATCCTTAAAAGTCAAAAAGACTCGCAACCTTAGTCAAGAAACTCGCATCCTTAATAGTCAAAAAGACTCGCAACCTTAGTCAAAAGACTCGCTACTTCCAAAATAGTCCAAAAGACTCGCAACCTTAGTCAAAAGACTCGCATCCTTAATAGTCAAAAAGACTCGCAACCTTAGTCAAAAGACTCGCAACTTCCAAATGTCAGCTCTGTGACAAAACACAACACAACCGTACTTTAGAGCCGGCCGGCCCGTCCACTACTGACCCGCCGACAAGCAGCCTGTCCTCTTACATCACAATTTTACCTGATCGCAAATATTTACATCGCTTGCTAATGAATCATACTATTTTCTCTAATCGACTTTCAAAATAGAGTGTTTTAGCATTACTAGATAAATAAATAGAGAGTTTCCGAAGAAATGCATATTCTTTATTAGAATAGTGAATAAGAAAAGCATTATTATCACGAACTTATTTTCCAAGTTTTACATATAATATGTCAACTTTTGACATTTTCTCATATGGTTTATTTGAGATTGTAATATGCGGTTCATAACGATAATTTGACTTGAAATACTAAGTGTGTGGTACCAAATGATTCGTAAAAAAATGCTTTTTTCAAATATGCTAATAAGCCACCCTCGTTTCATTTGAAAAAATTGAGATATGATTAAAAATACGATCTGTACATCTTTTAACCAGCCAGGACAAGACACGAAAAACGTCAGACGATCAAATCTATTTTTCCAAGGCCACTTGAATAAAAAATAGTGTTTTTAACACAACCATGGCACTCTACATTGAAATTTAAAATTCGATTTTTTTTAAAACAAAAATGTCAAAAGCCTCGATCCACTGTGTGCCCCCACCCTTATTCACTATAAATATAAATTTTCTAATTTACACAATATCAATACCCGTTAAATCAATATCAATATTAATAACCCTCACCGATAACATACTATGTTACCCATACCCAAATAGCTACACCACTTGAAACATTGTATATAGTATACATTTATTATTATTTCCACTACAATTTTAAACTACTTTTAAATATAGGGTGTAATCGGGAAACTTCGGCAACATATTCAGCAGATAAAAATAAGTAAAAAAGTTTGTATGAATTTATGTCCTAAAATGCTTCGTATTTAAGATATTTCGAAAGATCAACCGGCCCTCAAGATACCGTATGATCGAAAAAAAAAACAGCCACCATCAGTTGGTTGGGAAAGAATGTGGAGAAGAAAGGAGAAGTGGTGTAAAAATGAGACAATAAAGGCATTCAAATAAAACTATTGAAAACTTGTACTCGTCAGTTAACATAATATGTTAACAATAATTAACATATCATCCCCATACTTTGTTTAATATTTGTCTGAAAAATTATGGAGCAACTGAAATTAGAAATCCATTGTCTCGCTTTGAGGTTTAAAACTGACTACCAAACATTTGTTGGGTGACATCATAGATGGTGACATCAGTATGAAGTAGTAAGAGTTTTGCCGGGTCCAGACCAAGGCGACAAAAAGTAAACACGATTTTGAGACAGAAACAAGAGACAAACTTGTGTAATTCCGACAAGACAAACTTTGACAAACTGTCCACACCGCAAGGACAGAAGTACAACAAAGTGAAAAGTTTAGTTGTTACGAATGACATTTGTCTCCTACTGTTGGCAGCACACGCCATCCACACTGCGCCGACAACTTGTCGTAAAATATATGAACAAAACATAGACACTTGATCTTTACCGACACGAGACGGGACATTGAAAAGTCTCCGAATTTTGAAAGAAAACAAAAAATGAGACAAAAATGTCGCAAAAATATATTGGATTTGTCGCAATTTTGTCGTAAAACATAAATGTTTTTGTCTTGTCGTTGTTTTATCTGCTTGGTTTGGACCCGGCATTTGAATCTTGATGTTGCTTGCGTAGATAGGTTAGAGCGCTTGCACATACACCGGCAAAAACGGTTATGTAATGTACAGGGTGGGTTAAATTGGACGCTTTTAAAGGAAAACGCCCTTTTCTATAGAAGATAGACGAAAACTAATATCGGTGTCTGGAGCTCAATTTTTATCAAAAACATTTTGATGAAAACCGCACATCGATATTTGTTACCGTTTCGGAGTTACGGGGTGTTTTTCAAAAATGTGCTTTTTTGACAAACCGCTGTAACTTTTTTGGATGGAAAATTTTGTATTTTTATGAAAACCTTTCCAAAGCACCTTTTTTGGTAGAATTTAATGGTTTAAGTGATTTTTTTAATTAATAATTTAAGAGTTATCAACAGAAAAATGTATTTTTTATTTGGGTCACCCTGAATATCTTTAATTAACCGAAAATAACTTAAAATTATCTTTCCAAAAATATTGCACACTTGATATTTTGTTAGAGTCCTCTTCGAAATACAGTATTTTTAAAAGTTCTCCACTTTTAACAGTAGGTAGGCTTTGGACCCCTTATTGATGATCTGCCCCTAATGGAAATCGAAAACATATTTTTCCAGAAAGATGAGGCTCCGCCTCAAAACGCTGAAGTTATCAGAAAATTTTTACAACCAATTTCGAGAATAATTGAATAGCTAACCAAGATCCCAACCGTTTGGCCGCCGAGGCCGCGGCCGCCGGAGTTGGTGCCTATGGATTTTTATCTTTGCGGAAGAATAAAGGTTCTTATTTTTAAATTTCGGTTATGCGAGGGTATCTTTCACCCCCACTGAGTTAATGAATTCCGCGAGAAATGTTCAAAAACGGTCCCGTCTGTGCATAACAGAAGATGGTCGATATATCGAACACCTATCATCGATCACAAGCAAAATCTCATGCTTTGGTTTGCTATTAATTTTTATTGTTATTAGGTATAGTTTAAATGTGTTGATGTTGATGTCAATATAGTTTAAATTTTTATAAAATTCTGTATCTCTCATTGCAAATATTATTTTTGTTTTAATTGCTTCTCACAGCTTGACTTTTTTGCATTACAGCCGGCGCCGTTCAACGCCTACTTATTCAAAGTGGGCGAATTTTTAAAAACTCTATATTTTTAAGAGGAATGGAGTAAAATATTAAGTGTGTTATATTTCTGGAAAGGTAATTTTAAATTATTTTCAGTTAATTAAAAATATACAAGGTGTCTCAAATAAAATATCATTTTTTTGTGGAGATTTAAATCTTAAATTATTAATTTTAAAAAAATTATACTTAAATCATAAAATTCTACCTAAAAAAGTGCTTTTGAAATGTTTCCATAAAGATACAAAATTTTCTATAGCAAAAAGATTACAGCGATTTGTTATAAGTGCACATTTTTTAAAAACACCCCGTAACTCCGAAACGGTAACAGATATCGATGTGCTGTTTTCACATCATGTTTTTGATTAAAAATGAACTCCAGACACCGATATTAGTTTTCGTCTATCTTCTATAGAGAAGGATGTTTCCCTTTAAAAGCGTCGAATTTGACCCACCCTGTACATATTCAGAACTACAACATATTCCGAAATACACAAAAACGATTTTTCAAAATTTTTCGAAAAAAATCCTTGGCATCCCTTATCGATTTTGTCAAAAACCGAAATGTTTCAGTGGCAACTAAACTATTCTTACTGATAATTCGTTTTACGTAGAATTGACGTCGTAAACCGTTTTTCTATATCTGTTACTAAAAACGGTTAGGGACGATTTGTTAGAACTAATAAATAATATTCAAAATTTTAAATCGGTGTACCTATCTGAAAACCTCATTTTTTACGCTCCAAAGAGAACTGTTTGTTCGACGCAACAGTTCCTATGTCACCGACCCCAAAGGGCGTCATGTACAGGGGGGAATTTTAGTTCCTTGGGAGGAACTAGTCCCTTAGTTGTAGTTCCTCCAGAAGAATAGTTCCTTGAAGTAGGTCTTTAGTTCACAATAGTTCCCGACTAACATTAGCTTTTTTCGTTTTTCTGTTATTACCGATTCGGAACCGTCCTAGAATTGTGATGCGTATGCGCAGAAGGAAATATGAGGACATTATTTCATTTGCGCATGCGCTGGAGAGTTCTAGGACGATTGACATCCCCGTTGCTTGCTAATGGGTTTCGTTGTCAGTCAGAACTATTCACAGTATGATCTGTATAATTTTTATAATGTACGGAGATATAACGAGACGTGTAATTGTGTATGTTAAAAACATAACACAAACTAAAAATCAAAAACAGTATCCACGACAATTTTCTGTGGTAATAACGCCGCGCCGGCTGTGGCAATAGACCAGGCCGAATCCATCGTCGTCGCCTTGTAATATATCTCTGATCTGCCGACTGAATAGATTCCCGTGAACTAGTCTTTTAATAGTTCCTCTATGTCCGGATCCGATAACATACGGCTGGCACTGCTCACGCCTGCCTAGCATCAATAGCGCTGACTGATCCATACGTAAACTAGTCTTTTATTTAGTTCCTCTAGTTCCTTTAGGTCCGGATCCGATAACATACGGCTGGCACTCCCCACTCCTGCCTAGCATCAATCGCGCTAGCCCGATCCGTACGTACGACGTACGTAAACTAGTCCTTTATTTAGTTCCTCTAGGTCCGGATCCGATAACGTACGGCTGGCACTCCCCACTCCTGCATACCATCGGGCTACGCGCGCTGGCTGATCCGTCGCCGTCGCATATTATTATATATCGGTCACAGTCTCGATCCCGAAATAGGTCCTGAGGAACTAGTTCTTTGAGAAACCAGGAACTAGTTCCTTTCATTCCGGGGTCGGAATAACTCATTGGAACTAGTTCATTCACGAACTACACACCTCTAGAGTCACGCGTCACGTGAACGTCAATCCGTTTCGACCATTAATCCTAGCATCTGTTTGTTTAGCGATCATGCGGGGTGAGATCGCTGAAAAAAGTTTCACATCTGGCAACCAATGCGCCCTTTTGGATTCAGATAGTACATAGGTAGACGAGTCTAAAAAGCTCGGGACACACATTTTTCTGGCCCTCTAGCGGTCTTGATGACGCAATCAAAATGGCCGCCAAAGTTTTGAGATACGCTTCTAGATTTCCCGTTATAACTCAATTTTCCTTTCCGATATTAACATATGTTTTTAGCGATTATGAATTAGGAGAAAACATGCTTACGAACGGTGTATTTGGTTTTATAGTTTAGGTTCACAAAACCAAAAATATTTTTTGGTTTTTAAGAAATTTTATTTTTTATTTTGTGTATGTGAAGGACAGTGCTCGGATAGTGATCGGTAATCATAAGTGAACGGGTAATACAAATCCTCTACTCTGGATATGACTTCTGTAACTAATCTTTGAAAGCTACTTTACAGTTATACCTTGAGTGTGCTTCATGGGTGCGATTTTAAAACGGAAATCAAAGTTTTGTCTTCCGAAAAAAGCTATACTTTATTTACTTATTCATCAAAAATTAGTTATTAAATTTTTTGCTTATTAGCAGGTACAAAACCGCTGTATTACTTTTTGAAATCTATAAATTACATTGCTGCCTTAACGACTACATTGTTTTGGCAGATGTTTAGCAACTGTTTATGATAAAATAGAAGATATATATACCGTTGCGCGTTGTAAAGGTAATTTTTTTGCGAAGAAAAAAGTATAGAACACATTTTTAGCTATATATAGCGAATTTCAAGTTATTTAAAAAAATCTGACAAAAAATTTAAATTAAAAAAACATTTTTTTAAGTAATACCGTTAGGTTAGTATTTTTGTTATTTTAAACGTAAATAATTTTGTGAAATATACCATTAAAAAGCGCGTTTCCTCCTCTTTTATAATCACTAACAATATTTGTTTAATATCGAAAAGTAAAACTGACTTATAGCGGGAAATATAGAAGGGTGTTTAAAAATTTTGGCGGGCATTTTGATTACGTCATCAAGACCGCTAGAGGGCCAGAAAAATTTGTGTCCCGAGCTTTTTAGACTTGTCTATCCATGAACTATCTAAATCCAAAAGGATGCGTTGGTTGCCAGATGTGAAATATTTTGGGATAATTTTAACCTAACATACCCCACTTTTCTTTTCAATTTAATTAAATCCTTTTATCACTCTTAAAACACTATATATAGTCACTTTGATATTTGCCGACGTTTCGTACAGAAAATTCCATCACCAGAATATTTTATGCAAAAAAAATAAAAAATAAAAATGCAATACGGCATTTTATTGAGCATCAAATTGCGCAACTTTTCCTCCATTTAACCGATCCTGTATCTCTTACGGTTTCCGAAATCTCAATAATGAGCGTCGAATTCGAGCCACCCTGTACAGATACATCGCAACTAGGCATCGCAAGTTGTCCGGACGAATCTCGGCATAATAGAATTTTCCGAAGTTCGGTTAAGAGTTTTCATCACTCCTAAACCTAAAACGCCGACAATCTTAATTGTATATATTAAGCATGTAACAATAATAATATTTAGGCTCGATTACTTTTGATTTTGCTTATTCTTTTCTATAACCAATATTTCAGTCAGTAAACTGACTGCGAAAGAATTTTGTTCATAAACCGCCCCTGTCAGAAACCGTATATAAACCCAATATAAACCTACCTTAATCCCACTTCAATAACTGCGTGAAGGAGTACTGAGTTTTCAGATGGACACCTGTCCACACGTTCTTTTCGTCGAGGACATGTCGAGGATCTCTAAATGTCTGATTGTATGGAAATGGTGTATCGACGTTATTTCAAACCCTCTACAGTTAAAATTAAACGTGACAAACGATCGATCTGTCATTTCCATGTTTTTGTCAAGTTTTATTCATATATTCCAAAGTAGGAAAATAATAATTCATAATTTGTAATAATTTATCATAATGTAAATCATTTTACCGCTCACATTAAAGAATTAGGATGTCAATCAACAGAGTGCAAAAATTACTCTTATCTGAATATTGTGATTTCGACGATATGGTGCTCATTGAAAGCCCATTCGCACAGACAACCAAAGAAGGTACTGGAATGCGGCAAGTTCATTTAGGTAACTGTTCTTGTTGTATTTAAACTCTCTATATTTAAATTTACTATGGCGTTATTCCTTCGATAGACGCGTGTCAAATTTATAAGTGTCTTCCTTGTCAATATTGTGTCATTTATTTCCCATATAAAATTAGATTTAATTCCAGGTTTAACTCCATCCAAATTAATTCTAGCCACCGACGTTCTACCTCCTGTATCGAATGGTAATTTTGCATGCAGTTCTTGTATAGATCCTGAAATCGAAACGTTTGAATTGATAGCTATTTACCCAGTCGAGTGCGTGAATTTAAGTGTATATAGAAGAAAGAAAAGGCAAGCATTAAAGGCCAGATTTTGTAACAATCGAGTACTATATTTTGAATTGGGGGGCTTTGAGCGACGTAGCGTAAGTAAATTTTAGAAATGTTATTACAGTAAAAAATTAAGCTCCGGTTTTCTTAAAATAGTTTGAATATAATTTACATAATTAAAATATTGACCAAATCTATTTTACGCGTATAATAAAATTGCGTAGATAATATTATTTCGATCTGTTCAATAATAATCTATATATTCATAGATGTTTTGGAACTTGTGGTGTGAAAAAGTAAAATTTTTTTGTCCTGGTGTGTCGGACTCATCTCGCTCTGAAACATCAGTTGCCACTTCGACTACACGAAGCAGCTTGTATTTGGTGGATAAAAAAGTTGTAATTTTTAATGGTGCAAAACAATTGTGGTACAAGTTTGGACCGAATCCAGGTATAAGTACAAATCATCTAAATGAAGTTCTTTTGCAGAACTCTCAGGTACTAATTTTATCTATAAATTATTTTTACACTTCCTAGTCTGAAAAGATTTCGTATTTATTTTAATATAGTAGATCTCAACAAGGCTATGGACCGATAAGAATTTATACTTAGGTGAAGATAGAAAAGAGTCTTCTTTGGATTATAAACCTATCACAAAAATATCTTTTAAACTTACAAAATCCAAAGAATCTCCTAGGTAAGTGTGGTCTACTGAAAAAGATAATGGAAATATATTACAAACAAATTTAGGTATAAACCAGTTGAAAATATACCGTTAGTAGAAGAGAAACACCTTGCTTATGGCGATAATGTTCAAGTAAATAGGTTTGGATCTGGTGTATTTGAAGGTTGTGGAACAAGCCTTTATCTTACTTTAGATAAATATGTTAGTCCTACACATTACAGTTCTAGTTCAACGGTAGTTACTAGTATGGATCCTAAGTCCATAAATTACGATGATCTTGCTGAAACATCTGTTTTGATTTGGGAATATTACTCATTTAGTAAAGAACTCAATGGATATAAGTAAGTATAGTCTATAAAATGATTAACTTTGAATTTTGACCGTTATTTTTACCAACTTGGCAAATATAAAATCCCTCTATCAAAAAAGTTACTGCTATTCTTTAAATTGAGTGCCTGAACGAATCAAATAGGTAACTCTTTTTACTTTCGTGAAATAGAAAAGGAAAATAATAAAACAAGTGACAGTTCTTCCTCTTCTTGCAAAAATCAACACGAAATGACATAATTGACAAAAGTAAAATGTCATCAGCTTTTGGCATTTCTAAATATCAGACCAATGCCGTTTCTAATAGAACAGCCTCGGAGCGAGAATTATGACGTCACGCTAGTTAGATACTACGGATTAATAAATATGTTGTAGAATACATGGGAAACATAATTATTCCTCGTATTTTTGGTTTGTATTTTAAAAACGATATAGTTTACATGAAATATACATAATATACAGGGAAATTATAAGAACTTTCGTTGCACGTCATCAATGACACCATGCGTCGTCTTATGGAGTTTGTTGGTGGTCGTATTATGATGTGCAATCAAAGTTATTTTAATTTACCCATTTATACCTATTCATAGTAATAAATACTTTGGCAAATAAACTATGAACCATACAAATGCAGCAAATGTTTTACAATATACAAATAATGAATAGGTACATAAAATAATGGGTAAAATGTAAAATATATTTTAAATTTGGGGGTTTGAAAATCGATCCAATTTAACAAAAAACATTCAATATCTACTAATAGTGATGTATTATTATTTACATTCACAAAATTTATATGCATATTTTGCAAGTATTAATGTTCGAAAAATTATATCTGCAAATAATACAATATCATAGAAAAAAAGGCGTCAGCGATGGCTATAAAATAAAGATCGCTGTCATTTTATATGTAAAATTATTCTAAAATTTTTGATTTTCTTGAGATTTAGGTTCGGGAAAAACGCTGATTAAGTTTTCATTTTTTTACATTTGGTTTCGGCTAACATTATAGCCTTCATCAGTGTTGTGTCATATGAAAAAAATAGTCGAATATAATCCGAAAAATTACATATAAAATATACTAAATATTTATGTTACTGCAAATGTCCGAAATGCGGTAAAACCTAGGATTTACCAAAAGCAAGTAGTAGTAAAAACCAACCAACCCCACCAAATAACCACCTAACCAATTCATTAAGACCCTCCAAATAACCAGGCTAACCAATGCATTAACACCCTCCAAATAACCAGGCTAACCTAATTAGTTAATGCTTTTGGTAAATCCTAGGTTTAGCGCGCTTATCCTAGGTTTTTTGACGCATTTCGGACCACCCCCCCCCCATTTACAGTAACATACACAGTACCGTTACAGCAGGGGTGGGCAAAAGCCGGCCCGCGGGCCGGATCCGGCCCTTTTGCTAATTCTATCCGGCCCGTTGAAAAATTCCGCACGCAAATTTTTTTAAACTCTTTTATGAGATTTTGTTGACATCAGCATTATTAGTGTGCGTACTGTATATATAATAGGCTTAATAAAATGGGCGGTCGGTTAACTACACTAGTGTGGACGATGTCGCGATCTTGAAACAATCCTCGTGTGATTCTCAAGTGGGTCGCTCACGACGATAGCTCTCAAGGCGGTTTTTTCGTTGAACACAAAGGAGATCGCGCTAGGTTCGAAATGCATGTGTGGACGGCATATCAGTGGCGGATCTGGGGTGCTGTCATAGGTGAGGCGAAAATATAAAATACACATACCGATGTACATGCAAAGTAATTTGTATTTAAAAAATATTCTTGTTAATATGAAACATAAAATAATAATAATATTTACAAATTTACATGAATTACCTAGGCCATCACCCATAATTAAAATAAGCACCTTTTTAAAATACCAACTCACATCATATTTTTCAATTTCCACCCGATTTTCACTCAAAATTTTAAAAACGAGATCGATGATATCGAACGGAAACAAAATTAAAACGAACCTAACCTAGAAATTCAGTCCTCTCAACCTGTCTAATAATGGGAACTAAGATCTACGTTCAAATAAAAACTATCGAAATATTTGATTAGATAGTTAATCCAAATTATTTTACAATAGTATTTGACAGTAGTACATTATTTATATAGGTAATAAATTAATTTCTTTAAATTATCGGAAAAAAATAAGAAAACTAACCGCTTGGTAATTTTAGAATGGAAAAATTTTTCGATATCGATAGTTCCCAATGTTCTCATTACTAGACCTGTTGTAATACATCGGTTCAATTCGGGTCTATTCAGCTAAAACCGATATCGCCTCATCCGGACGAATTTTGACCAACCAGCAAACGCCGATTTCCTTTTCCTTGCGGCTCACTCAGTCACTCCCCGCAAACACCAAAATTTAAGGAATCTTGAGACGAGAGAGATTTTATCGGACCTTTGCATTTGCAACGAAAGGTATTCAGCACTCCTCTCACTTTTCGAGGGACGACAGGTCGCACCACGCGTATTGTTAATTTTGATTTAGTACTGATCGCATACTCTTTTTTGTTCGAGTCTAATATTAGTTTGCAAATATAAAATTGAAAAAGTGGACTTTTTGTAAGTAAAATTTTAAAACACTGGTTTTATTTTATTGTATTAATTAAATTATAGGTTTGTAGACCTTTGTAAAATGAGTCAATCTAAAAAAAGAAAAGTTGATTTGGAATGCAGAACTTCAATGAAGCTTGGATGGTAAAATATCTTTTTACAAACATAAATAAAGAAAGCAATTTGTTTAGTTTGTCAGGGAAACAATTGCTGTTTTAAAAAGAATACAATTTAAACAGGCACTTTACAACAAAACATCCAAAATATGCATCACATTCTTTAAAAGAACTTCAAACTGTAGCAGAAAACTTAGCAAAAAACTTGAATAAGCAACAAAATATTTTTACCAAACAAAGTAATATAGAGAAATCTACCACAAAAGCAAGTTATGTTGTCGCACACAAAATTGCTAAGTTCTGTAAGCCGTTTTCTGAGGCAGAATTTGTTAAACAATGCATGGTACAAGTGTCGGAGATATGTTGTCCTGAAAAGAAACATATTTTTGAAAATGTAAGCCTTTCAAGAAGAACAATAGTACGACGGATTGAAAATATTTCAGGAAACTTACTTGACCAGCTAAGAACAAAAATGGCTGATTTTACCTATTGTTCTCTGGCTTTAGATGAGTCCTGCGATATTACTGATACAAGTCAATTATTAATATTTATTCGCGGCATTAACAAGAACTGTGAAATTAGCGAGGATCTTCTTAGTGTGCATCCAATGAAAGATACAACTACTGGTGAAGACTTCTTTCTCGCTGTTGAAGGGTGTTTAGTTAAAGTAAGTTTAACTTGGAATAAAATAGTAAGCGTCACTACGGATGGTTGTCCTAGTTTAACAGGGAAAAATGTAGGCTTACTTAAACGAATTCGCGACAAAGTAAAAGAGTTACAACCAGAACACGATATATTATTTTTGCACTGCATTATTCATCAAGAAGTGCTATGCAGAAAAGTTTTAAAATTGAATCACGTCGTTACTGTTGTGACCAAAGTTGTGAATTTTATCCGAGGACGTGCCGTAAACCATCGACAGTTTGTTGATTTTTGAAAGAAATTGAAAGTGACTTCTACGAAATTCCTTATTACACTGAAGTGAGATGGCTTAGCATTGGTAAAGTTTTGGACAGATTTCAATATTTGCTTGATGAAATAGTATCCTTCTTGTCGATAAAAGAAAAACTACATGATTTTCCTGAATTGCAAAATAGAGCTTGGCTAAACGATTTCTCATTTTCAGTAGATATCGTAAAATATTTGAATGAACTAAATATAAATCTACAAGGGAAAAACCAATTCGCTTTCAATATGCACTCAAACGTCAAAGCATTTATGACAAAACTCAATTTATTTACTGAAAACTTTAATAATAAATTATTAAATCATTTCCCCTCATTGCAAGCACGGCGAGAATCATTGAAAAATACAGATTTTTTTAAATATAGTGCAATAACACAAGACCTGCATTCTGAATTCCAAAGAAGATTTCGAGATTTCAAAGCTATTGAAAAACCTTTATCATTAATTAGCCAACCTTTCAATTTCGATGTGCAAGAGGCTCCTGTTGAAATTCAACTAGAACTAATTGACTTACAATCAAATAATTTACTAAAAGAAAATTTTCACTCAAACGAATTGAGTGCTTTTTATGGCGCTTTGAATAACGAACATTTCAAACATTTTTTGAACTATGTTCAAAAATACCTTGTTTTATTTGGTTCGTCATATATTTGTGAAAGAACTTTTTCTTTAATGGTTTCCACGAAAAATAAATATCGATCACAAATTACTGACGAAAATCTACACTCGGTATTAAGGATTGCTACAAGTGATTTGGAACCCAATTTTGAAGAAATAATGTCAGATGAACATTCGAGATTCACGTTTCGCATTAACTTTAAATATTTATTTTAACGTTTGATGTTTTCTTTTCTTTTTGAATTCTATTTACTATTATATTTACGAAATGCAATATAAATGTTAAATTGTAATAACTATGTGTCAATATAAAATAATTTGTATCGTTAAGACATAAATAAGTAACAAAGTAAAATGTTTCATTGACTGGTTTATCTAATAGCCATTTATTTATAAAAATATTTCTTTAAAAATTACGTGACATATTTTATTCAAATTGAAATGATACTTAGTGTTTTTGTCAAAAAAAAATTGGCAGGGAAAAAACTCCATCCAAAACATCCGCTTGTGCAAAGCATATGCGGTATAGTCTTTCAGCCCGGGGGACATTTTGAAAATTTCATTTTGGCCCGCGCTTTAAAGTATTTGCCCACCCCTGCGTTACAGTATCATACCGATCGGGACAGGTCAACTCTGCGGGTTGGATTTTAACGTGTAAGACAGTGATGTAGACAGCTTAATGGCAAATCAAATGTATTAAAAAGAGAAGAAAGTTGGGTGGGTACATTTCTTCTGAGCGGTATTGCCGGATTTTGCATCAAAATTTCAAACCGCAAAGTAGACGTTTCAAAAAAATGTTGTATCAGGGTTGGATCTGGATTTTCGACAATTAGTTACTCATTTTGCTACAACTGTAATAGATTACATTTAGCTTAGATATATTATCTTCATTTCAGTAGTATAAATAAAAGTTTTTAACATAGTTTATTTTATTCTAATTTATTTAAGGCTAAGATAATAGATTTATATCGGATCGACAAGAGAAAGGCTCCAGGGCCGCGTTAAGGTGATTTGGTACTCTAGGCACCATTTATTTTGCCGCTCCCTTCAACTAATAAAATTCAAGTAAATTTTGTTATTCAGCCCGCCCCCTAGGCAGCTGCCTATCTTGCCTAATGGATAAAGCGGCACTGGTCTTGGGTCAGCATTTACGCAGGGAGGGGTAAACCGCTGGTGTATTTTGGTGTACAAGATTTTGACATTACTTGGTATTAGTAGTATTAATCGTGGTATTAGTTGGCATTTTTTCCATTATACGTGGTATTAGTGTACAGAAATTTGTCAGCGGCTTACCCCTCGGCATTTACCTACATGTGTAGAATTGAATCGCTATGGCGATGTTGTAAATCGGAGAGAAAAAAATCCAAAGTTTATTATATCCACTAAATGCGACGTTTTACTTCATGTGCTTGGGAAAATTCTTACTCTTCTCTCTTATATCACATTGCACGGAACACATTGACTGTACTCTTCGTACACACGACAATTACTGTCCTCCATTCAGGCAGTTGTGCAGCTCTGAACTGTTCAAGAACGCGATAATCTCACTCCATCCAATTGAGTCATAAAGTTCAGGGCCCGAATTCTGTAACTTTGACATAAAAACGTTACGCTTTCAAAGCGGTGAGCGAAAGTATGCGATTAGTGAAACGCCAAGCAGTCGATTTTGGTATTCTCGTTGCCGTGCGAATCGTTTTCTGGATACACGTTAAGCACATATTGACACCATCGCAATTTCGCAGGTAGCTAAGAGTCAAATGTGAATAAAACAATGAAAAATGTCAATGTTACGTGAATTTCATAACCTATTGTTGAGATATGTCAACCTATTTTTCTATGGATATGTCATTACTCTTATTATACGAGGGAAGTGTTGAAAACGCTTCTCGGCATTTTCGATATTTGGAACAATATTTATAGCTGCCAAGTCGTAAATTATCAATTACTTATTAAGGAATTTATAGAAAACGTAGTAGTTTTCATTAAAGATGCTCTTTAACGCACAAAATCACAATTTTTTCGATTTTCACTGACAGTTCGACAAGCAAAACGGTCCTTTAAGGCAACCGTTTTCAAAGCGCTTAGCGCAATCAGTAAAGACGCCAAGCGCGTCAGATGAGAATACCCAAATCGGTAGTTAAGTGCGCGCTCAGCGAAAATTAACGTCATATACGCTGAGCGTCTAAAAGCGCTTATCGTTTTCTAAGTTACAGAAGTCGGGCCCAGAACTGTTCCGCGCCATATGGAGGCACGAGGCTATCGCGCACAGCTCCTTTCAGAACCATTCTCAAATAGCCCAGAGCGTAAAGCTCTGGAACTTGAAATTCGCAAATGGAGGACAGTAAATCGGCACCCAACGCCGTGTGTACGTATAATTAAATAAACTAACCGTAAAACATGCTATTACTTAATCACGTACATCCGCAGTTACTTAATAAGACAGGTAATCAATTAGTTACATAATGTAGTAAATAGCGCAAATTTTATTGTCGACCGATCCGACTTAATAGGTAATAAACTTCGCATTCTTCTCTCGTATTATATAGTCTTTTCTCTCTCAGTATATCGTATTGTACTGAACATGTTGACTGTACTCTTCATATACTGTCATGTATATTACTTATAAAGTAATATACATGACAACTGGCACCCAAAGCCACGTATTATTAAATATAAACTAACCTTTTGGTTAGTTTATTTATTGGTTATTTTTTGCTTCTTTATTACGTTAGTGACGTACATCCGCAGTTACCTAATATGGCAGATAATCAGTTAATTACATAACGTAGTAAATAGCGCAAATTCTTTTGTTGACATGTCGACCATTGTAATCAGTATAAGATTATGTATTAAATAATTATAGAGGTGTATATGATACATTGATAACGGACAAATGATTGATTATATTGTTAAGTGCTATAAACTAGTACAAAATTAAAAAAGTAATTTTTAAATAAAGTTAAAGTAAGTTCTGGAAAATATATCCACATTACTATTATTAATGAGAACTCTTATCGATTTATAATTTGGGATAAACATTGCCATGAGTCATCTTTTTATTACTTTTGTCAATTTTCTGCAGACGGCTTATAAAACACAGGCACATAAATTTATTGTCAATTCAATTCAATTTATTGATAATTTGATTATAATATGTTCTTCAAATACCATTTCGGTATTCATACAAAACGGCTTTTTATTACATCTATGCCGTACTTATCCATCAATAAATATTTCTTACATGTTAGAATAGAGCAGGCCCTAAAATTAATAAATTTAAATTTATTTATCTCTACTCATCCTTGACTCTGATGGACCTGACATTATGGCCGCTGACTAGAAGGAGAAGGTGGGCGCTGCATTTCAGTCATAGGCGTACTTAAAACTAAAAGTTTTTATAGATATATTCAGAATTACTAATTACTCGTTGTCCATTATTATAGACATAGAGGATTACAAACAGCATTAAAAAGGCTAAAGATAAGTAAAACTTTATACTGATATGTTTTCTGTACCAATATTAAACAAAGCAGGTAGTAGGTATATTTCATACTATAACATTATGATAATGTAATACCATACTCACAACCGTTGTAACACTAGTTACACCACCCTGCAAAAATTCAATATTATTATGAATAATTCATTTATTGCACATCCCTCAAAAGGTAGCACAACAACCATAAATATACAAATGTATAGTTTTTATTTAAGTGTTACAGTAAGCTAGACAGCATTATAATAAAGACAAATACTTACCATGCACTGACACGGTTCGTCGATAGGCCGATTTGTTGCGCAAACGCGTCCGTGCGATGGGTTGTGCGGCGATTTGACAGAATATCGATTTTTGGGCGAACCATTAAAAGAAATATACCGAACAAAATAGACGAATTTCGAGACGAACTAACGAATCGCATCCACGAACCGCATGGTGAAGACGTTGCGTAAATATTTGTAATCGTTGCGTACTTAAAAAATCGGCCAGCTGACAGTAAAGATAGAATATGTGAGAAATAAATTGTTAAACTGTTTCCATCTTAAACTTTGTCAGCTATCATAAAACGATTCTTATAAAAATTCTAGTAAATTAAATTTTACAGAATTCATAAGTAAAACTTTTAAACTATAATTGGCTGTAATACTAAATCTAAATGGAAATAAAATATTAGTACACCTATGACTCATGAGTTTGATAGGTCACACGTGGCGACAGAAATTCCAAATGGCTTCCAAATTTTGTGTGGGGATGAGACCAATCAGCTATGACATATCAAGTGGTGGGAAAGAAGTAAGGAATCTCTTAACATGGAGACGGTCAAAGTATTAGTCATAGTTGCCAGGTCTAGGAAATTTCCCTAAATCTAGTAAGAATTAAAATTTAAATCATAGAAGTAAATTTTGAGAAAACATATTTTTTAGACAAAATTTAGTGTGTGCATTTAATTTTGTTCCCAAACTTGGCATTTCTAATAGTATCATCAGAAAATATCTTTTAATAATTATACACTACTAAAAACAATTATCGCATATTTGAATAAAAGTAATTATTACATATTTCTAACTGAAGCATGCCTTTTTCTGCCTTTCCCTTGTGAGTTTTTTGTAGGATAATTAGGGTATGCACTGACATGTAATTTTTAGTCGGCCAACTTTGGACTTGGTTGCAAAAGTGAAAACAATATATTCTTATGAGCCGATCGGCCCAATATTTGATTACATTGCGTAGTCTTAGGCTATGCGCTGACAGGCAATTTTAATCGACCGACTATTTAGTTGCATATTTGTAACCAATATATTCTTATGGAGGCGCGCCCACGTGCAATCAAATAGTCGGCCGATCGAGTTCATAAGTATGTATTGTTTTCACCTTTGCAACTAAATAGTCGGCCGACTAAAAATTACAGGTCTGCGCGTAGGCTTGTTTTATCGAATTTCCCTCCACAGTATCCGTACTATTTAAAATCGTAAGTCAGGGAATTCAAAATGTCTTGTTTTTGAAATTAATATTTTTTTGAAAATATGTGATAATTGTTTTGAGTAGTTTATTTTTTAAAATATGTAATTTTAATATATATAATTAGTTTATATATATATATATAAATATAATATATATAATATCATTAGTTTATATATATAAACTAATGATATTATTTGACAATATGCTATTAGTTATGCAGAGGTTGTTAGAGGAAGTTTATCTAGCAACACTGAGAGCAGTCTCGAATTGTCATCGGCATCGGAGTCGATTTGTGCTCCCACCATGCTCATTCTTAATCCTGCCTACACGTTTACGAACCGGCAACACTGTATCCCCCCTTTTATTTTCCGTCTCTCTCTCTCTGTCAACCGGTCAATTTTATTATTCTCTGTCGTATCCATTAAAATCCTATACACAGTAATTGGATGACCAGGACGGTATATTTATTAATTAATACATATTTATTAATCCGTAGTATCTAACTAGCGTGACGTCATAAATCTTGCTCCGAGGCTGTTTTATTAGAGATGGCATTGCGTCAGCATGGTCGCAAGTTGCTAACCTAATAAAATTAACACTAGAAATGCCCCCGGGAACTGTCAAATTCAAAGTTATTCGTTTCACAGACTATAGTATTCATTCAGATTGATATACATATACGTGTAAACCATCAGCAACATCAAATTGCTTTTTAGTTTACTATTTTATAAAATAGATCTAAACTAAGTATCTGAGCGCATTGTTACAAAATTACTCTGGGGATAAAATATCTACACATTTAAAAGGTGTATACAGGGTTGTTCATCACATACGACATGAAGTATTGTAGCTAAACGATTAGATTTTTACAAATTGTAAGTTTTGGGTTCGTTGAAGGATTATTAGAGCTACAATTTAAAAATATTTTTTCAAGATACAGAGTGTCCCAAATAAATAAAAAATATCAAAGTTGTATTTTTTAAAATGGAGCACCCTGCATGTTATTACATTTTTAGTTTCTACGATTAAAATAAAGGTAAATTTGATTAAGGTTTATTACACTTAAACCTTACCGTTTTTGAAATATTTTCAATTTTGTGAAATTGCAGTAAAAATTTTAAGGCTTCATTTCTCTAAGGGTGTAAGAGTTTTTAACACTAAATATTTACTGAAGTTTATTTATTGATCAGTTATTGTGTTGCAATAATAAAAATAATACTACCTCATACAGAGTGTCTAAAAATTTATTTTAAATAATTTCTAGCTTTAAAAGGCTATAACTTGTTTAATTTAAATGGAACGCCCTGTACATTTTCTAAGAATCAGATGCACAATTTAATTGTTTATCAAATTGTATTATACAACTTATCACCTATCCCTTCAAGTTTTCGTAGAAAATGCATTTTCTTGTAATTTAGAACTCATTTATCAATATACCCATGGAATAATGTTGTAATGTTTTTAAAGCAACAAATGTAAAAAACGTACAGGCTAGTAATATTATCGATTTGCTAAAAACGATAATATTAATCTATTATTATTATTAATACTAGCTCATTTGTATGCAAAAAGAAAACTATTTAAATCTTTATAAAAGAGTTTACCATTAATTAAATATACCACCATTATTTCCGCCCAAATACTAATTAATTACATACTTATCTGTGTTCGTTAATAAATTATTTTAAATATATGTGGATTTGAATCAGAAATCAACATAATAAGTTATGAAAATGAACGTCTCTGTTGTATAAATAAGCATTTTTGTCAAAAAATGAAATATTTGACATTTTTAAGGTGTTAGTTTTTACCACACTGTCTAATACACATACAAAATTCAGTTTTTTAGTATTTGGGGCAATTATTATTAATCAACGCAAACAGTCAATTAACGTAGTTTGAATACTCGAATCATATTAATTGATCCTCTTTAACAAATATTTAGACAGTTTTTTTTATTTTTTAATGAAATTAACGAACTATATCGACAATATTAGTATTTGTACTCTTTAAAAATTTGGTACATCTTTAAAAATAATCTAAAATGTCAGTATTCCATGGGTATATTGATAAATGAGTTCTAAATTACAAGAAAATGCATTTTCTCCGGAAACTTTAAGAGATAGTTAAAAAATGGCATAATACAATTTCATAGACAATTAAATTGTGCATATGATTCTCATAAAATATACAGGATGTTCCATTTAAATTAAACAAGTTATTGCCGGTTAAAGGTAGTAATTATTTAAAATAAATTTTTAGACTCTCTGTATAAGGTAGTATAATTTTTATTATTGCAACACAATAACTGATCAATAAATAAATTTCAGTAAATATTTAGTATCAAAAACTTTGATACCCTCGGTGAAATGAAGCCTTAAAATTTTTACTGCAATTTTACAAAATTGAAAATATTTCAAAAAAGGTAACGTTTAAGTGTAATAAACCTTAATGAAATTTACCTTTATTTTAATCGTAGGAACTAAAAATGTAATAATATACAGGGTGTTCCATTTAAAAAAATACAACTTTCATATTTTTTATTTATTTGGGACACTCTGTATTGTAAAAATATTTTTAAATTGTAGCTCTAATACTCCTTCAACGAACCCAAAACTTACAATTTGTAAAAATCTAATCGTTTAGCTACAATACCCGTGTCGTATGTGGTGAACAACCCTGTATTCTGATCGAGAATAAAATATATGATTCTATCTTCTACAGACGACAAGCAAAATTATATATTTGATTCATTTAACACGTCATATTATTGGCACTAATAAAATACGATATAAAAAAATAACGCCAGTGATCTTTGAAATGGCAATCGGTTATAATTTCTGTCGGGTCGGCCCTTATTCATTTGTCTTAATTATTTTTGTATTTGTTTTTAATAAGGGTCGCCAGAAATTATCATAGATGGTCATTTCAATGATCACGGTAGATTGGACTAAACTAATTTCAGAAAGAGGCATCGCAGAAGGTATGGTTTTGTCCCAGAACCTATGTTTTTGTATGGATTGGGCCCTTGGAATATTTCAAAAGGCGAACGCTTCTCCATTCAAATTAAGAGGGCGGTATCTGAAGTATGCCTCAATACGTCTGATCAGAAAATATCTTTATCAATATCCAAACAAACACTTCTTTCAACAACGTCCTGTTCAGACCTAGGAGATTTTAGAAGTTATAGAAACAATTATTTGTAATAAATATTCAGATATTCTATTAACTAAATATTCAAACTTATTTTCTAGAACTGCATGTAAGAAACCTGTAATACTTTTTTGGACGTCTGGTTATTGGTATAGACCAATCTCTGTCAAGAACGTCTACAATGAGCTTCAAAAACACTGGAAAAAGATTAGACGATCTCAAGAAACTAAACTAAAATGTAGAAGTGCGCATTATATGACTGAGAGAAACAGATTAAAATACTTTTCAATGTTATCAAACTCTTTTAGTGTCTTGTTTAGGAAAACGATGCAGTAATCGAAGAGTTTTAAAAAAATATGACAAGGAAAAGGAAACTGATGAAGAGGAAACTATTTTTTCTTACCGAAAGAAAAGAAAATATAACATTATTTCGACAGTTTTTGGATCAGTGATCGAAGAAAGTTTTCCTTTTGGTTAGTAGTCAAGCCAGCATTACTACCTTAGTTGAAATCACGGCGATGAGACTTGTCGACTAAAAGTGTGGGAATTTTTATCAAAGCCAATAATAATATTCACTTTGGTATCATTACTCACTGCCTTGGACTGCTTCTCGATTTTAGTAACTTTAATATGTTAAATATGTAGTGATCGAAATTCAATTCCAATATCCAGCAGTGATAAATTATTTTGCTAATCCCACTTAAAATTTTAGAATATTTTAATGTACCAACCAGTGTCGCACCTAGGAAATAGGTGCTCGTAGGTCACTATAAGAATATTATTGATTTGAGGTTAAAACCAATTTTAAACACAGTTTTTTTCCAGTCATCTGAGGGCCTCTCCCTTGCGTGCGCAGAGCACATATTATTCTTTCGGTGATGAATGGCAAGTAGCAAGAGACGAGCAACGAGTAATCGCTTGATTTAGTTTATTTTGAAGTATTGTTGATGCAGGTTGTAACATTTTGTAACGCAACGGATAACGTCGTATAAAGTTGCTAACCACGATGTAAGTATGTAGAAAATTCGCTCGGATTTGTATCGAGTATGTCACATTAAAATCGGATTTCAATTTATTCCATTCTAGGATCGCTTGCGTTCGTCGCTCGTAACTCGTCACTTGCATCCCTCGTTTATAATCGAGCGATGTCGGTTATTTCAATTTTCGCTCGAGTTATCCCATCACTACTAATAATGACGGAATTTTAATTTCAATCACTAAATATTAAGTTCTTACTTCATCCAGATACCCTAGTTAGTTAACTTTTTAATACCCCAGTTAAATTCAATCTTAAGGTGCAAACATAGTGGAGCATTTCATCTCGCCACGATGCTAGCCTCGATGTTCGCCGCTATGCTTCCATCGCATGCCGCCACAAACAGTTTTAAAGATAGCGAGTCAGTACGCGGTATTAATGCGCAGTAATGTAAGCATCGTGGCGAGCTTCACTGCTAGCATCAAGCGAGCATCGTGGTGAGCATCGTGGTGAGCATCGCGGCGAGATGAGATGCTCTATGTACTATCTAAAAATGTACTATGTACTATGTAAAACTCACTATATGCTCACTATGTACTCTTTAATTTGACATTTGACACATTTTGTATACAAGGTGGTGCAAACTGTATTCCGGAAACTTCGGCAGCATATTCTGCAGATAAAAATAAATAAAAAAGATCGTATAAATGTATGTCCTAAAATACTTAGTTTCGTTGATACAAGGTGTAGAAGTTCCATTTTTATTTCGATTTTTTCCAAATAATTTTTGAAGTAACGTCAATATTTGGACGAAAGTTGGTGTTTTTTGACATGAGAAACTTGGGAACTTTTTATTTTTTTAAATTAATCACAAATTTTTCTTCGTTGAAATTTTGGCACAAAAACATTTCAAATTTATTATTTCCAGTCATACCTATTAATTATAACATTATATTACATGTTTAATTTATGTCAATAATGACAAGTATTTATAATTTTGATTTCAAATATTTCGGGAACCATTATTCATAGCAATTGTTACCTAGAGACATTTTTTACTTAAAAATTGACGGAAATGTATATTTTTTTACTCATTAGTTTTATACAGGTATGGACAAAAAGTTATTACTCTTCAAATCGGTTAAAAATATGTAGGTGGCGCCCTCTACAAGTAGGAGTCATATTAACATCAAAATCAAATTTCTCATGTCAGAAAACTCCCAGACACCAATTTTCATCCAAATATCGACGCGCGATAGTTCAGAAATTATTTAGAAAAATCAAAATAAAAATGAAACTTTAACACCCTGTATCTCCAAAATGGAGTATTTTAGGACATACATTTAAATAAACTTTTTCGCTTATTTTTATCTGCAGAATATGCTGCTAAAGTTTCCCTAATAGAATTCGGCCCACCCTGTATAATATTTTGCTCTAAAATCTACAGGGGAGCCAATATTTGGACAGTTCAAAATTTGTACAGGATTTCCCAACCTATACAAGGTGAGTCTTAAATAAGAGTAAATATTCTCAGGGATGGTAGATCTCGATAAAAGAAACATGTTTTCTCTTTATCGTTTTCCAAATAAGTCGAAAATAACCGAGTTATATTACCGTGAAAATTTTCAAAACAAATATATATTTTTTTCAACACACAAGTATTAATTTTTGCCACGTGATTGACAATATAAAAACGTAATTTTAACGCCTAGTTGGTCTAGGCATAAAAGTAAAGCACACACTTTTTATATTATTATCAATTATAATATCACAGATTAGGTAAACTATATGTATACAGATAAAAATCTTATCCCTAATTCGTGGTACGAAAATTGTTTTTTATGACAATGTGCAAACGAGTAAAATTTCCTGTGCGCAAAAATAAAATCGCGTAAAATAACAATAAACAGCGTAATAGAGAGATATCGCTAAACCGAATAGCGTGCATGGACGTTAATAAGGCCAGGTGTTATTTCCTTTGCGTGAGGTGGTATTAACTCTCTTCATTTGGTTCATATATATTGGATTGGAAAGAATTCTGTTCGCGTCGCGTCCGCTATTTAAACTTAACCTAACTTGAATTTAAAACTTTGAAATTGTTTTGTTTACTAGGTATTTTAAAACTAAACGGCCAAAGTGCTTATTTCCAGTGCTTTATTGTTCAACGTCTACCAGTGGATTTAGTGCAACAAGCAACAAATTCTCTTAGAAGGGCTAAGTCGTCATCTGCTGTAAACCTAAGCCTCTTTATAGGTTCATATTGGAAGAGGTGGAATCCATATTTTGGGCCATACTTATTTAATTAAAACTAATCTCAGCTACTTAAATATCAAATTACCTAATAAAACTAAAGTAATAATTCAAAACAATTTAAACATAACATAAAATAAAAGATCTCGCCGGCCGGCTCCAGTTGTCAAATACCCGCACATGCCGATTTAAGTAATTTTTAAACGTTATTTAGAAATAGCGCTTGGTGGAATTGATCCGCAAATTACGTCAGGCGGTAACGTTATTAGCGGGTGTTGCGTTAAAAATTGACTCGCGCATATCGTAACCATGATAAGGTACGCGTAAATACTGCATGACGCTATTCGGTTTTCCGATATCTCTCTAATAACTGTGCCGGTGAGGCGCTGTGCACAATTTTAGAAGTCATAAGTGGGCGTGCTATGTGCGCAAACTAGTAACCTAACTAGTACCCGATTCTGAAAATTGGAACCACGAAAAACAATAAAGAAAAAACAAAGTTTATAATCTGTATAATCTGTGATAATATTTACCAATCTTTTTATATTATTTGCCACGCTTGAAATTGTAATCGGAAAATCATTTGTGACGTTTGGAAAAAATAGCATGTTCTATTCGGAGTAAAAATACCTTTTTGTGACTCGCCTGTAATAAGTTAAACGTACAGTTTCGCCGCGTAAAGTATCAGTTTTTACTCCTAATAAAACAATATACTATTTTACTTAAATTTTGGGAACCACTGAAGCTGTTCTGGATTTTCTTTATTGTGAATTTAATCAAGAAATTAGGTTTCTTTTAACTAAAAACTAAAAAAAAAATTTGGAAATTTTTTTTAGTTTTTAGATAAAGAATTTTTTTTAGTTTGTTTTTTTTTCAAAAAATTTTAAAAAATTTTTGAGAAAAAAAAATTCATAATCGTGTTTTTCTGGGGTCGAGATATACTACTCCTAAAAATATTTGCACTAATTTAAGACTTACCCTGGACAACTAAAATAATAACTTCATTTTTTATGAAGTAATTTTTGGTCTGTTTTTGCTCCTATTCACGTATTTTTCTAAGTTTTTCTGAGAAGAATGGTAGTGTAAAATAGGGTACCATCTATGTAGGAACATTATAGTAAATGTGCGTTTAAAATAATACCATGCAATATTTTTAATAGATACTTTTAGAACTACGAACAAGTTCTCATTGCAACATATCAAGCAATTGCTAGAGATAGATATCGCATCGTCATCCTGGGATTTCGATTCAACTTCAATTGCCCAACAACTGACATTAATCGACAGAGATCTGTTTTTGAAAATTCCATCATCGGAACTGTACGTGCTCTTTATGCAGGGAAGTTCTAGAAATGCCCCCAATATAGCTGCGATAATAGCCTTTTCGCATAGGATCAGTTGCCTTATAGCAAGTGAGATTCTCAGGGACGATACTGAAAAGGTTAATATTACACATAAATACACATAGTACACAGGATGGTTCGAATTGTAATCTTAGAGTAACTTTGACAACAACATTCTGCATAAAAATAACTAAAAAACTTGGTATAAATTCATGTCCTAAAATGCTTCGTTTCGGAGATATAGTAGACGTTTCATTTTAGAAGTTTCATATTTTATGAAAAGTAGTAAATTTGTATCCGTACTATTTTATTTTTTTATTCGAGATTTGCTATGTTATTATATGACATAAATTAGTATTGATTGACGTATTCAATATTATTTTCGGTCACTTCCTGTTTAACAGGAAATGACTAAAACTTTTGATTTTTTAATGGCACCCTCGGTATTTTGTTACTGTATTCGATAGAAAATGACACTTTGAAAAGAATGATATATCATATGTCGACTTTTGACATTTTCGAATATGGTTTATTTGAAATTGCAACATGCTATTCATAACGACAATTTGACTCGAAGTACCAAGTGCGTGTAGTACCAAATTGTTGGTCAAAAAATGTTTTTTCCAAATGTGCTAATGAGCCAACCTCGTTCCATTTGAACAAACTGAGATATGATTAAACATACGATTTCGGGTTTGGGCACCTTTTAACCAGCCAGGACAAGACGCGAAAGACTTTAGACAATCAAATCGATTTTTCTAAGGCTCCTTGATTAAAAATTATGGTTTTGAACACAGCCATGGCACTCTAGATGGAACCATAAAATACAATTATGTTTTAAGCGAAAATGTTAAAATTTGACATATGAGATGTCATTCTATTCAGAGTGTTATTTTCTATCGAATAAAGCAAAAAAAATACCGAGGTTGCTATTTAAAAAACAAAAAGTGTAGTCATTTCCGGTGAAACAGGAATTGGTCAAAAAGAACTGAATACGTCAACCAGTCCTAACAATAATATACTAACATACCAAATCTCGTTTTTTTATCTGAAGAAATGAATAAGTTATAGGGGTGAGTCAGGGGTGGTAATACAAGTGCAGACAAAAAGGTATTCTCTTTAAAACAGTTAGAAAATATGAAGTTGACGCCTTCGATTTATACAAGTATAGGAATCATACTGACATCAAAATCGAATTTCTCATCTCAGAAAACACAGATTCCAATTTTCATGCAAACATCAACGTTAATTTAGAAATTATTTAGAAAAGAAATAAAAATGAAAGTTCTAAATTATACACCCTGTATCCGCCAAAGGAAACTATGGGTCAAGTTTCATTTAGCCGAAATCTGTTAAAAAAGAAAAAAACATTTTTTTGTCATCTAGGTACCTCAGGGAGTATTTTACTGAAAAAATTTTGCCGCGGAAATGCGTCACCATTTTTTGAATGCGGTTTAAAAGTAACGAAATGACATACATGAAAAATTAATGTTATTTCATATTTTAGACGTCTTTGTAACTACTAATACGAGAATGATACGATACTGATACGAGATGAATTCTGCGGAAATGCGTTGTTGCCATTTTTTGAATACGGTTTAGAAGTAACGAAATGAGATATATAAAAAATTAATATTATTTTATATTGTATACTTATTTTTAAGCACCGGCACCGATACAAAAATGAAAATCCGCGGAAATGCGTTGTTTCACCACTATGCAGTGATCTTCTTCCCGACCTTTGACACAGATCAATGAATAATATCTATTTTTATCAACTTAATATCGCTATGGTCAATGAATGCGAAAACTAAAAAAAAATTGTCAATAAAGCATAAAAACGACAACTAAACCAAACCAAACCCTAAAGAAATAACCAAAGCAAACCAAAAGTATGTAAAAAGTTGAGAATACTATGGAAAACTTCGAAATATTGAAGGTTTTCCATTACACCGCCCTTATGATAAATTTCCGCGGAAAAAGTTATATAGAAAAGTTATCGCAAATTATTAATCAAATAAAAATATGTAGTTTTTATCTTCCTATCACATTTCGGCACTTCTAAACGCGGAAAAATCAATGAAAATGATTGTGATAAAAATATATTCTCGAATAAAAATTAGTTGACATCGTATAGTGTATTTTTAGGTAAAACAGTTTTCGTTTCTTTATTTTTTCTTTGTGAAATAAAAAATGCCGCGACATTGTTCTGTGCCTGTGCCTTTGAGCAGCAATTATAATAAGTACTCAGGATCTGTCTATATTCTCTTTCCCAACAATATTAACTGTAACTAGGTCACGTCCAAAACCTACAGAAGATGCTGTACCTACAATTTTTCCAAATCAACCCTCTTATATGACTGTGCATGTTCCCAAACATTCCGATGAAATAAAACAAGATTTGGAAATTCAGGATAAAATGAATATTGAAAATTATTATTATTATTATGAAATATATATTATTATGAAATGGCAATATATTTTAAAGAAATTAAATGATTTGTAGATACTTTATTTCAGTATTTTATATAAAAAAATAATATCTTTATCTTTTTATTTACGATTTATGGAGATAGTTACTTGATGAACATCGAACTACAAATTACTTAATGATAATAGTTAATTCTACCTGATATCCACATTTTTTAAATATGTTAGGCAAATTTTTACAATTATTTTTAATTAAACTTTAAAATGTATTCTGCCCTTATCATATACAATACATTTTCTTAACTTGTTGATAAAGTATAGTTTTCAATTTTTTTAATATTTGGAAACTTTATCACAAGGTATATTATTACCAGTTGCTAAATACTCGCTAACGCAATTTTAGGACATGCTTTTTATTATCTGGATTTTATTCTGTTCATCTTATGCTGTTGTTTATTTCATATTAATATTCGTGTTTTAGATCTAAATTTTAATGCTATTTAATTACTTTAACGCCATAAAAAGTTAATGTATTTTTTTATACCTTTGTGTATAATATTTCTCATATTTATATCTGGCAAAACTATCAATTAATACTATTATTTATGCAAAAACTATATGCAGTACCATAAGCACAATACAAAAGCCCGACTATTGCGGTGACGTCACAAATCGATGTCGCTGGCCTGTATCTCATGTTGGTTATGAATCATCCTATAAATCGATATTCTATGTAATTGATTTCGTCTAAACGAAACTTGTGCCGAAACTATTTTAGGACATACGAACTGTTTTACTTATTTTTATTTGCAGAACATGTTATATTGATAACTTTATATGCGAATAATATTGATTATGTCATATATTGATTGCTGTCAAACGAATAAAAAGTCTAGAAAAACTATATCAAAAAAATTGTGTGTGCACTATGTTCGCATATTTGAAGTGAAACTTCTTACTAACAGCTATTAAATTGGAGCATTTAAAGCACATGTTTGAAAAAGTGACATACAATGCTGCATATAATTTTCTGTTTTATCAATAGTCTGCAAATTTTGTGGAATACCACCCAAAATACACAATTTTATGCAAATGTATAATAATGTTAGCGCTTAAATGTATTTAAAAAGAGAAAATTTTTTGAACCTAACCAACAATTCGTATTTACAATGGTTTACAGTAATTTTGTTAAATTATATGAATATTGATTATTTCGTTGATTATTGGTTTGAAATAAATATGAAGATGTTCTCCAAATGAAAATGCGAGTTGCTTAACTCTAATAATTCTATTTCTGAACTAGCAAATGAGCTAAATGCTTTACCTAGACCGTTATTCAGAAGCTACAAACTTATCGATGAAAATATTCGCATGAAAACTTACTCCTAGCACGCACCCAGAGGATATTGGTACCCAGGTACAGTAAGTTTATTATAATGCTTTTCTTAGCGTTAAATCAAAAGTTTTTGGTCTTAGCTCGTGCGTCAAGGTCATGTCGTGTGTGTTAAAATTTTTAAGGTAAGAAGTATAACGAGGGCTTTGAGTTGCATAAAGCGGGAATTGTTAGATTTAGACTGGGCAGACTATTTTAACTCGAATGACATTGAGTTTTTGTCAAAATTTTTAGTAATAAATGTTCAAATTTTAATAAATAAACACTTACACTTGAAAACGGTTAGGAATAGGGATAATAATCCTCCTGTTCGCTGGTATAATAGTGAGCTCAAAGAAAAAAGAAGGCAAATGCAAGTTGTAAAATGCATTGCTGACGGATTAAATAGTGTAGAGTATAGCGCCTACTACCGATTACTGCGGGGAGACTATAAAAAGTCTATCATTATCGCAAAAAAGAATGCCTACAGTAATTATGTAAATTCATCAAAATCGAAAGCAAAAAGTGCCTGGAAAATTATCAACCTCGAGAGAAATCATCAGGCAAGATCGAGAAACAACTCTGATATAAAAGCTGGGGAATTCAACTAGGATTTTCTGGAAATAGCATCTAAAATTGTAAGCGAGTTGTCCATTGATCAAAATATTCAGGATGAATTGATTGGAAATATATTAATGAACAACAGCACTTTTGTTTTTTGCCAATAGACGGGCGAGAGATATGGAAGGCTGTTAATGCGCTGAAAGATTCGGCTTCATATGATATTTATGATATAAGTAGCAATATTTTGAAAAGCATTTCAAATGAAATTATCCAGCCTATGGTTCATCTTTTTAACATTTGTGTTGAAAAGGGCAATTTTCCCAATCCTTTTAAATTATCTAGAGTGGTTCCAGTTTTTAAAAAAGGAGACGAGGATTCAGTGTCGGACTATCGCCCCATATCGATTGTTACCGTTTTTGGCAAAATATTTGAAAAAATTATTAAAGTTAGATTAATGGATTTTTTCGAGAGAAACAATTTGCTCGACTTTTCACAGTTCGGCTTCCGGGAGGGGTGATCTGCGGTTCAGGCTGTTGGTAGGGTTGTGTCGGACATAGTCGAGGGCTTTGAAAAGGGAGAGCTGGTAAATCTAATGCTATGCGATCTCACTAAGGCGTTCGACTGTGTATCGCATGCGATCCTGATTGACAAGTTGTACAGATATGGTGTTAGAGGTGTTGGACTGCAATTGCTTAAGTCATATCTCGACGGGCGTAGACAGTGCGTGGACTTTGCCAATGCGGTTTCTGAAGTAGGTTTGATGGAGAGTGGTGTGCCACAGGGATATGTACTGGGACCACTGCTCTTTATTATTTATATTAATGACCTTTTTAATTACCTTCTACTAAATAAGTGTCGAGCGTTTGCGGATGACAGTTCAATGTCTTGTAGAAATAAAAATATGGATCTGCTAGTGACTGAAAGCGAAAGGTTGATGAAACGTCCGGAGACTTGGTTCACGCATAATTGCCTGAAACTGAATCGCGATAAAACGCAAAACATATTTTTTTCCTCCAGATGGTCTAAGGATATAGAAATGAATAGTGCTAAACTATTGGGTATTACACTGGATAGTACAATCAGTTGGGTACCACATATTGAAAATCTTAAACGCAGACTTTCGTCGGTGGTATACTTGATGTGTAAACTTAAAGCGTTAATCTGCCAGGAGTCTTTGTTGAATTCGTACTATGCCTTGTTTCATTCCCATATGTCCTATGGAGTGGCTTTGTGGGGGAACTCGACAAATTCTATTCAAATATTTCGGTTGGAAAAAAGTGTAATTAGAATATTATGTGGTGTTTGGCTATCGAGATACATGTAAGCCCCACTTTATTAGACTGAATATACTTACACTGCCTGCTCTATATATATTAAATCAACTTTTGGAAGTTCATAAAACTAAATTTCATCTGACAGTTAACTCTGACTGTCATAATTATGGAACAAGATCTGCCAATCTAATACGAACCAATTTCTATAGACTGGATAAATCAGCTAGAAACTCTCTACGCATTGATTTATACAACCGTCTTCCAATGGAATTAAAAACTCTATGTTTTAATAAATTTAAATATAAGCTTAAGAAATTTTTAGAGAAATCTGGAATTTATAGCGTGGATAAGTTTATAGAGCAGGTAGATGGAAACTTAGATTTAATTTGATTTATTTGTACAAAAAATTCTTAAATTGTTTGTCTTGTATGTATTTAATGTAACACACTTTGCCTCCGTCTATTGTTTTTTTTTCTAACTTTTATTATTTTTATGAATTCTTATCTGTTTGTTATTTACTCTGACCTGCTACAATTATACATTGTATAAATACGTAGTCAATAAAGATTTATTTATTTATTAATGCCGTGGTGTGTCACTCCCATCGCGCGTAAAGAAGTTTCACTTCAAAAAATCTCACTATAATTAACTTAGCATTAACCCAGTTATAAAATACACAATAAAGAGTGAAACATAAAACTCGGTAATATTCAATGACTAAAAAATCTAAGGACGCGTAATGTGCATATACGGGTTGAAGTAAAATTTGTGATGTTAGACCCTATTTTTGGAGATAACCGATTTGTCAGCAGCGACTTTTTTAGCAATTATTAATAGTTTGTTGTGTGTAGAGAACTTTGTATAAACTTTATTACCATGGTGATTTATTGAGCTTTCAAGTGTAAAATCCGCAACAATAAGTAAGAGCCAGGAATTATATGTTTAAAACAGTTAATTTTCTCCACTCAATCTTTTTAGCGTTTTCTTATTGAATTTCATAATTATTTTTCTGATATTAGAATATGTCCTAACATAGAGCCCATACTAAGTAGTTTTGTACTTTTTGTGAACATATCAATACGGTTTTTATGTTAAAGAAGCTGCATCCACCATAGACGTAGGCGAAAAATTTATCAAAAATGTAAATAAATAAAGATTATTCATAACTAAATGAGTCTAATAAGCGTAACTGTAAGTAATAGATTACAAATGGTAACAATTTATTCTTGTATGTTGTTGGTTCTTTTATTCTTTAGTCATTGCTAATTCAGTATGACCGAAAAAAAGGCGACAGCGATGGGTATTAAAAGATCGCTGTCATTTTATATGTAAAATTATATGGGGAATGTCATAGATGTTCATTTCCATACCAACTGGACGCCATTTTTTTCGATCATTTGTGAGGGGAAAGGCCAAACATACCTAATAATATGTCAAACTGAACTGTCTGTGTCTAAAATATTTTATAAAGTAGGTAGCTATAGATGACTTTGTTTTTAATATACCTATAAATATACCGGGCGCGTCTCAAAAGTGACTCACCCCTATAACTTTTTTATTTTTTCCGATAAAAAAAGGAGATTTGGTATGTTAATATATGACATAAATTAGGATTGAATTACGTATTTAATTGTTTTCGGTCACTTCCTGTTTAACCGGAAACTACTAAACTTTTCATTTTTAAATGGCACCCTCGGTATGTTTTTACCTTATTCGATAGAAAATGACACTCTGAATCGAATGACATATCATATGTCAACTTTTGACATATTCGCTCAAAAACAAATTGTATTTTAAATTACAATCTAGAGTGTGTTAAATTGAGTGTGGCTATGTTAAAACACTAATTTTTAATCAAGGAGCCTTGGAAAAATAGATTTGATCGTCTAATGTTCTTAATGTCTTGTCCTGGTCAGTTAAAAGATGCCAAAATCGTATTTTTAATCATATCTCAATTTTTTCAAATGGAACGAGGGTGGCTCATTAGCAGATTTGGAAAAAGCATTTTTTTACGAATAATTTGATACTACACACTTGGTATTTCGAGTCAAATTGTCGTTATGAAAAGCATTTTATCATTTCAAATAATCCATATGCGAAAGGTCAAAAGTTGACATAACATATGTCACTCTATTCAAAGTGTCATTGTCTATCGAATAAAGTAAAAAAATACCGAAGGTGCCATTTAAAAATCAAAAGTTGTAGTCATTTCCGGTGAAACCGGAAGTGGCCGAAAACAATTGAATATGTCAATCAATCCTAATTTATGTCATATACTAAAATACCAAATCTCCTTGTTTTATCTGAAAAAATAAAAAAGTTATATGGGTGAGGGCCAGAGTGAGGGCTTTTGAGACGCAGCCGGTATAATTTTTTTTTTATTCCTTCCTCATTTCTTTTAAATCAATAATTGAAAAATATTAAAATCCATAATTTTAACTATAATTTTCAGATTAGAGCAAGACTCGTGTCCAGATTTATTAACGTTGCAAGTAAATGCCATCGCTTGTCCAACTTTCAATCTTGCAGGTCTGTACTGTGTGGTTTGCAGAATCCTTCCATTTTTAGATTACGAAAAACATGGGCGTATGTTAGAAAAAAACATGCTTCTAAATATCAGTAAGTTGAATAGCTGTACAGGGTGACTGAGAAAGCCTCAGCTATTTTAATAAATGTTTTGTAATGAATCGTTTCTTATACAGGGTGAATTTTAAATAAGTCTAAATATTTTTAGGGATAGTATATTATTTCGACATCAGAGATTTTAAAATTTTAAATTTTTTGAATTTTTTTTTGGAAATTTTTTAAATTTTTAGTTAAAAATCATAATATTTTTAAATTTTTAGTTAAAAATCATAATATCTTCATAATACGGCAACATAGGTAGTAGATTAAATTTCCAAGAAAGAAAAACAAGAAAAGATCCTGTGGTTCTGAAAATGTAAACGAAAAATAATTTTTTAGAAATCTTCATAGTAAAATATCTCGGTTATTTTGGACTTTAGTATTTGAAAAACAGTAAAGTAATATGTCTGTTTTATCGAGATCTACCAGCCTGGAAAATATTTACATTTATTTAAGACTCACCCTGTATACTACCGTGATCGAATAAAACTATGTCAAAGACAAAGAAAACATTTTGGCGAGGTCCATCTCTAGACGCCCCCCCCCCATTTCCGGACACACAAATATATTTATAAAAAAAATTATTTTTTTCTCGAATTTCAAACCACACCATTTAAAAGTCATTTTTACTTAATAAATCACAACCCTTTTTAATGCCAACTGGCAGTAAGCACCCTTAAAAAATAAAGAAGAGTACGGGCCAGTAACGACGTCTGGGGCTTGCAAAATTATTATCGACTGTCATTCCGCTTAGTAGTGAAGTCTCAGCCGTCTTTAACGCCCATTTATTTTCGATTTCGGTATTTATAGTTCCTTCTTCTTATCACGCCCTCTCCTGCCAAAGCTTGGCGATCCAAATGGCAATTGTGGCTAGTGATTACCACGAGAGTCTCGTTTTCGAGAGTCTCGTATGGTCTCGTCTCGTTTTAGAGACGAGACTCGAGACGATACTCGGACAATACGAGACGAGACTTTTATTGGTCTCGTCTCGTGCGAGACTTCTCGTGTCTCGTACGAGAGTCTCGCAGGTGAACACTTGAAAAACCTTTACTTAAAAACCAACTTTTACTTAAGTTCTGTGTTGGATGTACCTACACGCTGGAATTCCAGTGATGCTATGTTGCAAGTAGCTCTTAAAGGCAGACATGGATTCGGTGTATTATGTCAAAATGTTGTTGATTTAAAACCATATGCTCTTAGAGATGAAGAATGGATATTGCTAGAAGAAGTGCATAAATTATTAATCAACTTTCAAATACTTTCAAAAAAACTCGGAGGAGAGAAGTACGTCACCTTACCTATGGTGGTTGTATGTATCAATATAGGTACATATATACTAATAGATAATCTTGAGAGCAAAATATTTGAATGGGACAGAAAAACAAAACGAACCCCTGTCGCAGAGCAGCTTACTGTTGGTTTTCAGGCTGCGAGAGACAAAATACTAAAGCATTATCGTAAAACGAACTGGATTTATGCTGCAGTTTTAATTCTCGATCCACGTCATAAGTTAGAAACGTTTGATATGACAAAATGGGGCCAAGAATTAAAAGATAATTCGATTCAGAAATTTCAAGATATTTGTCAAGTCTGTTTTCATCAATTAGAGTTTTTACGTTCAATTTACGTTCGACAGTTTAGATCAATTTACGTTCGACAGAAACAGCGGTGGACGAGAACAAGGACGAGAAAATCCTGGACCTGAAAAGTCGGAGTTTGTAATTGATTTTGATGTCTTGTACGCAGTAAATCCTACCCTTGCCGAAGGAGAATGGATGCAGGAGCTTCAAAAATACTATTCAATTCCCGGTGTAATAAAGACACAGATATATTACAATGGTGGAGAACTCATAGTTCTGAACTTCCCATTTTAAGTTTGATGGCACGAGATCTTTTGAGTATACCAGCTACCTCAGTCCCGGCGGAAAGGTTATTCTCTTGTGCTGCGTTAACCATTAGAATACACAGAAATCGCCTTAATAATGAATATGCACGATGTTTGTTATGCCTAAATGACTGGGTGAAAAACAAAAACATTTGCGACCGAGAAGGCTGTTAGTACCTATATTATTGTTTTTACTTGTTTTCAAAATTAATGTTAAGTTCTTGGCTTTTCTTTTGTGTTTACGTATTACTATGACATATATGATTTTTTTTCAAAATTAATGTTATGATTTTGGTTTTTGTTTTGTGTTTACGTATTACTATGAAATATATGATTTATTTTTCAACATTTGTAATTTTTTCATCCTACTTTTATATTATAGCAACTATAGCTCAAACAAAACAACTTTGGGAACACGTGACTTGAGATCAATCTTTTTTACACCCTGAATGTTTAAATGCTAGTTGTAGCCTAATAAATATCGATTAGTTAATAAAAAATAAACAAGAAAAATTACAAAAATGTTCCGGTTTCTTTACAAATGTCACGTGATCCCAAGGTTGTTTTGTACAAACTATAAATACATATCCTGTACTGGACTGGAACAAGGATTATGCATGATGAAATTTCGATACTTTCACGAGACTCTCGTACGAGACGCGAGACGAGACGACACTGGAGGCTCCGAGACGAGACTTGATACGAGACTTCTTATATTATCGGCGAGACGAGACAAGACTTTATGAAAGTCTCGTCTCGTTGGTCTCGTGGGAATCACTAATTGTGGCCCTGGAAACTGCAGCTCGGAAGACGCAATGAGACCCCATGAGTTCTGGCGTCTTCCTACTGATCTTTTCCCTTGCACTTTGCCCTCTATTATGAGGCGCAGTATTTCGTATCTACCACCTCATATATCCACCTCAGGTATTGCATTTTTCTTTCCTTGATGGTGTTCAATATCTCTTTTTGTTTCTGCATGCGCTGGAATACTTCATCGTTGGTGATCCTTTGTACCCATGAGATTCGCAGCATCCGTCTGTACACATACATTTTGAAGGCTTCTATTCTCTTTTCGGTCTGTGAATCCAGTGTCCAGCTCTCACATCCGTAGAGTAACACAGAGAAGACGTAGCATCTGGCCATTCGAGTTCTGAGTTCTGCATTGAGGTCTCGTCTTGTAAAAAATGATTTCATTCTCACAAAGATTTTTCTCGCTTGCTCAATTCTTGAAAATATTTCTCTTTTCGGGTCGCACTGACTATTGATGTTAGCTCCTAAATACTTTATTGAGGTCACTTGTTCGATTCTTTGTCCCTTGACACGCAGGTGTGCATTTATTGGAGTCTTAGAAAAGACCAATAGTTTGGTCTTGGAGACATTGAGATGCAGTCCAAACATCTCGCTATAGTGGACTACGGAATCTATAATGCTTTGCAGTTCTTGTATATCGCTGGCTATTATAACCGTCTCATCGGCATATCTGATATTGTTTATTGGGATTCCATTGAACTTGATTCCGCCCTGGATTCGATCCAGTGCTTCACTAAATATAGTCTATGAGCACAGGTTAAACAGGAGCGGAGACAAGACCTAACCGCCGTTTGATGCCAATAAAGTTCTGATATGAAATGTAGGTCTTGTTCGTCAACTCTGGTTGTTCTTTGAATTTTGATCATCTTCTGATGATTAACACAGTCGAACGCCTTACGATAGTCTATGAAGCATGCGAATACATTCACATTCATGTCTCTACACCTCTGTGTCATTACATTTAGGGAGAAGAGTGCTTCACGCGTTCCGAGTCCGTTTCTGAAGCTAAACTGGGTGTTGTCCATCTGATTTTCGCACTTCTTGTAGATTCGTGTGTGGATGATTCTAAGAAAGGTTTTGAGGACATGGGACATAAGACTTCTCATCCGATAGTCATCACATTGTGAGGCGTTGGGTTTCTTTGGCAGGGTTACGAATGTTGATTTAAGCCAGTCTGACTGTATTTTGCTTGAGCTATATAATTTGTTAAATAATGCTGTTACCAAATCTAGACTTCTGCTTTCGTTATCTGTATATCTGTCGTTATTATTTATAGTTTGTTATTGTTTAATATACACTTCAGTGTGTGAAATCAAATCCCAGTATTAGAATCGGTTCAAAAGTCTTATATTTATTTTATTCATATCGAAATAATTTCAGGACTTTCGAGTATCTTTGCCGTCTTTACCGAGATCCCAGGATGCCATTGTACCAAAAGACCTTCTTTATACTTTCGCAAGGATCACATTATTTACCCTATGTCGGACATATCATCTGTAAGCTGTTAGATAAAATACCGGAATATAAAATTTCAATGTACCAAAAATCACTATCCAGACAGACGAGCCTATGTAAGACTGTTAATAAAAAGAAATAAAACAATAATAATTTATTTTATTGTATTATATTTAGGTACTTCTAAATCGATATATACCGACAGACTGTTAAACTTAAACATGGCCAATAAATTGGGACAAAATCAAAATATATTTTCAAGAATAATGAGTATGTTTCTAAAACCAAATTACACGCAGAATACTGGAGGTGATATGTTAAAACTTAATACGAATTCCAAACAGCAAATTCAACACACTAAGAAAAACAAACGTAGCAGGCCTAAAGGATTATTTCAATACTACAAGCCACTAGATTGTTACGAAGACAGGTCGAGTGAAGGGTTATTGGTAGCCTTAGAAATATTAGAAAAAGGACAAGTTGGAGCAATGAAGTATACTTTTAGCAGCAATGAATCGCTGCAAAATTTCTTGCTTAAAGCTAGATATAATAACGAGAAGAAGAATTTTTTTAATTCCTTGGAACTTGAATCGTTTAAGACGTTAAAACTTAATAATAAATGATAAAGATTTTAAATTTAATGTATTTAGAACTTTCTGGAATGATTAGTGAAGAATCCAGGGCATTGAAAAATACTTTGTAATATGTACCTACATAGTAATCGTACAACTATAGTATCCAGGTCATCATATATTTAATTTTCAAATGGTTTGTGTATAATTTTTCAATTAAACGTTACTCCAGGCATCCAAGTTTATTTTTTTATTGTTTCGTCAATTTTCAGCTTAAGTGATTGGGCTATATTTGCAAAAAATTGAATTAGTAATAAAACGACTAAAACATTGATATTACTTTAATTCTAATATTTATTTTCTACAGCTAAAATTAAGGTACTTAAACAAATATGCATATCTTCCTATAGGCTTGGTGCATTTCAGTTGATTTCAACAAATTCCGACCGCAGCGCATTCTACGACAGAAATCAGAAAATAACAATATATATTTCATGCCGCCGCGCCGTCATGCGTCAAGTCGATCGCATTAAAATAATATTGAAATCGGGGTTTTGTCATAATACTTCAGTATTTTATTTTTTTGCTAGTGCAGTTATTGAGAATATAAAACACTAGGTACGAGGTTTGTGTGATGTAACGCTGTTTCGGGTAGTAAAAAATAAGTGAAAAAGAATTCGAACTAGGCTTCTTGTTCTGTTGTGACAATTTCAAATGTTAACATAATTGCCTAAAAAAATGTTAACGCGTAAAGGAGAGCGTAATTAGGGCGTTATTGTTGGGTGCAATAACATTCAATAACTCAACTTTCCCGGATATTCAACTCTCCCGAAACAACACTTTAAAGCTTCAAAATTTCTTACACCGATTTGATCCATAGCAAAAATGGGTTCAAGCCATAGACTTAGAATAAAATATAGACTACACTATTTACATTTAAGCGCGGTCCAATATTAATTTTTGTAAACATGTTTACTCCTGGGTGCAGCTGACCTCGGCCGTCTGAGTCTTTCGCCTCCAGCCTATGTTGTCACGTCTAAAATATTATTCATATTTTTTTTGTTGTTATACACATATATTGAGATATTAAAACTGTATTTTAATAAAGTAGTGTTTAATAGTAGAAAGATGTATTAAGTAGTCCCTATACTACTAAATTATAAGTCGGAGACTATTTAAAAATGACAAATTCTTTACAATTTGGCAACACCCATCAATCGCCGGGTCGCCTGTTCATTCTTTATTCTCTCGTAGTAGAGCCATAGTAGAGTAAAGCACGTGTCGTAAAACCTTGTTGTCACAGTTTCTCCATGGCTATTTTATTGTTTTTATTGGATGTTTTGATTTTGTATTTTTTGGATTCGATTTTCTTAGTGTGTAGTGTCGGTTTAGTGTTTATTTTGATTACTTTTTATTTAAAAACTATAAAACATGGTTCGTCAGTGCCAAATTTGTAAGAAATTGGACTATTTAAGTCCTGGAACAACATTCCACAGGTAAGTCAAATTTACTATTTTGGCGTCAGTGGCGTTGTAGAAAGGCGCTTATTTAGATAATAATTTAGTAAATTATAAACCCTGGAAAATCTGTATTTTTTATATTTATCATTTACGTAAAGGTTCTTACTAACCTCGTTATTAATATAACGAGTAGATACATTATTAAGTACATAAGAAGTAGACACATTATTTTCTTGGGCATTGGTTAATTTAATGCTTTTTTTTATGAAAAATGTGTTTCTTTTTATTCTAAAACCATCCTTAGAATCTAAAATAACATACAGGAATTCCAGAATGATATTCCATTATGAAACAACAATTTTTAAGGCTTATTATAAACTATAAACAATCGAGAAAGTCGAAAAAATTACAAGCTACCAAACATTTTAAAATACCAAACATTCCTTATTTTTTTTCAAGACTAAAATATTTTACAAACATTACTTTTTCCCTATAGTTTCACATCAGGTATAGAAATAACTACGTTTTTATGATAGGGTCACCATTATGATAACAAAAATGACGAACAATGGTCCAGAAATGTAAACAAGTACATATTTTTTGTAAATATTTTTCTTACCGCTTGCATTTTTGTCCATTATTATTTCACAAATTATACAGGGTTATGTAAACCAGGTAGATATTTCGTTTTTTTTATATTAAACAAAGATAAAATAAATATGCCATTTTAAAATTTATCCAGTACTTACCTAGAGTTTTTTCTTTTTTTTTCTCGACTGTTAATCTATTATTAATTTGTAATACCGTATGATCGAAAAAAACGGCGTCCAGTTGGCTTGGAAAAAACCATCGATACATACTCCATATAATTTTACATATAAAATGACAGCGATCTTCATTTCATAGCCATCGCTGACGCCGTTTTTTTTCGATTATAAGGTATAATTTTCATTTTTTCTTTTATAATGTAATATCACTTAAGTAATATCACATATAATCTGAAGATAGTTTTAGAATTAACCAAAACGTAAATCTTTAATAAAACAATCTGTTATTATTTGCCATATATGTATGTATCCAAGAAAATAATTTACATATTATTATTATATGTTTTACTGTTTTTTATCTTTATTTGAAACTCAGAAATGTTGCATTGGCTTTCTAAAAAAATGAACTTGTAAGTTTTTAAAATGCTTCGTTTCGGAGATACAGGGTGTAGAAGTTTCATTTTTATTTCGATTTTTTTCCAAATAATTTCTGAAGTGACGTCAATATTTGGACGAAAATTGGCGTTTGGGAGTTTTTTGACATGAAAAATTAGATTTAGATGTCAATTTGACTTTTACTAATAGGGGGCGCCACCTACATATTTTTTAAGTTATTTGAAGAGTAATACTTTTTGTCTGTATCTATATAAAACTACTGAGAAAAATTTACATTTCCAACGTTTTTTACTTAATAAGGTCTCTTGTTGACACTCGCCACAAGTATAGTTCTCAAGATATTTGGAAACGAATTAATCAATACATTCTTCATAAATTATTTGGAAAAAAGCGAAATAAAAATGAAATTTCTACACTCTGTATCTCTGAAACGAAGCATTTTAGGACATAAATTTATACTATTTTTTTTACTGATTTTATTTGCAGATTATGCTGCCAAAGTTTCCTGAATACAATTCCGACCACTCTGTATATCAAGATATCCCCCATTACGTACTAGTTTTTCTTAATAATTTTCTATACATTTTCCAACGCCAAGATGTACCAAGCGCATACAAATACATCAAGCTTCAAACAAGCTTGCACGTTGACAGTAATACCTACAGTAATATTGTATTATATTAATGTAATATTTTTGAACCAATGTTCAATATTACTGTAGTAATACTGTTTATACTCATGCCTTTTATATTTGTTTGAATTTGGTGCATATTTCCATTGAATAAAGTATAGTCACCATTACCATTATTATACTTACTCTATAATAAAGACAGTAACGAGTTAAATAAATGTAGTTTTCATTTTATTCACTTCCTAAAAGCTTGCTTTAATGGAACAGATTCCTGTTTTTTCTAATTTACATAATAAGACATCACTTTTACCGGAAAAAAAAATTAAACAATTATAAAGTTTTTTCTCTTTCTGTTCTATTATATCTATAGAATAGATCCTGTTTTGATTAATATTAGAGTTGTAAATGTTTGACTAAAATTAATATTTTATTAAATTAATAATTTATCATCAATTTCAAAAATTAAATAATTTCGATTATTAAAATTTCTTCTATAACACGTACTTTATTATTTTTATCGTTTTTAGACTCTAAGACGTATTTTTTTCTAAGTCCTAAACTTTGCTTTATATTAAACTATTTTTTTTTATCCTAAATCTTAATAATATAAAAAGTTTAAATACGATATATTTTTAATTGAATTATAGCTTCATTAAAATAAAAAAAAATACCCGCCTATGATACGGAGAGTGCAGGTGCACTGAAGAAACAAAAGACAGTGTTGCGTTGGGCGGCAGAGCCGTCAGGAAACGACCGTTACGACGGAGACAGCCTATCTATCGCTCGTGTCGCACTCGTTAGAGCCAAAAACAATAACACAACAATAACAAGACGTTGTCTGTCCGCATCTTCCAGCTATTTATGAATGAGATGCTCAGTCTATATTTTATTCTAAGTCTATGGTTCAAGCAGTTCGACGAAACAAGTGAGTAAACAAAGTGCTCGTTACATAATCAAAAAATTAAATAGACATATACTATGAGAGGATGAAATATAATTTGTGCAATATTAATGGTATACTTTTTTAATCAAGTAGTGATTAAATGTTTTATGAACATCTTCTAAAATTATAATTATGTACCTTTAAAAAATTTCGTTATAGCCGAAATAGCCCCAATTATGCCCCACTAGCAAAACCGGTGATAAAACTATGCTCGCTACCGTAGTTGAACATTGAACTCATCTAATTTTTTTTTAACTGGAATAATAAATTATAATGCAAATTAGACCATCTAGGCCAGTCGCCAAGTATTAAAAAATAGCTTATGGCGGGAGCAAATCCGGACAAACTAGAATAAATTTTATTTTGTTTAGTTTAGTGTAAGGAACCACGTGTTAAATTTCCACCACCCTCAAAGCCCGGATTTGGCCGCCATCTTGGAAAGAGTGGCTAAAATTCGGTTTATTTTTCATTATTTGTCAATAACTCAATTTCTATCAACTTTAGTGCAAAATATGTAGAGACCAAAATCAAAGAAGAGGAAAAATTCTATAAAAAACGTTCTATGTACTTTTTCCGTGCGACGACTCGTTTGCAAGTTATCTCGGTTTAAACACGCTAAATATATTATAAGCAGTTTATATTTCCTCTATTCTAGGCAGTTTTTGTCTTTCCGAGAACCTTACGCCTGTTGTTAAACGGAATCTTTAACTCAAGGTCATGTACGATCTATGAAGAGCAGTGGAGGACTCACTCATGGACGAGGTATCAGCGACTCGACGCTGTCAAAATGGATTGTCTCAATGCCCATTTTATAAAGTGTTTCGGAGGCCATTGAAAATTATTGTAATATTTCTTTACATACCACAGAATAGCACACAGATAGCAGAACCACGAGAGTATTAACAGACAATGCCGACTCAGAGACGTTTACACGTTGGTAAAAATGAAATTCGTTAAAGTTTTACTGAAAGAAAAAGAATTATTACAGACAACTGCACTTCAAAGACCCAAACGCATCCTCAGAAGATATAGAAAAAGCTGGAGAACGATTTCTTCTTCATCTATATGGATCCAAAAAAATGCGACTCATTAGATAAGTACAGATACCAGTATTTCGTAAAATCTATTACCAAAAGCTTACCAAACCTAGCATCTTTACCACCGACCAAAAACGCAGCTCGCTTGCACTCCTTCCGTACGTACAGTCAGGTTGTAATGAAGTTCATAAAATTTCTAGGACACCCTGTATATTGTGTTAAAATTATACTCGAATAATAGGGACTTCATTCTCTTTTAATAATGACAGTCAATGTATTTTATTGTTAACTCATTATTGTAATGAACTTTATTAGTGTTCCTATTGTTGAATTAAATAAGTTAAATATTTAATTGCCATTTTGTAAGAGAGTTTTGATCGGTTTTCGTCGCTTTAGTTTAATGCGAAAAACCGAACCGTTTGCGCCGCTCGCCCTACTCTGCTAGTGCAGGCCGAGTGGAGGGGAGCGTCAGTCGAGTACCTTGGCTGCAGCAGCTGCAGGTAGTTAGTTTGTGGTCGCACGCGAAACAGTGAGGTTCGAGTCCGGAGTGCCCTGCCGAGTGGCCTGCTGCCAGCCGCCGATTGTCGCCGCACTGTACAAGGTAAGCACCCACCGCCAAAGTGATCGAGAGTAGGTCGTATTCTTTTTATTGTTAATGACGTTTACTTTACTGTCTTAACGCGTTACAGGGATAAGGGAGACAGATATATTTATATTCGCTCAGATAGACGCAACTATGCACCTCTACGAAGGCTGGAGGCTATTTGACCGAATCGCGCGAACGCAAAGACATAGCAAAACTTAAATGCGATCAGGTAGATTCAACTATGCACCTCTACGGAGGCTGGGGGATATTTGATCGGATCACGTGGACGCGAGGAACGATTTCTTTTGTTAAAAGGGAGAGAGTGAGACAGCTAACGGTTAAGGTAGTTCAGTAAACGCACGGGTCGCGAATATTCATGGAGCTAGAACAAGATCTCGCCCATATCCCGAGGCTGGTTTTGTAGCTCCCGTATTTCTCTAGGTGTGTCGTCCGGACGGCATCCTGCATCAGTGACGCTGGACGGGATCTCGCCGAAATCCCGAGGTTGTCCTGACCGGGCGGTGTGTGTGCGGGCTGCGTTTATCCGAACGACGTACAACTCGCCGAGACGTCGCTAACGTCTACGTCACTCCGGGACTCGCGTGTGTGTATCCCACGGGACGCTGTTATCTTCGCGATCGATGCAGGGCTCGCGTTTGTGTATCCCACGGGACGCTGTTAACTTCACGATCGATCCAGGGCTCGCGTGTGTGTATCCCACGGGACGCTGTTAACTTCGCGATCGATCCAGGGCTCGCGTTTGTATATCCCACAGGACGCCGTTAACTTCGCGACCGATCCAGGACTCGCGTGAGAGTGTCACGGGACGCTTTTAACTCCGACGCCGATCCGAGGTCCGTGTTTCGCTGTCAAAACGGACGCCGTTCCGATAAATATTTAGCTGTGACCACCGGGACGCCTTTAACGATGTCGCCGCCGTTTAGAGAGTCGCGTCGTGGTAGAGTGTGTTACTCCGGTACCTACGTGTCTGTGTTCATTAGGACGCCGCTAAATCCGACGCCGATCAGGAACTCGCGTCGTCGTGTTTAATAGAATGTGACTTCGGGAACGCGTTTTGAATTCGCGTGATAGAATCAGTCAGAGAGTTACGTATCGGAAATAATCGATCAAAACTCTAGAGGTACACGGTTGTTATTGTAAATTTTACTTTACGGGTCTCTAAATATACATTGTATTTCACTATTGTTACAATTCGAGGACGTAAACCTTCTTTGATTACTTTTGTACATAATTAATTAGTTAAATAAAAACCTAGTGTTACGTTATAGTTAATTGTGTTTTATTTTCTTTTGATCTCATCACTCCCTGGTATCTCCACTGTATAAAAGCTACCCGTATTGGCACTAGTGGTCTCTCAAACACTTTAAACGTTGGGGATGGCGCCCGAGGAACCGAACCAAGGCAACTCGGCGTCCGTGAGCTTTCTCAAAAACGAGGGAGTCTCACAAGGTACAGCTATGGTATGGGAACGAAAAATCAACTCTGGATTGGGGATGGAAAAATTCAAAGAATGGGTTGATGCCCATTGCTGCTTCCCAAGATGCAGCTCTCAAGGAATTATTAAATCTGATTTCATGTAAATGTGCCAAAGGTTGTAATACATCTTGTAGTTGCCGCAAAGCAGGTTTGCGTTGCTCGGTAATGTGTGCACTTTGTCAGGGAAAATCATGTTCGAATAGTTTGGTGGTGGCAAAATTAGACGAAGATGAGTACGAGGCAAATTTCCTCTTGATAAAAATCAACGAAAAGACTATTCGGCACCTTATGAACCAGATCCGGAATATGATACAGATGTGGAAGACATTCAGGAAGGTTATATTGAACAGCCAGTAACATCAAAAAAAACGAAGGAACTCTGATGAACCTTCCACCTCTAAAGAAACCTAAGTTTACAACATGTGGATTAGGCCTATTGGAAATGGGGAGACCACTCAAAAAAAAAACGTGCCGGGTATTTTACCTCAAGGCAGCTCCCTGAGAGAAAAGACGGTTAAACTTGACATATACATATTTTGCACTAAAGTTGATAGAAATCGAGTTATTGACAAGTGATGAAAAATAAACCGAATTTTAGCCAATTTTTCCAAGATGGCGGTCAAATCCGGGCTTTACGGGGAGTGCAAATTTAATACGTGCTTCTCGACACCAAACTAAATAAAATAAAACTTATTTCAGCTTGTCCGGATTTGATCCCGCCATCGATGCACTTGCCGACTGGCCTATTCGGAAAATACCAAAATATTTACGTTTTTATTTTTTTTTTTAGAATTTCCACAAATTACACTTTCTAACATTTTTAGAATAATTATATACTATTTTTTTCGTTTACTCGCCATTTAAATCCGTGTATTTGTATGTGTTCGTTATTTACGAGTTCTCCACCGGTACTGCCACCATCGGAAACTATCGTAAACAACCGGCATATAGAAATACACGGATTTAATAGCGGATAATTTATTTATTCAAGCTAATGAAATTTTTTAGATGAGTTCAACTACGGTAGCTAGCATAGTTTTACGCTCCGATTTTGCTAGCGGAGACATAACTGGGGCTATTTCGGTTAGAACGATTTTTTTTAAAGGTGCGTAATTATAATTTTTGATATACACAAAAAATTTAAGCACTATTTGATTAAAACAAGTATTTCATTAATATTGAAAATTATAAGATTATGTAATGGGCACTTTGTTTACTCACTTGTTTCGTGGAGCTGCTAGAATGTACTTCTGTTTTTGATCAAATCGGTGTCAGAAGTTGTGAAGGTATAAAATGTTGTTTCGGGAGACTTGAATATCCAGGAAGGTTGAGTTATTAATCGATATTGCCCCCAACAGCCACGTAATTATGCCCTCCTTTACATGTTAATATTTTTTCGGCAATTTTATTAACATTTCAAATAGTCAGAACACAAAGCGACGCCCACTTCGGTTTTTTCACTTAGATTTTACCCGAAAGAGCGTTACATCACACAAACCTCGTATCTGAGTCTCTTGTCGTTTCAATAACTGCACTATTATAATCTAAAGTTCTTAAATATTATGACAAAGCTGTGATTTTAATATTATTTCAGTGCGATCAACATCATAACTGTGTGAAATACAGATCGAAAACTTCTAATTTCTACCGTATCTAGCGCTGAGATCGGAATTTTAAAATTTAACTGAAATAGCCTATACGAGACCTAAAAAATTACCATTCATCAATGTCTGTTGTTTTCAACTAAGTATTGTAATTAACTATAATTACAATATTTAGTTTACAAATTGTAACTAATCATGTATTATATATAATATATAAGATTACCGAGAAAATTACCCAATTAAGATTTTATTTTATTGTCCTGGATTTTCTAATTATTGTCGATTTCTTGATGAATTTTTACTTTTATTATCATTGCTGGTTTACGAATATAATATAGTGTATTCTATTATAATCTAGGCATATTTACAAAACAGAAGAAAAATTAAAAGTTATACAGAATATAATCTAGAAGAAAAAAGATTCAACGGCTCAGCCCTCAACGACTCGTAACCGTATACACCAGTGTACACCAGTGCAGACACGCACACTCACACTCACACAACCACTTACACTAGTGCACACTGATGTAACTGCCTTCAGGCTTCATCAGTACGGTAAGGAATCAGGAAGCGAAGAAACCGATCTCAAAACACAAAAAAAACAGGAAGCAAACGATGCAACGAGGCAACGTGTGCAACCCAGGAGATGGGGAAAAAATTGATGAAGAAACGAAAATAAAAGATGGAAAATAAAAAGAGCAAACGGGAGCCTAAAGCCCCAATTTGTAGCCAAGAACCAGAGTCGCCCAGGATTGTGGGCTTCGTCCAGAACAGCCGCGGAGGTAGTCAACAGCAACCCGCCGCAATACCCTTAGCCGTGGTATCAATATGAAAAAGAAAGAAATAGTGAGGGAAATGTATAAAAAAGAAGAAAAAAGATTAAATGGCTCAGCCCTCAACAACTCGTCACCGTATATACCAGTGTACACCAGTTCAGACACGCACACTCACACAACCACACCTACACTAGTGCACACTGATGTAACCGCCTTCAGGCTTCATCAATACGGTAAGGAATCAGGAAGCGAAGAAACCGATCCCAAAACACAAAAAAAAACAGGAAGCAAACGATGCAACGAGGCAACGTGTGCAACCCAGGAGATGGAAAAAAAATTATGAAGAAACGAAAATAAAAGATGGAAAATAAAAGGAGCAAACGGGAGCCTAAAGCCCCAATTTGCAGCCAAGAACCAGAGTCGCCCAGGATTGTGGGCTTCGTCCAGAACAGCCGCGGAGGTAGTCAACAGCAACCCGCCGCAATACCCTTAGCCGTGGCATCAATATGAAAAAGAAAGAAATAGTGAGGGAAATGTATAAAAAAGAAGAAAAAAGATTAAACGGCTCAGCCCTCAACAACTCGTAACCGTATACACCAGTGCAGACACGCACACTCACACAACCACACCTACACTAGTGCACACTGATGTAACTGCCTTCAGGCTTCATCAGTACGGTAAGGAATCAGGAAGCGAAGAAACCGATCCCAAACACAAAGAAACCAGGAAGCAAACGATGCAACGAGGCAACGTATGCAACCCAGGAGATGGAAAAAAAATTGATGAAGAAACGAAAATAAAAGATGGAAAATAAAAAGAGCAAACGGGAGCCTAAAGCCTCAATTTGCAGCCATGACCCAGAGTCGTCCAGGATTGTGGGCTTCGTCCAGAACAGCCGCGGAGGTAGTCAACAGCAACCCGCCGCAATACCCTTAGCCGTGGTATCAATATGAAAAAGAAAGAAATAGTAAGGGAAATGTATAAAAAAGAAGAAAAAAGATTAAACGGCTCAGCCCTCAACAACTCGTAACCGTATACACCAGTGTACACCAGTGCAGACACGCACACTCACACAACCACACCTATCGCAAGAAATAGTGTTGCGATATTACTATTTCTTTCTTTTTCATATTGATACCACGGCTAAGGGTATTGCGGCGGGTTGCTGTTGGCTACCTCCGCGGCTGTTCTGGACGAAGCCCACAATCCTGGGCGACTCTGGTTCATGGCTGCAAATTGAGGCTTTAGGCTCCCATTTGCTCTTTTTATTTTCCATTTTTTATTTTCGTTTCTTCATCAATTTTTTTTCCATCTCCTGGGTTGCATACGTTGCCTCGTTGCATCGTTTGCTTCCTGTTTTTTTTGTGTTTTGGGATCGGTTTCTTCGCTTTCTGATTCCTTACCGTACTGATGAAGCCTGAAGGCAGTTACATCAGTGTGCACTAGTGTAGGTGTGGTTGTGTGAGTGTGCGTGTCTGCACTGGTGTACACTGGTGTATACGGTTACGAGTTGTTGAGGGCTGAGCCGTTTAATCTTTTTTCTTCTTTTTTATACATTTCCCTCACTATTTCTTTCTTTTTCGAATATAATCTAGGTATATTTAGATCTCAGTTTGGAAGTAAAACTTAACTGTACTATATATGTAGAGATATTTTATATATATTTTAAATCAAAATATATCAATAAAAATTTATATATTAATGCGTTTCAATAACAACGAAGTAGATAATTTTTATACATGTTAAATATGAGAGAACATAATATAACATATATTTTCTTAGATAGAAGGTGGTAAAACAGAGTATCGAAATCCATAAAAATTTGGCTTAGTTATCATTTTAAAAACTATCTATTATAAATTTACTATAAAATGACACTGGTAATGTTAAAATGTAATTAAATTGTATATGGAAATTAATTACCGAAATATATTCAAGAGAAAGAGCTGTGAATTGTGAATACATTGCGTGATTAGTCGGCGAAGTATAATCTCCTAATGAATACATCGAATATTTAACAATATTTTTTTTAATAATTTAATATAAAATTCCAATTTCGTATTTTCTAAATACCAAAATAATAAAGCTTTATTGGAAAGTGATGATATGCTATATAATGCTAAAATTATTTTAGGAATATAAACTACTCAAAGCAATTATCGCATATTTTCTAAAAAAAAGTAATTTGAAAAATAAGACACTTTGAATTCCATGACTTACGACTTTCAATAGTATGGATACTGTGAAGAGAAATTCGATACAATAAGCCTATGCGCTGATCTGGAATTTTTAGTCGGCCGACTATTTAGTTTTAAAAGTGAAAACAACAGAGAGGTCGGGGCATGATGACGAACGGGGCAAGATGACGAAATACCGATTTAAAGAAAACTGTACATCCTAAAAATCCCATTTATATTTCTATAAATTCCTTTAGGTGTATAATACGTCGGGTTACACATAGATGGAGCTATCATTTTTGCATCGGGTTTAAAAAATCATAACCGCTTTTCACACCTGTTGTAAACATCCAGCTCCAGAAAATAAGCAATTTCGCAGGTTTAAAGAAAAATAGAATCCCCTTTCATAGTTAATCTTGATTATTGTGAACATTTTAAATATTAGAAGGTAAGATACAACCTATATAATTTCACTTAATTAATAATTTAATTTTTGCTGTTTCCTAAAAAATGTTTCCTGGGGCAAGTTGACGGTGGCAAGATGACGAATTCGTTAACTTGCCCCACTATGTATAACATTAGTTAAATTCATTTTTGGATGTTTTCAGATGGTGAGAACCAGTGAGAACTTATAAACACCGTATAGATAGACGCTCTTGATCAGAAGACGTGCTAATTGCCGCGTTGCACTCTATTTTGCACGACCATAAGTCAGTTAAAGCTGCCAGTATTGAGCATGGAATCCCGGAAGCAACATTAAGACGTTATATAAAAAAGCAAAATAACAACGAACCAATTCCTCTTAGTGGTGGGAGATTCAGAAGAACGTTTTCTGATGCTCAAGAAGCTCAGTTTGTGACTTACCTCACTGACCTGAGTATTAGAGCATTGTCAATTAGAAGCAGAAAAGCTTGTTAATTTAATTCTCGCAGGACCCTCAGGATTGAATAAAATGGATTCTGCAAAGAATAAAAACTATGAAACACCAGATGCTGAACCCCCATTGCTTTCTAAAAAAAATCAGCCGGCAAGGTCAATGAATTTGTCCCTTTCTGGACCTTCAGACCTACAGCAAAAAAAATCTGCAAAAAACAAAGAAGCTCAAGCTCTTGGTACTATAAGTTCATCCAGCTCCAGTTAAACAATCTTTAATGTTGGTAGTCGAGTAACGCTACTTGAAGTGAAACCCTTTTCCAAATATACATTTCCCATAAAAACTACCAAAAGAATTAAACAAAGGGCTTCTGTCATCATCTCAACACCCAACAAAGGAGAACAGGAAAAGAAAAACAATGAAAAAACTTAAAAGAAATTAAATAAGAAGGAAGGTTGATTCTGTCAAAGACAAAGGAAATGTATTTCAAGAAAATCGTGAAAAGCAGGTAGGAAAGAAGAAGAAAACTAATGACATTTTTTGTCCTGGCTGCCAGGAATTCTATATTGAGCCTCCTACAGAATGTAACACGTGCGAGAGTTGGTGGCACGAGTCGTGCACAGTCTACAAAAAAGATGGCACATATACCTGCGACATTTGTCTATAATCGTCATCTTGCCCCTATAGGCTCGTCATCTTACCCCGATAGTGGGGCAAGTTGACGAAAATGCACTTTTTTGTTTTTTTTTGCTTATATTTTTTCAAGAGTACACTTTTATTTTGTTTTTTATGTTTTATTATGTACTTGAAAAATTTAAAAACAGATGAAATGGGATCTTTTTTTTAAACCTGTTAGTTTGTGTTTTGGAGCCTTTTGTATTTTACTTCGCCAACTTGCTCCGATCTCCCCTACATACTTGTGAAGTCGATCGGCCGACTATTTGATTGCATGTTAGCGCGGCTCCATAAGGATATATCGGTTAGAAATATACAACTAAATAGTCGGCCGATTAAAAATTGCCAGCCAGCGCATAGCTAATGTAATCAAATATTGGGCCGATCGGCTTCATAAGAATGTATTGCTTTCAATTTTGCAACTAAATAATTGGCCGACTAAAAACAACATGTCAGTGCTTACCCTAATTATCCTTAAAAAACTCACAAGAGAAAGGCAGAAATATGCATGTTTCATTTAGAAATATGTAATAATTACATATCCAAATATGCGATAATTGTTTCGAGTAGTGTATTTTACATATGTTTTCAACGCCTAAATGGATCAAACTTGGTTGGCTGAAATAGCTCCATTTTCCATCCAATTTTTTGACTATCTATCATTTGATGATCTGGAGGTTCCGTAGCTGAATAAGGTATAATCTGTGTAAATTCGATCATTGGCCGACATGATGTTGCCGTAGTCGTTGTTAAAGGTTGGGCCTGCCAGCCAATCGATCTTGATTGATTCTTGGGTGAATTCCATTTACCACCTCCAGACTCAATTGCTAGATTTTCTACTAAAGAATTTAAATTGGTTTTTAAATAAGTCTGGTTTCTAAAGCAAGTCGGTAATTTTGACGGTTGCGGGCACCATGCTGAATCAGGTGGATCAAATACGAGAGAGGGTCCATTTACATCGAAAAGTCTCATAAGATTACTAAAGTTTTGTTGTGTTATTTGAGGAGGTTGAGATGTAGGAGAGTACGTTCCCCACATATCTTGATTAGTTTGTTGCGGCCAAGTAGATTGAGATGAAAAAACATCTGGTAGGCCGTTTGATGTTTCATCGGTTGAGTTTGGTGGGGCTGAAGGGGCAAAGAACGGATTGCCTAAAAAAGTAATATTTTAAAATTATTGTTCTATTAGAAACAATACACATTATTTTGAATGCGAAATAATAATAATACATATGATAGTATTCTTAAAAAATATATATCTGATAATAAAATTAATAATCTTTTATTTAAAATTTGTTTTTAAATTTTAATAATTGTATAATTTTAAAATATATACTAGAAAGCATGTTATGGTCTCCATTTATTATTAGGTATATAATAATCTCTTCTTTTCCGCTGCTATCTCACTTGTTACATTACATACAGGCTACCTTTCTGTGCTATATAGGAGATGCAAATACTTTGTCTGGTTGCATATTTTTACTTTTTGTTGTGCCATGGTTATAAAATATTTTGTCTATTTCGGTTTGGTTAGGTTTGATGAGATAAACGGAATTTTATTAATTTGCTTTGATCTAGCAAATTAATAAAGTCTAATAGCAGCCTTTAAAAAGTTTTAATATCATTAACTTGAGAAAGTTTTAAATAAGTAGTCATTGATTCCTCGTTAAAAAACTATATTAATATCTCGAAAACTGCGACTTTGACTGATTTTGATGTTATTACAAATTTTGTTGCAAATATTATTCCTAATCTTAATTTGAAAACCGCGTTTCGCTAGCTACTGTAGTTTTGGAGTTACGATTTTTTTAAATTTTTAACCCCCTCCCATACCCCCTTACCAACCCCCCACCCCCACCAAAATCTAATGGCGAGATTCTCGGGTGCCACAGTATTTTTGTGCCAAATTTGATTAAAATCGGTTCAGCGGTTTTTGAGTAATCGTGTTACAGACGGCAGACAGACAGACAGACACCATGAAAATATTTTGTATTTAGGTCATTTGTGAGCCAAATAACTCATTTTGAGTAAAATTAAAAACACTTTTTTTTGCCGATCTGAATAGCCTACCATACCTATTGGTATGGTCGGCTAAAAATATGAAAAAAGTTCCTATAAACATGGGTATGGAAAATGCATAGTTTTAGAGTTACAGGATGTTAAAACTTTTTAAAATTAGGTTTTTTGTAATTATATCAATGCCATTATTTTTTTATTATTGTAATTGCTGTATATTGGACTAATAGTAATAATAACTAATACAATAACAATATTTAATAATAAATTAGGTAAAATATATAATTTATTAGTTTTATTCTTATTTTATTAATTGTCGTGATTAATAAAATTGTGTTTATCTCATCAAGTAGGCCGAATTCGACAAAATAGCAAAAGACAACTTTTAATTGGCATTAAACGATCGACAGAATTTTGATATCAAACGAAAAAAGTCAGTGATGCAGATGCTTTTTTTGAAAAATATTCCAGTAATAACCCATATGCATGTCGCTGATGAATTTATCGACACTTTTTAGCATTAAAATATGTAGCACTTATAGTAACTTTTACCCTTAAAATTTCATTCGAATCACTAAAAGTACTTGGAAGAAAATTGTAATAAATCGAAAGATTATTAAGTCTTTAACACCCTTTTTTTTTGTTAGAGAAGAGGGGAAGCGATTTACCGCCGAAGTGTGGGGCTCGATGCGACAATGCGATATTAGCCGCATAATACCCACTAAACCCCTCTCCTATGCTAGGTGTGGATGTCGATCGCCGTGAGGCATACGGATACATCCACTCCTACCTTTACTAGTCACTCCGTCGACGTTGAATCGCTCTAGTAACTCGCCTAAACTTAATCTTTATTATCACAGAATCGATTATCACTGACAGGGGCCCATGCAGGATAATTTACATAGTTCTATTACGTCTTGCGGCCACTACCTCGTCGACTTCAATAAGAATGTTGAGACACAACTGGTCAACAGCCTTCCAGCAGTGCTCATCACGCAGCATAACCGTGATGAGGCTTCCCTCCGTCAGAGGTCCTGTGATGGCTTCCGTCTCAGTTCTCAGTGCCGCATGTCGGTCGCATTTCAATAGTACGTGCCCGGCATCCTCTACATCGCCACAAGCTCCGCAGTGAGGAGAGGCAGCTTTTGTCTGAGCGAACGTACCATGTCCGCTCAGAAACTGCACCAAGCAGTAGGTCAGTCTCCAATGGTCTCTCCGTAGCCATGGTCTCAGGTCTGATATCCAGCGCCGAGTCCATCCGCCCCGATCGCTGCTTTGTCATCTTCTATTCCACAGCTCCAGGAATTTTTCTTTTTTTGCCTTGATGGCACCTTTTTGTAGCCTGTAAGATTCGCTCCTATATCTAGCTTGTAGGTCTAGAAGCATTATCCCAGCGAGCACTTGTAGTGCTTCTGTGGACACTGTCCTGTTTGCCCTGCTTACATACAGGAGCACCGTCCTCTGTGCCCGGTTTAGAGCGTCAACATTCTTTGCCAGCTTTAGAGCGGTTTCTGCCCATGTGGGTGCAGCATACAGCACAGCCGACGCGTGTGCAGTTGCCAGCATCCTGCGTACCCAATCGCCGGCGCCACCATCGCGCGGCATGAGTCTTGTTAGAGCTCTTGCACTCTCCGCTGCATTCTTTGCCTTTGTCTGAGTGTGGTAGACAAAGGTGCCATTTTTGTCTAGCCAGGCGCCCAAGTATTCTTGGTAGAGTAATCTCGTCCTTAATTGGCAGAATGTCCTTACTCCCAGAATGTTGACCTCCAAAGCCCCTACCAGTTTTGCTCTGCCGGTCAGTCTGCAAACACAGGTCTTTTCAGGAGCTAGTTCTAGCCTTCTGCTTTCTATCCACTGTTTTATATTTTCAGCGGCTATCGTTGCTAGTCTCTTGGCTTCATCCAGATCTTTACCTATAGACACAACGCCTAAGTCATCCGCAAAGGCTATCGTGTAGACGCCACTGGGTTGATCGATGGCGAGAACCGGATCATACATGATGTTCCACAAAAAAGGTCCTAAAACTGACCCCTGTGGAACTCCCATACTGACTACCTTACTGTAACCACTCCCAGTAAGAACCACCCGTTTGGAGAAATAACTCTTTACGATGTTGAGTAAATATTTCTGTATTCTCCTTCTCTCCAGCTCTTCTATAATTTATTATGTCCCACCTGGCCGTGTTAAACGCATTTTTCACGTCCAAAGCTACCATCAGGCAGGTCTCCCTGTGCCTGTATCCACCAGCTTTTGCGCTCTCAGCGAGCTGCAAAATTCTCTTAACAGCCTCCACCGTGGAGCATCCCTTGCGAAACCCGTACTGTTCTGAGTTCAGTTCTTCATTATTGGCTGTCATATTATCCTCCAATCTTGTATGGATTATACGCTCAAGTAATTTGCCCATCGCGCTGATTAAACAGATTGGTCGTAGGCCTCCAGGCTCTCCTGGGTCTTTTCCCGGCTTCAATCAAAACGACTCGTGAACTTTTCCACTGATCAGGAAAACGTCCCTCGCGCAGTAACTTTGTCATGGCCTCTGCCAGCTCTTCGGGATAATCATCTGCCAAAATCTTTACCGCCTCTGCAGGAATGTTGTCAAGTCCTGGAGCCTTGTGGATTTTCAGGGTGGCTGCCGCAATTTTTATCTCCGTTCGTTCGATGAGGGGGATACTATTTCCATCAGTTGAATCTAGCTCCCATCTAATTATAGGTGTGTCAGGAAACACTCTATCTACCTGCACTCTTGTAATGTTATCCGGCACTACCGGGCTCACCTGTTTGCCAAATCTTTTTGTCACAAGACGATATGCCGTGCCCCAAATGTCGTTCTCCACCTCGTTGATGAGATTTCTGAACGAATCTTTTTTTGCAGCCTCAATTGCGCGTTTGGCAGCTCTCCTGGCTATTACGAGTTCTTGCCTGGCGGCAGTCTCTTCCTCCGTTGGTGCACCTCTCTTGTATAGCCTCGCAAGCCTGCGATGTGCAGCATTTTTTACTTTAAGAGCATCGGAGACTTGAGGTGTCCACCAATACACGGTGTCTTTCCGTGGTCGCCCTTTGGGCCTAACACTATCGCTCGCATTCCTTAGTGCTTTTTCAATTGCCTCTATAGTGTTTTCCCTGACAGTAAACATGGATTCAGCGAGCCTGTCTCTGAATCTTGCGGTGACATGGTTATTCCATCTAATTTGTCTATGAGGCGGCCTATGTTCTTTCAAGGTTAGACTAGTATGAAAGATTATGGTTCTGTGGTCGCTCGCGGAATCTTCGTCAAGTAGCTTCCAGTCCGCATTAATATTGTTTGTCCCTGCTTTCCAGAAGGTGACATCGACAATACTTGATCTGCCACCCTTGCTGAAAGTGGGCGTATTTCCCTGGTTTAATAGTTCTAGGCCATTTTGTGCGGCCCACTCAGCGATCATAGTGCCTCTGGTATTGTTGCATCTTGAACCCCAGCTAACATATCGCCACCCACGAGGAGACTTATTCCATTTGGTGCCGATTGCACTAGCTCAGACATCTCATCAAGATCATTTGAGACCTCTCCTATCGTGGCGTTGGGGTGCCGATATACAGATAAAGCAATAATTTTTCCAAGCTTGGCAGCTACATAGCTCTTGCCCTTCCAAAGTTCGTCGCAGGCTCCGTTTCTCAACCAGATAGCTGCATTGAAGTTTTCACTACAAACCCATCCAGGGTATTTGTTAAGGACAGCTTTGTTCGGTTCAGACACTAGTGCAGTGTTGGCATCATATTTATTAGCCAGGACAAATAAGGCGTCATGAGCTGCTTTGCTTTTGTTTAAGTTACCTTGTAAGACATACGTAGTTGATTAATATATGCTTAAAAAAGAGAATACAGCACATATAGAAGACATACTGGTGTATAAAGCCTTTAAATAGGTAAATAAAAAGAAGTTGTATATTTCTGCAAATATATGTACAAAAAAAAGAACCACACATATTATACGGGGACTACACATTAATAAATATTATTGTAGAGGTGCGCAATCGCTATCATAGGCATTATCACAGATTATATCACGAGAAGTATCACAGACAGTATCACAGACATTTACATTACCCTCTGCAGCGTTGGATAGAGCCGGTTTGTTATTCTCCAGAGCTACCAGTTCTTTTTCTTCTATTTCATTTCCTCGCCTTTTTCTCTTTTTGGCTGGCTGAGTCGGACTACTTTCTTGAGCTTCCCCTTTTTCTAAATTATTTGATTTTTTATTGGTGCAGGTCTTGGCTAAATGCCCTTCATTGCCACAAGTTCTGCAACATTTTGATCTATCTGGACCCTTGCAGTCCTTAGCAGCGTGTCCTGCCTCCCAGCATCTGAAACATTTATTTGATTCTTTGCTCGGAAATTTTGCTCTGGTTCTGGCTAGTTCCACTTGGATTTTTCCGGCTTTCTTTAGGATGATTTTTTCCTCTTGCGAAACCATCAATACTGCGGTCTTGGTCGCTCTTAATCCTTGGGAGATTTCAGTGCTGTCTCATTAATACCTAGGGATCGCAGGGCATGCGTGATTTCTTCTTCTGAGATAAGGGTATCAAGTCCATGCAGGAGCGCCTTGGTGCCCTTATCTCCTGTCGTAGATCTTACTCTGTGAGGCGCTACAATTTGTTCTATTGTTTTTTTAATCTGGAGAGAGGCTCCTTCCGCAGGTCCGACCTCCAGCAAGACGTTTCCCTCTCTTGTCTTTGTGCATGCGGTAATGTGCTTTACAGCGTCTTGCTCTACCAGTTTCTGCCTTACGGCCTTTAGGGTGTAGCGTTTTTTTAAAGAACTACCTCTGCGAACGGCAGCTTTTCATCGGAGAGCAGTCGTGGATTTCACTAGAGAGAAAACTAATCAATAACAATAAACAAAAAAATATAGATATTGGGCGCCAGGCATGTACAGAGAAAGAAAACACAGTTGTATATTACTTAAAACTAATGACTATATTTATTCATGATGAATTCTGATGGTAAATAGCATTGTACAATTTTAATAATTATTATAGTGGTTAAATATTATTACAAGGCGTAATGTAATGAAACCTAAGATCTAAATCATATTGTAACTACTAAATCAACATAAATGTTCTTAATAATCTAACCACTAAATATAGTATGTACGATATTATTTAAAATGTACGTTATTAAGTTAAGACTGAAAATGTTTTAAATGTTAAATGAAAAACTATAACTTAAATCTACACTTAGCTGTTCTTTACGTAATTTTGCTTCAAACAGTAACAGCGTGAGGTGGGCTTGCATCTCTGTACTGTCTGTCGGCGATCCTGTTGGCCAAAACAACAAAAGGGGCCAGAATGAGGACACCATGAATCACTACAGCCGCAGCTACTGATTAGACTGAGGAATGGAAACGAAGCAGCATGGAGCTTACGCTACATCCATACTGTGGCAATATGGGGACACTACCCGTACCTTGGAACTACTAGGACCTTGGATAATGCCCGTACCTTGTAAATAGTCCGTACCTTGGAATCAATACATAGATATGGGACACCTGCCCATACCTTGGACACAGTCCTTCCATAAGATAACGGTACAGGGGAACACTACCCGTACCTTGGATACTACTAGGACCTTGGATATAGTCCGTACCTTGGACCCTAAAAATATGAAACTCTTGTTTAAAACCAAACAAGGTCTAATAAACAAAATAAACATACCTCGAATTACTTCCGAGGGCTCAATAATAAACAAAGAAACTGTCCTTTCTTCCATGTAACATTCTGGAGGACAAAAGAAAAGGGACGCCAACGTGCCAGCAAAATACAAATACAAGTTAAGTTGGAACATCCAAAACTCTACCCTAAAAATATGCAGTAATAATATCGAATCTAAAAGGATAATATCTCATCTTTACCTGTTGCTTTGAAATAGCAGCTGATTCAAATTATACAGCAAGATTTAAATAATCACCATTTCTAAAAGCCGGGATGGTTAGGTTAGGCTACAGAGCGCTAAAAGCAAAAGTCAGTCGACAGCACAGAGAGTTGATAGAAGCGATGTTGACAGCGCCTCCACAGAGCGATAACAGGGTTGTGTCAAACGATAACAGGGTTGGCGACTAGGGAACGTAAAAATTACGCCAAGCGTGCCAAATAAATTATCAGGCCTGAACAATACGGAATCCGATGACGATACGCCAGATACCATATAAATCATATATAAAAAAATACATGTAACGAACTAAAAACGTTACACTGCCCTCCTCCGAAAAGAAAAGAAATGGACCTGTAAGGTACACTTTTTTTTCACAAATCTGGGGATAGTAAAAAAAATCAAAAAAAGAAAACTACTTTGTAAATTTCAGAATAGACGAAACCCATTTGAAAATTGATCAGGTTCTCAAAAAGGAAGCAACAAACTAAAAAAACGAAAAGTACCGGTAAGGAATATATGATGCAGGAGATCATAAAGAAAAATTAAAGGTATAAAATTACTAAAGTTGCTGGTCACTGGATACGCCGTAAAGTACAGAGATACTCAAGCCATTGTTCTGCTAAAATAAAATAATATAGAGGTATATCAGCTTATATGGTTCGCAAGATAATTAAATACTGCTATAATTAGGTGTTTTATAACGATATATGTGTAAATTATCGATAACTCAGGCTAGACGTAAGTGCAGACTCAAAATTAATAATGCTATGTTCTAAAACAACACGACTCAAAAATAATTAAAGAGAACGTCGATCCATTCATGGTATCAATACGTCTTGGTGATAGTTTCTGAAATCAACATTCTAGTTCATGTCAGATGAACTACGCCAGAGAAGGAACAATACACTACTAGAGCAGATAGAGGTTTACAACGGCCGGTACCCTAAAAGCAAAACAACCAAACAAATTTACTGTGCCAGTACAAAGCTTCTCTCAGACGGAATGAACAATACTAACAACGCCAGACAAGGAATTATATGGGACTAGAGCAGTTAAAGGTTGACGACGGTCGGTACTACAAGACCAAAACAACCAGACAAATATACTGTTCCAGCCCAAACCTTCTCTCAGACGGAATGTATCACACTAACAACGTCAGACAAGGAATTACAGACTAGAGCAACAGAGGCTGAAGAAGGTTAACCGAGCCTAAACACCTCAACAAAATTCGCACTAGCTCAACCAACGCAGTGACTAGAACCAACAACAACAAAAACCAGAGATCATCATCAAGAGACAGAACTGTAAAGAATGATTAAAATGAAATGAATGTGGAAAAATACCCTACATCCATGGTACAAAGAATACAAGGTATGATATTGCGCAGGTTGGTCGCTACGTCACAGGTGATAACAGGCGCTATTGGTCAGCACGCTCCGCGCGCCAGTTCAAATCGTCAAGATATTGTTATAAACCTGTTTTTTTGTTTATATACCGTCATTGAATTATCGCTAAGCAAGTTACTGTGGAGCAGTGCGTAAGGAGTTGGGCTAGGAAGCGAGAGACCCGAGTTCGAATCTCGGCCGGGACATAACTTTTATTTATTTTTTAAATACTGTTGTATTCTATAGTTTATTTTTGTAGTATAAAAAGAAAGAACTATTTATTCCGTTATTTTTAATCTCCGTTATTAAATAAATTGATTGTTAGTACAATACCTCATTTAATATAAAATAATATTCTACTTTTTGAAATGTATCGGGCCCTAATTGTACCTAAAAGTAATATATTTTTAGTGATATACCATATTGTAAACTATTTAATATTTTAGTCACTTAAAAAGTTAATTTGCATTGAATAATTGCCTACCATTAAAGGAAATTTGAGCTATATAATCCTTGATGGGCATATTCTGGGTATGCAAATACTTCCTTTAAATTTTGGGTGTCGTTCAACCGATTTATTCTCAAAACCAGAAACTTCTACATATAAAAAGAAGCAGAGGTCACTAATTATAATAAACTTCACCCTTGGTATTACTTCCACTAATTATAATAAACTTCACCCTTAGAATTACTTCTATCACAATTACAATACGTTCATCTGCATTGGCATTTTCTACTTTTCGATGGGAAACAATAAACTTCCCAATATTTTTTAAATGATGTAACAATTCCTCTTGTGGTTACTTTTCCATAGATATCCTCAACTCTGTCCTCATGTGAATTCAGAGGCAATGAAAATGAAAATTATTTACCATAAACATCGCAAACTAAAAACCTAATAAACAATTTTATACCGAATATAGAAATAAATTCAGTATTCTTACCTATCGTCCAAATCCATGTTAATAGATAATTATTATTTTTAAATATATTTTTGGAACTGCTGGTTTTAGTAATTATTAAATTAAACGAACTAAAAAGTCTTAAAAATAAACAATTCTAAACCATAACCCCAAAAAATGCAGATCTCCTGTCAACTTTCTTTATTTTTTATTTATTCATTATTTTCCTGGTGACGTCACAGGTGGTATGCGCGAACTGAACGAAATTGGAGCCGCTATCGATCATACCTTGTATTCTTTGTACCATGCCCTACATCTGTCAGCATGAGGGGATGCACTGTAGTGTACATCAACTAAAATGGGATAAATAGAGCATATCTATAACGATACCCCAAAATGACTCTAAATACAAAAAAATACACAACTAAAAACCGTCTGAGCATTATCTCAGAAAGCGAAGAAAACAAAACCTACTCATCGCCTAGGGTAGTCGACGAAAGGTCAACGCCCTGTCGAGCAAATGGCGACGGAACCCTAACCAGGTATCTTGAATCAAAATCAAACCAATGAATATAAGTTTTACTATCAAAGTAAAACTTACTAAATATATATTAATATAAAAGTAATACTATATACGTAATATGTGAATAAGGTGTACGGAAAGAATTTCCAACACTCTCGATGTTCTGAGACTTATCACATACTACGGTGGCATTTGACCATAGATTTAGGAAGAACAGATATCACATTATGCATTTTAACCCGATCAAACATTCGGAGGTTGACTACGTACTGTAAAAATCAACTGAGATAGAGAAGGCGACATTGCCACATATCAAATTTGCGCCTATCTACTTAGTTTGATTTGCAGAAAAGGTGACTTTAAAACCTTCACCGGATATCAATAAATCTCAATTTCTTAATTAAATTAATAGTTTATTTTTAAAGAAGCATGCGTAATAATATGTTATTAACCAGAGGATATATGCGTTACTATTAAAAGACATGTTTACTGTTTAATGTGCTGAAACGTCTAGAACTACTGGCAACGTCGCTGCTAGTCTTGCAGAATGAAATGAGCCGTCCGTCCCACCACCCCTCGCGACGCCCTATGGTCCGTTATAGCGTACTACGTTTAGCTTACGGTGTGTTTGAAGTCGGAATCAAGTCCGAAGTGAACTTTTCAGTGTTTTTCAGTAGTTTTTGTCTTTGTTTAATGTACTTTTGAATCTGCGAATTTTCAATATGGTACGACAGTGCCAAATGTGTGGACAAATAAGCTCAAATTACCCGAATTTGTCTTTTCACAGGTAGGTATTGTTTCCGCCGCGCCGTATCGTACATAGGCGTCCCACAAGGGAGCCTTTCACAATTAAAATAATTTCTAATTATATTTGTTGAATTTTGATCTATTAAAACAAGAACGTAGTAGCCGGTAATTGAATTATAATTCGTCTCAATTACTACCTAACTGTTGTAGATCATAAAAAATTTGAATATAAACGTTACATTTGAAACTTTATTATAAGCCAGAAAGTGACAAAATTGCGTCTTATTTTGGTCATTATATACGATATTCTAAAGGAATTTTGCTTAATAAATAAACAAAGGTGTTTACCTGACCTTTTTTACATTTTATTAGCTTTATTATATTTGCCCCTTCGGCCTTGTTTAGACAATTTTTTACCACCGTACAAATACATCTTCCTAGAGTTATTTGTACGGTGTGTTTAACTTTTTTTAGAATGGGACGAACTGTAAATAATTCTTAGGCTACTAGTTTTATACATACTTATATCAAAAAAAAGCTTTTTACCTATTACGTTTTTGGTTTGTGATTTTTATTTCAATCTTTTAAGATGGGGGCCATTGTAACGCACATTTTCAAAATTTTTTTGTCAACATACAGGGTGATTCAAACCGCAATACATATGCTTAATACAGTTCATGAAGATTAGGACATTTAACTAAAATTTGATTATCTGATGAAGCTACCTTTAAAAGTAATGGATTTGTAAATAAACGTAATAGGTATTTATTATTATGCGACAGAAATCCCATACTGGTAGCACACAGATTTTATACTTTTAATGATAAATGCTTTCTATTGCGAGACTAAAAGGCAATTGCCTCGTATCAGAGCCATCATAATACAAGAAGAAGACCGAAAGTCAAATATTGTCTTATATTTTCAAAAAAAACACAATTTTCTCATTAAATATTAATTTTAGGTATAGGAAGTTATTAATAATACAAGATTAAACAACTATTACACAGAACTTCACAGGGAGCTATCGATTGCGAACTAACTAAATCGTTACTAATTAGGTACTAATTTTGAAAAGTTCTTTTTAAGATAAAAAAAGGTAAAACTAAAACCTAAACTATCATTTGACATTAAACGGGAAGTTCTAAATAATGTTGCCTATTCGAAACAAGAAAAATTTATTTATAAGTTAAGTTTTATAACATTCCTAATTAAATTTGGGCGAAAAGAATATTTCTGTTTGCTGTAGGTAATTTTCGCAGGGAAAATACGTAAATAAAAATGACTTTTTAAGTTAAAAAAAGTCAAAAGGATAAGTTATTCCAAAAAAGGACTGTCTTTTTCAAAAAAGGACAAGTGGCAAACCTAGGTATTTCTGGAATGGAAATTTAATGGCAAATCTACAACTTTGGTTTGAAAATATGTTCCGGCCACCTATGTTTACAAAAATGTCAAAAATGTGCCTAAATGCCTCCATATTCTGAAAAAAATTGAAAGAAAAGTCACCAACCACAAACCTAATATAGAACTGTTTCGGAAGCCTGAGTCACCCTGTAAATATTCAAAAGTAACTGAAAGTTTATATAGAAGTAACTGAAAGTTTAAATTGAAAATCGACGTTGGAGTGATTTTCGAAAACTACTAACGTTTCAACATAAGTATATGTGGGATATTAATTGTATTATTATATTAGACCTTATAACAAAACTCATCTGACGAAAAAGTGTTAATGTAGTATATTAATATGGAGTAAAAATTTTACTAATTACTTTACTTTTACTTTACTAATTAAATTCGTTCCAAAAAACGATACGCCACTGGCCATTAGAACAATCCGAAATGCGCCTAGTTGCCGGAGTCGGAAATTTTAGACTTCTCTGTCTCTTCTGTCCTTGTTTTACACATTGGAATGTTTGATACACTACCAACGAGTATTTATGAAGGAGATGGTCGGTCTATCTTTATAATGTCTTTGCATTTGACGGACTCTTACCGTCACGAGGAACCCGTACATGGCTATTCTTTCCTGTTGAGCATGCACCTCACTAGTAGCACACTCAACTCGCCCACCATGTAGAGCGGATACACGAGCTACATGGTCACAAACCATGACTATAGGCTAGATAATAGCCATAGATCGAGACAAAATAAAAAAACGAATGACAAAATGACAATCAAACAAACTCAAAGACTTACAGCAAACTGTAAAGTCAAAAATCACAAAATGTCATACACGACATTGCTCAAAGTCAGAGTCAATCGGACCTATGTATGTTGATATAAAAATTAAATCTTATTTTAACATAACGTTTCTGTTATTATTATTATTGTTAACAAAATGTTTCTGTTATCCTATATAAGGGAGCCCAAATCGAATTAAAATGCTACATTTGCCACTTTGCCACACCATGACGTCATATATACAAGGGTATAGGAAATCTCGGCGCAGCGGCGGCAGTCGGCCAGCGCGCGCAAAAACCATTACATCGCTAATTGTTTATTGATATATCTTTATTAGTTTAAAAGCAAAAAATATGGGGTTTGCTTTGATACCTTATCAAGACATAAGCGAAACTTTTAAATTGTTTCTTTTTTTCATTTAGGCCTTCGTTTTTCGTTAAATGAAAGTTATATTAAAAAAAAATCTCTATTTTTAAACCAAATTTTCGCATGATTGAAATGATTATTCATGTTTAAAGTTTTTTTTTGGTCATAAGCGCTAATGGAAATGTTTTTTTGTAAATAATTATAAAAAATTACTCCCTACGAAGACTTTATTCTGTACTGGATCAAAAAATAAGTATTTGTTTTCTCTATACGGTGGTATTAATATATCGATTTTTGATGATAGTGCCTTTTTACCCTGTTTAATTTTGTACTACTTTCGGAATAAGGGTCCCCATATCATGTACTGTGATGTACTGTACTTCCATCCCTGAAAAATTCAGCTTGTGACACCGAAGTGAGAGGTAACGTCAAAATAAGCTTTAATCTACCTACATCATCATAGGTAGGTGTAGGTACTCTAGGTAAATTCTACCTAGACAGTAGCTGAACTAGCTGACAGTAGTAATTAATTTGTTATCCGATAAGTAGTTGTCATTATATAAGTTTAATCGTCTTATACCTCCTATAACGGTAGGTTTTGGATTTTTCCTGATTGGTTTGTTAAACAAAAATATACTGGGCATATAAATGTCTGTTACAGGTTAATTCGTTAAAGAAATATGTTACACACATATTATTTTAATAATAATAGTATAATAGTAATGGCTATATTATGTTATAACACATTATTGAATTAACAATTGAAAACAGTATTGAATGTACTTATTTTAACCAATGCATTGTTTTGTTTTTTTAATCTCACAAATAAGAAATATTTTATAGTTTTTATTATAAAAAACAGTGATTATACAATTTATTTACACCCCTTACACTGTTTTCTGTAAGGGGTGTAACCAGGAGTATATTTCGTAACCTTTTACGATATAAGAGGGCACAAAGTGTTTTATTACTTAATGCTTAAAATTTAATAATATATTTGTACATAAAATAAAATAGACTAGAAAGTCAATTAATTAATATTGACGTAATTACTAAATAAGTACAAGATTTTTTTTCTAATTATTTTAGTGTATTTTTAGTCACCGAATTATAAAGGAGAGATATCCAACCATTGCATTATTTTACTCACAAATAAATGTTTTATGGTTTTTATTATAAAACAACGATTAATTTATTATACACCCCTTAACCCAAACACTCCAAGGAGGATATTTCGTGACCCCGTATTTAAAGTGGACAAGGTTTATTAGTCAATGTTTTAATTACCCAGCGTCTTTAATAAAAATCTAATGTAATTTTTCATAGAAATGATCTGACATGAAAAGCAAATTTTATCAAAAAACTTTTTGATTATCTACAAGGAGTAAACCGCTGACAAATGTCTGTATACTAATGCCAAAGTAATGCCAAAAATACAAATTAAATACCAAAATTTCTCATATAATGCCCCACTAATGCCAAGCTGATTCCAATATAATACCACTAATACCACGAATAATATGTAACACATTTGTTTCACGAATTAACCTGTAACAATACTGGTAGGTACGTGCACAGATTTTTTCCTAGGTAACTTAAAAGTCGTTAAAAAGTCTAATTATATTTAAAGAAGATATAATTCCAACAAATTACATTATAAGGCCAATAATGCACAAGTAATACCATTAAAATTTTAGCGTTTTTAACTTGTGTAACATATTTCTTTAACGAATTAACCTGTAACAATAGTGGTAGGTACGCGCACAGATTTTTTCGCTAGGTAACTTATTAAGTCGTTAAACAGGCCTATAAAAGCTATAACAACATAGGTAACTAATATTTATAATTTAATTCGAGTTTTAATCTCAAATAATAAATGTTTTTACTGGTGTATTTCTGAAGTGTTCATTATTAAAAGTAGATATTCTTCAAGTTATGCGAAGTAATAAGTAATGTTTCCGGTGAGACCGCGTATATGTCACCGGATTCTGGTTAGTATAAAGACTTTTTCTATAGAAAGAGTTTTTTCTATATTTTCCTTTCAAAATAAGACTAATTTCTTCTTATTCTTTTAAATATTACAGTGTTTCTTTTTCCTAAAATGTTATACTTAATTTTCGCTTAAAATTAAAAAATCACAAATGGAGGAAAATATACGTTATTGAATAAAGTTTATACAAATCACTTTACCATAACAAAAAAGTAAAAACATGTCATGGCGGAAGATATTCAGGTGGCATTTCACACATTTATCTATTAAAATCGAGATTAAAATAATAAACTTGCGTAACATGTTATACACGAGATAGAAAGTTTCAGAATCGATTAATACGCAATACGCTACGCAGTCAACTTATTCCTATGCGCGGATGAGCGTCTTCAAGACTCTTCCTTCGGCCAGGGTCACGACGCCGCCGAAGAGGAATCGGCCTACGTTTGGCTAAACAGGCTGGACACGGTGGAGTACGATATTGGCGAGTCTGAATATTTATAAAAATTTGCAAAGTAAAATATGTTGGAAAAATAATTAATCCATACATATATAAAAGCTCAAAGGGTTTTTTTGTTGCATCCATCCCGCCGAAACCGCTTTACCAATCTTGATGATTCTTTTTTTAAATGAAAGGTATATATGTGTAGATTTGTTATGAAGTATTTTTATAGTGCTTAATGGCTATTTCTTTGTGTAAAACGACTAAATACTAAAACATACCTGAAAAACACCTACACACAATACCTCCAGAAATAAATTATTTGTCATTGTCAGTGGTGTGTCAGTTAGATTATATATTACGTTTTTAGATATTTTAGAGTGAGTTCATGCCGCCAGCTTTAGATACATAAATATTAGCACAAAGGTTCGTTTAAACGACATTAGTGAATTAGCTACACAAAGCGATTTTAGGAAATTCATCCTCTTAGAGAGTAAAATTATCTCGGAACAGTTTGTTGTATGAAAATTCCTTACTATTTGGTCTAGAAGAATGAAATCCTACAAAAAGAATTAGAAGAAATTTTTGAAATTCATCAACCAAATGGGTAAAGTTAGTAAAAATTTATATAAAACTTGGTGACCTCTGGATTATACACATAAAAATGGGCACAAAGGTAAAGCGAATTTATGAAATTTATACCCTTAGGGAGTAGAATAGGGAATGAAAGTTTGCTGTACGAAAATGCAATATTATAACATTATAAACCAGACAGTATAAAATTTTATACAAGGGTTTATTTAGTGACATCATAACGAAATATATCTTCCTCAATTATCCTTCAAAGAATAAAAAATAACCTATAGAGTATTAGTGCTCTTTTAATAAATAAAAAAAAGATGAAAAATAAAAAACATCTATGCTCACTAGCTCTCTATAAAGAAGTAAAAAATTATTTAAATCAATGCATGAACGATTCGAGGTGTAACGCGAACGTAGTCGCGAGAAAAAGCTAGTCATTTATTAAATTATTTTATTTAACTCATTAATTTTCATTGAAAAGGAATTTTTGTAATTCGTCACTATATTAGTTAAAAACTAAGAAACTCATATCAAATTTAAGTTTTGCGATTTTGACTTATACTTTTACAAAATCTGAACACATTTTAAAAGAAAAAAAGTTTTTGATAATATTTGTGTAGATTGACTACAAGTTGTATAACATAAATTTCTACGACCGGTCTACCTAGTGGTCTGCAGCATCGCCTTGTGGTGCAAACGTAGGCCTGTTAATCTGTGACGTGACGCACAACAGCCAAGAAAAACAGAAGCGTGGCTAAGAATTTAGTAATTTAAAAAAAAATCTTTTAGATACAGTATTAGGTATTAAAAAGTTTTGTGTTTAAATGGGATTTGCCTTTAACAGTTAAAAAATTATATCGTAAAGTGTAACTTTCCGTAAGAATTCTTTTTTTTTGCTTGCTTGTTTTACGGATAGGTGCGATCGCATAATTATTATTGATAATGTTTTATTTAATTTTAACATTACTACTTTTTCAGTGAATCTTTAAACCTGTTGTTTTTTGTTAAGTTCGATATTTAAACATATGTGTGTAATACACTCATATTAACACTAATCATATTTTTACGTTTTTATTCATCATTTTCAATGCCCCCCGGTTGCATCTTTGTAAAGGACTGTGAATTTTTACGTGATGAATCTCCCCACGATGGATGGCACATGTTTTATGAAACACCCTGTATCAAACAATCGCGCGCGCGTTTTTGTTTCCTTAATTTTAATTCCCTTAAGTTTTGAAATCCAAATTAGTATCATTATTACTACTGAAAAGATAAACAAAATCTAAATATCTTTTTGAATGGAAAACCTGAAACTATAATATGGATATGTTACGGTTAAAGTCCGATGTCCAGGTTAATGTTTGGGTTTGGTTTTATTTTTGTTTGTTTTGTTGTGTGTTATTCTCGAGATTAACCGGGTAATGTCGATATTAACCGAATCGGACCTTAACCGTAACAGATACATTTTTATGAGACATAGTGATATTTTTGTATAATAAAACATTATTTAATGATAACTTTATAATAATAATGAATACGATGACAATGAACACTTTATAGGGCAGGTATCTTGCATATTTTTAAACTCGTCATACAATCTCAGGGCTTTGACAAAAGCCAGTATTTGAGACGGCTTTACAGGGGCTAGTTCTTCATTTCTGATAAAAGTCGTACCAAAGTTTATAGCAAAAATCGTAGTCGTGATCACCCCAGTGATGAGGTTTTCTGGTTTTCCCTATTTTCCCCACATAATCTGCATTCGCCGTTGTTTCTTAGCTTCAGTCTACTAAGGTGTTTAATGAGGAGACAGTATTCTGTTAAAAAACCCGCGACAATTTGATTTTTCTTACTTAACTCAAGGAAAATTTTCGATTTTTCTCCGTCGTAAGTTCTGAAAAGTTTCTTCGAGGTCTTAAACCGTTGGAGGATTCCCATTCCACGTTACGAATTGATTCTTCCAGGTTCTTGAGTTTCGCTTTAAGTTTGTTTCCACCTGGAAAGCAGAACGGTTCTGGGCCTGTTAGCGGAGTGTTCGCTTCTTTTCTAGCTAGATCGTTTGCTTTTTCATTGCCGAGAGTAGGAGGACTTTATTTTCATTGTATAATTCGTTCAGCTACTTTAGGCATTCTTTGAACAACTTCGAAATAATGGTTACTGAGTGGATCGCTTTTAGTGCAGCTTGACTATCGGATAAGATGGTTATTTTCTGTTTTCGATAGTTCCTATCTAAGACAAACTGTACGTATCTTTCGATAGCATAGATTTCTGCCTGGAGGATGCTGGGGTAGGTGCCCATATCTTCGGAATTTAGGTTTCGGCCCAAATACTCCTGACCCTGTCCTTGCTTTGGTTTTGGAAGCATCAGCATACCACGTTGTCGTTTATCAGCATACCACGTTGTGGTTAAATAGAGATATATGTAAGAAACAAAAGTTACGAGTGTTTTAGTGTAGCGATGAGTGTTTTCACCCTGGGGATGAATGGCACCCCTTTTAAATGCAAAAATCAATAAAGGGATGCATTCTAAGCAAAAATATTCTATAACATTTTTTCAGAAAATTAATATTTTCCTAGTTATTTAGGATTGAAAATGTTGATTTTTCACCTAAAAACTGCATATTTTTCTGATATTTTTATAAATAACTCAAAAACCTTGCGTTTTATCGCAAAACTCATATAAAGCAGAAATGAAACTTTTGGAATAACCGATTAATTTTTTGTTGATTACCGTAGGTGTAAGAATAGCCGAGTTATCATTCTGTAAAAGTGATTTTTTATTTTTAGTTTGTTTTATTTTTGTGAAATGAATTGTAATGAACCGATATTTTTGCAAATAGGTATAAATAATTAAAAATAATTATTTAAATACAAGGTCAAGTTTTCTTTAAAATCTACAAAGTCCAGTAAGTAAAAATTCTTCAATACTCTGAAAGAACACATTCCAGGACCCGTCGCCGTCGGTGGCCTGATTTTCGAGATCAGTAAACAAAATTCCTTAGAAAAAATGCACCAATTAGAATGCACGTAGCTGTCCTAAAAAACGGCGGGACAATAGATTCTTCGGGAGAAGTGGCAAAATTTTACATATAAATACGGGTCCAGAAGTTCATAAAAGTAGTCTTTGGGCAAATATCAGTTGCAGCTCGTCGTAATGCTCAAATGTTGACCGGTTTACCGGTTTTTATTTGTTTTTAATTTATATTTTTTTATTTAATAAGTAAATATTCTAGTCGGGACTTTTAGGTCGGTATTTAAGTGCTTTTGGAGTATTGACCCCGAAAGCAGAGATGATACTTAAAAGTAAGTGATAGACGATATACAAGTGTGTTATAAAAGTGACTGTATTTTTTTTAAACGAAACTATAAACTGAATGATCCAAGAACTTATGTAATAATCGATTTTAATTTACTTATAACATTTTTAAAAAAGGCATTTAATACTGGTGGTTTAGTTAATAAATATTTTGTATAAACATACTCCAGGGTTTTTTTGTGTTAAACAAAGATTTATAAAATACCTGATAAATAAGCTCCCTTTTCAACAAACCAAATTAGTACAAGAGCAGGAACCCAATAAGGGACTCATCTGGTGGAAGATAAGAAGAAGAGTGTTTTTGTAGACGCCGGGCGGGGGAATTGGGCGAAAATAAAGTAAGTGAATATTATAGTCTTTGGGCCCAAAAATGGCGGTCGCTACAGAATATCATTAATATGTAATTATTCTTCAGCTAATTGATTAAGAACACTTTGCGGAGTATTTCGTGACTGAAGGAAATGACGTTATCAATATGTTGAAGTGCCTCTGATGTGGTCGGAACTGGTCTCAATTCTGTACTCACAGGTTCTTCATCTTCCGCCTCCTCATCGCCATCAATATAAACTGAAGAAGACACAGAAGCGACAATGGCATTATCATCCAAGTATTCGACACTTACAAGATTATTATCATTATGGACAAATTCATTAAACTTATTTTCAGAACAAGGAAGATTGTCTAGAATATTGTTATCATCTTCTTGTCCAATTTTTTTCAACCATTCGGCTACTGTCAAGTCATGGTCTGAATCCAAATCATTTTCCATTCTTAGGAAACCACCGTGTTGAAAACAATTAAAAATTGTTTGTTTTGATATTCTCTGCCATGCCATATGAACGAAGTTTATTCCATCCAAGAAGTTAATTTCACCCCCACTATCAATATAATGTATCATTGGGAAAGAAGAAGTTGACGATAATGGCTGTTTAAGCTATGGATGACACCCTGATTATTTATTACTGTAATTACAAAAAACAACATTTCCAATCCTAAATAATTCGGAAAATATTAATTTTCTGAAAAAATGTTATAGAACATTTTTTACTTAGAATACATCCCTTTATTGATTTTTGCAATTAAAATGGGTGATTTATTTTTCACCCCCGAGAAGGGTGAACTACACTTAACCCCAGGTTGAAAGAACACATCGCTACTCTCGTAAATTTTGTTTCTTACATATATTTCTATTCATCAATCGTCAATCGGTCCGGGTGTCCAGAATTCGGAGGTAACTCTATTTTTATCCTCGCTTACTGGCCTATTAACGTTAGCCTAATCATAATACATTATAAAACAATTTCCACAAATTTTAAAATATAATTCTAAAATAAGAGAATACAGTCGTATAAACGAGACATTGTAGAAATAAAATAGGTTCTATTTCAAAATAAATGTCATTTTATAAGTATTTATAAAGTACCGTATGACCGAAAAGGGGGCTGGGATATGACGATCGAAGACATTTCCAATATAAATTTACATATAAAATAGCAACGATCTTCATTTCATAGTCATCGCTGACGCCGTTTTTTTTCGATCATACTGTATTTGTAGGTTAGGCGTCAGGTCCAGAATTTTAGAATAGCGACATCAGACCAATATTGGTCAAATATGCTTTGCCGATTTTTGATTATAATTTAGCCGTGATATTATTGCAAGTTTATATATTTTAATTACTTCAAAGTGATTTTAGTAAATATTAAGTTAATTACGGTGTAGGTTCAGATGGAGGTAGGTATTTGAATATGTTATCAGAATGTTTATGTATGCATATAGGTAAGTATGTAATTATAATTGTTTTGTAGGTATTCTTGTAGATATCGTGAAAATGGTTACAAGGAAAAATGGTTTACATGTTACACATTTGCTTCCAGAATATTAATATATATGAACTTTAATAATTAAAAAAAAATGTTTCCGTAGGCCTTGAAACAAATGTTGGTCAATTGTTTTAAAAATATATATCTCAGTCTCTATACAGTATCCATTGATTTAAATATATTATGGACTTTTTTTACATTTTTACATACATATGTTTTTGGTACTGTTTTTTAATATTTTTATCATAATTATTAAAAATTTTCTGTACAATTAGGTAAATGCTATTATAATAAAAAAATTGTAGCAAAATTGGATTTCTTTTCGATTGAAGGATTTTTTTGTAGCAATATCCATGCCAGAAGCATAAATCAGGATTTGTAAGGCAAGGGTAAGACACATCAATTGGTTAATACCTTTGTTAATACCATAATATGGTATTTACAACTATATCTCATATACAGAATACAGGAACACAGCTATATTGCTTAAATATAATATTTGCTTAATGGTCAAATGTTGAAAACACAGAAACACAGACAGATTATTTTTTAACGGTCCAATATAGATTTAGTATATTAATTCTATATACAAAGTATACTGGGTCTAGCAATAGTGCGTCTGGCATCTGTAGCTGCCAGAATAAAAAACTTGAGAATTTTGTTTAAGTGCAAACTTAAATTATGCACGAGGATGTATTTCAGGAAAATATTTTAACTTCTATAGGCTGGCTCAAAAAAAGTGAGTGGATTGGGATAATTTTTTTTAAATGGAACACTCTTATATTATTGCATTTTTGGCTATTGTTCAGAATATCTTTCTAAAATATTTTTATTTATTCTAACTTTCTAAAATATAAAATAATTTTTCTTTCTTTTTTTAAATGAAACACCCTGCATATTATTTTTTTATTAGAGGGCGTGTTAAAAAATGAAATTTTTTTGTATTTAAAATTTTTTTAAAATTTTAATGGATTCGTAGATACATGCAGTATTATTTCATATGGCGCTTTTAACGGTAAAATACGGGAGAAAAGTCATTGGGTGGCTTTGGTAAACATTTACTGTGGAAAATGCCATATGAGATATAAAACTGCGATAATTTGCGAAATTGTTTACAATTTTGAAGTACTCTATATACAAAAAAATCTTTTTTTTAATTCTCCATCTAATAAAAAAGTAATATACAGGGTGTCCCATTAAAAAAAAAGAGTAAGAATAAAAACAAGAATATCTTTTTTAAAAAAGGCTGAAGATATATACGTATGTATATATTTTTTATTTATTTATTAATATCTCTGAAACTATCGAAATATATTTACTCATATTTTAGGATTATGTAAAGTGATCTGAAAGGAAGCCAAAAATGCAATAATATACAGAATGTTCCATTTAAAAAAGTCATCACAATCCACTCACATTTTTTTGAGCCACCCTGTAGAAGTTGAAATATTCTCCTGAAATACATCCTAACACATACTTTAGGCCTGCACTTAAACAAAATTCCTAAGTTTTTTATTCTTTGAACTAGAGTTGTTTGACCCACTATTGCCGGACCCTCTGTATATGTGTATATTGCCCCAATCTCAAATATAAATATTGGATTTATATAAAAAATACACATTGGGCGATTAAAAATATTATCCGCAAAACCGTAACCAAAGTTTAAAAATACCTAGAAATAAATAAAAAAAAAATCATAGGTAGGTAAACTGTGAAAAGAATCGCACTGTGAAAACAGCTTAACTTAAGCAAATATTGTTATTCATATTTACAGATTACGGTTCGCAGGAAAAACAAGACACGGTCACAGGAATGGCAATTTGGTGCGATTGTAATATTCATATTCATCAATGTAATATGCAATTTTAGTGCTTTTAAAACCGTTTAGAAAAAAAATAATAGAAGTTTGAGTTTTTCGCTACTGATGATGTCTAACATCATCTTAAGGCGGGTTCTCACTTGTCAGTTTCGCTGACGCAGTCTGACTGATTCATTATCAATTAAAAATTAAAAACAACGATTGTATTCACATGTTTCATGTTTTGCTACATTCAGTATTCAGTTGGTTCAAACATTTTAACTAATTAATAGTAATTTGTTCTTATCGTTTTGATATTGTTTTTAATAACAGCGACCTTTAACTCTGGTATTTGCATGTCGTTGCGAAGTTGGACATAGACATTCTATCGTTCTACCCTATTTTTGTATAAGTCGTTAGTGATATTTCAAAGGCACTCATATTTTCTATAATTGTCCAAAAATGCATGCATGTGTTCATCACGCCATCGGAAAACCATTTTGAATAACTTATGATAATGTGCGATGTGTTAACGCGAATTATTAATCTAACCTCAAAACTTGTAAACTGAACAAATCACGAAAATTTAGTTCTCACGCTTCAGTTTCTATTCATTATTCGATAATGATCAGTTAAAAATGAAAAAAAAGTAGAACTGGTTTTCACTTTAACTGAAAGTACGAATGTACTGATCATTTAACATCAAAATGTGTTCTGACGTTCATTATTTGTTCAGTATCACTGAATCAGTTGGACTGAATCAACGAAACTGACAAGTGAGAACCCGCCTTTATACTAAAAGTACATTCGAATATGAATCGTTTTCATTTATTTATTTCACTAAATCTTCATACAGTAGATATAAAATTAATATTATAGAACTTAAGCAATTAATGAATTTAGAAAGCCGATACTTACAAAAAGCATCGATCGTTACCATTCAACCCGAGAGTAGACCGTACTTTAATTCGAATGTAATCTATGTCAATGGGGTTCATGATATATCACTTGTTCATCACATACTTTATTCTTTATCTTTTCATAACATAAAACTCTAGGATTCTCATTTGTTGATTAGTAAGCTTTGTTGCCAAGCAAACAAAATTGATGTTATTACTAAATAATAAATTGGTGTTATTACCAATAGGCAAGTAAATACACGGTGATTCCTGAGAAAATGTCAATACTTCAGGTACATGTAGAATTAAAGAAAATACCAAATGGTAACTGCATGTACTGCGACAAAATCGACGATGCCGAGCACACGTTGTTCTGTTGTCCGAGATGGGAAAACGGAAGGTCTGCCTTATTGTCGGATGTAGGAATGTTAACTTCGGACACCTTGATTATAAAAATGACCAAAACTAGCGAAATATGGGGAAAGGTAGGGGCATTTATGAAAGAAATAATAATAGAGAAAGGAAAAGATGAAAAGGCAAGAAATCCTAAAAATAAATAGAATAGAATATAGATAAAAAATGACATAGATAAGATATAAACCCCAAGATCACGTACGAACCCGAAGTAATGCCATGCGGTGGTTTCGGGTAAGGGGGAGAGGAGGAGCTGACTCCTCGGAGGTGGACTTTTTTAGTGGGTAACAATTCGACTCCCACACTGTTTGGGGTTCGTCTCTATGATCGTTTCTCTCGAGATGGTGATGGGAACGAGCACAACTCGCCTATAAAAGGTTTTTTTACCACCCCCTCAAAAAAAAAGAGGGGGGGGTGTTAATCACCGCGATGATTAAAGATTTACTGTAGTTTCCTTTCTTGAGTTATAGCTCATCATACAGTCTATAACTCATCATACATTGGATCTTCCTGTTGTAAGGGGGACAGAGTATTTCCCATTTGTCTCTGACAATAGTAGTCATGATGCTTTAAAACAAGATCTGTTATTTTCGAAACAGGTTTGTTTTGGATCTGGTTTGGAACAGGTTTATGTGCTATCCTGTACCTGTTCCAGTTCCAACTGTTCCAGCTGTTTCAAAACACAGCGGCCAAAAATTAGCATAGAAAAATAAATATAAAGACGAGTGTAACTGGAACTGTTTTATTCATGTGGAATAGTTTGGGACTTGGAACAGTTTGAGACGTGAAACAGTTTGGGACTTGGAACAGTTTGGGGCTTGGAACAGTTTGAGACTTGGAACTATGCTTGGTTTGTGACTTGGAACAGTTTAGGACTTGGAACAGTTAGGGACTTGGAACTGTTTGGAACAGTTAAGTAAAAATAACTGGTTTGAGTTGAGAATCGAGGTCGTATATCGCTTTCTCTAGTCTAGCGGACGGGACCGTTCAGCTGTTATCTGTTATCGGGATAGAGAAGAGAGATAAAAAACAAATAATGTGATGGTTTGCGCGGCGTTGCCGCTATTTAATATATTTAGCACTTATTTAAAACTCGAGGATGCCGTAACGGTAACGTCCAACGTCGGCAACAATTCGGAGAACACTCTACTACTACTGAAACAGGGAGAACCGAAACAGAATGATACCAGTAGGGTATTAATTTACGTTTTGGAACAGTTTGGAACAGCAACAGGTTTCTTGGAACAGGTATATTTTGCAACTAGAACAGGTTCTATCTCTTATTACAAAATCGCTGTTCCGGCCATGACTATTGTCCATTATCCATGAACATCTATTGTCACAATAGTTGTTCATCTTCCGAGGCGTGGGCATCTACCTTTTACGAGAGTTACATCTACCTCCTACGAGAGTTATTACCTCCTTGGATTTGAGGTCAATTACACCGCAAGGGTTAGTCGGTCTACTTCTACAGAGCCCTGCATTTAGAAGTAAGGGAGACGAGAATACAATTAGTTGTCCTCTGGTGTCCCAATGTTGAGACCAGTAGAGGCTAGTCTTCTATCTAGCCACGCATCCCTTTAACCTGGTCCCGCCGTTATAGGATTTAGGTTGTTGGTGACCTAAGACCCCCCCACACTCTATGCCCGTGATACATGACCACAGGTAGTAGAGGATGCCTGGCATGACGGACAGGGTAGTCCCATCCGGCATCGTTATACATGGTGCAATTCCCACGGTCATGCGTCTTGGTGCAATTCAAGCTATAGAGTCGTGGCCATTAAATTGGCCATGACACTACCAGCCAGGGACAAGACAATGAAATGCTCCTTAGATCCAGCCCTATGGCTGCTTGTACAACCTAGCACCTTATTAGGAGTTTCCCCACCAACGACAAGGTCTCGCACCTCCTGGAGGAAGTTCAGATACATATTTAGGACCCAAAAATACACATAAAGGTCTATAATAAATATATCCGCAAGTCCATCGTTTTTAGCTAGAGAGTGTTATAGTAATTTATGTGTCAAGAGAATTATAAAGGTGTTAATTACCGACTCTAAAGTTTTTGTGCTGAAGGCCTATGGCCCCAGGGATATGAAAAAAAAATCATCTATGCAAGACAAAATGTTCATTAACTTGTAATTTACCTCCTAATGAGAGCAAATCATCCATGACATTGCTTTGGGCTACAGCTGGAGCCGTAGTCGCTGATGTTAAATTATCTTCAGCAAATAAGTCTAAAATCGTTCCAGATATCAAGTCTTGTTTTTCTGATTCTTCTTCACCTAAAAATGGATTTGTACTACTCAAACCTGGGGAACATACTTGAGGCCTATATTCATCCAAAGCAACTTCTTCTACTGCTACCTCAGCTTCCTTAAAGGTATCATCCATGGCTGATCCAAAAGCAAAACTTGTATTTGCTAATACTGACATTCCTGATTCTAAATTCTTTTGGTTTGTAGCTGCAGTTGGTTTATTCCCTTCTAATAAACCTAGATGCTGTTCTAATACATCTAAAAGACTATTTGAGGCTTTAGTAACACCAGGAATATCTCCTTTATCTATTAAACCAATATTTTCTGCTACTTTTGAAAATTCTCCTACTCTGTCAATTCTAATAAGAAACTTTTTGTATAAATCTAATGCATCCGTGCATTGTTTTTTATTTAATTCAAAATATTTTTCTAATAAACTAATTACACCATCATTATAGCAAGCAAATAAACGTATTAAATCTCTAAATAATTGCGTAAAACACATATTTATAACACTATTTGTCAGATCATATTTAGTACAATCAAACTCTAACAAAGCATCTAACTGGTTTTGTAATATTGGTAGGGTTTTGAGTAAATTTTCTACATCCATTGTACGTAAAGTACTTTCTTCTCTTCCACGCTTTACTTTACAAAAATCAAAAGCAGCAGCTCGATATGATAATGCCTTTTCGTTAAGATACTTAGCATATCTTCTAATAAAAGGAAACATGGCATTCCTTGCGCGAACGGTGCTCTGTACACCAGTCTTATTTACAAAATTTGAGAGGCGAAAGGACACATTACTAGTAGCTAAATACTGTGTAAATCTTTCATTTCCATAGCACATCAAATGATGGATAGTTATCAATGATTTGAAAACAACTATGCAACTTGTATTTTGGGATCTTTCAATTAATAAATTGCCCATTTGGTGTACAGAAACATTAGGTTCATTTGTGCATTGTACTAGGTAGTCTAAATGCTTCTTTTTCGGAGCCAATATTTCCTCAGTAGTTGCCTTGCATACAGATTTGGCGAGCCCCTGGCCAGTCAAAATGTGTTTTGCAGTGAGAAGTCGGTCATTTATCGTTTGACCAGCCATTATAATCACGGTTGCACTATTTTTAATAGAATATAGTTTATATATCAGCTTTAATATCAGGTTATCAGAACAGTTTTAAAGATTGACTGGACCCAAGGTTACTATATTAAACAGGTTGCCTTGTAACTTTTGGACCAATAGGAGCGAAGCTGCAACTACGTCACAGGGATGCAACAGAACGTATAAAATCATAGATAAAGGAAGATAAAGGAATAAAAAATAAAATGCAATCGACAGAGAGAGATAAATGGCCAGTACAATAAAGATCACAGCAATACACAGATCAAACAACTGAAAACTATTGACGCCATACACTATAAACAATAAAGTACAATGAATATCGATTGGGAAATGCACTGTCGGGCTGTCGGCATCAGGGTTCGGAAAACTACATGTTACTTTTAAAAACTACATAAACTACATTACATGTTGTTAATGTAGTTTATGTAGAGAGTGTAGTTTATGTAACCTATAGTTTGGTAACACCACTCTGCGTAATAATAAATATCCAAAATATCTGGGATTACTCTAGACGGTATACTCTCATTTCGAAAACACCTAGAAAATGTTGTTGGTAAAATCAGAACACGAAACATTATACAAAAACTTTGTGGTATACAAAAACTTTGTGGTACTTCTTGGGGTGCAAAAGCAACAACACTTCGGATCTCCGCCCTTGGTCTGGTATTCAGTGTGGCAGAGTATTGTGCACCCGTGTGGTTGAACAGCCACCACACAAATCTCGTAGACAGACATCTGAACAACACCATGCGGCTGATTACAGGGACAATCAGATGCACAACTAGTTACTGGCTTCCAGTTCTGAGTAACATCCTACCTCCAAATCTACGCAAAAAACGAGGCTCTTCTTAGAGAATTTGATAAAATAATAGCACTTGTTCATGAAACACTTCCTGCTTTACACAGTGAATAGACTTAAGTCGAGGAATCAACCTTTGCGAACAGCTGAACAACTAAAAAGCAGTAACTACAATTCTCGAGAACAGTGGCTTCAGTTATGGAGAGAAATGGCCGATGCGCACCTATACTCCTGGTTCAAAAATAACTATTGCCAGACACCGGGTACCGATCTAAACCGGAAAACATGGTCAACAATATATAGTTTGAATAGGATACGCTCTGGCCATGGAAGATGTGCGGATTCCCTTTATAAGTGGGGAAAAATACCTTCCCCAGAATGCGATTGCGGATCCCCTCACCAAACCATCCATCACATAACTAGAGAGTGCAACCTACGCGCTTATGGTGAAGAGTGGAGGGACTTTCTGGAGGCTTCTCCATCAGCTTTGGAATGGATAGGGCATCTAGATGTTAATATATAGTGTTCGTAAATACGTTTTTTATATTGTCTTTTTATAATATACTTGTTTTTTTATATTTACATTTTAATATTTTTATTTACATTGTAATATTTTCATTTACATTGTAGTTTATTTTATGTCTATGTTTAAGTGTTTGGTTTTCTTGCATGTATATGAACCATACGATAAATAAATAAATGTAACCTATGTATGTAACTCTCAAACAGCAAAGGTTTGAGGTGAGGTTATAATAAGTTGAAGCTTTATAAAACACATAATGTATTTAAGAAAACAGAAAAAATATTGCTTTAAATATAACCATTCACATCATATTATTTAGACCCCTTATACAAAGGAAAATTATTCATAATATCAATCGTAGTTTACAAAATATCAATACGTAGTTTAGTTTTAGTTAACAGGCGTAGTTTTTGAAGAAAAACTACACATAGTTAATCAGGTAAATTACATCTTAATTAACTACTTCCTAACCCTAGTCGGCAGTTTTTACCTCTTTATCTATGAGTGGTAGCATCCCTATGACGTAGTAGATGACGTTTCTGATAACGGCGGTTCGAGTTACGAGACAACCTCATCTTTTAGTAACCTTGGACTGGACCGGCAAATCAATATTTTTTTCAATGGCGCCATCTTTTAAGATAGAAGAGTAGCATAAAATTGAGATTAATAGAATACTGCCTCTATTGCTAATAACAAAAAAGTTTAAGTCTCTGAAGGAAACAGATTTTTTACGTGTATTTTACGTATATATTTTTTATATATAGTTAAAATCAGATTATCAAATCGGAAAATCAATACGTATATATTTTTATATATAGTTAAAATCAGATTACCGGACCGGCAAATCAATATTTTTTCCAATGGCGCCATCTTTTATGATAGAAGAGTGGCACAAAATTGAGATTAACAAAATGCTGCCTCTATTGCTATAACAAAAATACAGATTTTTTCATAGAAAAAGGATATTAGATTTTAAGTGTAAGTCTGATAGTCCTCTAGAGTTTTGCAATTGAATAATGGCCAGACTTCTTTTGTTCTTTGGTAGTCCACGTTGTTAATATGTTCATTATTTATATCATCATAAAATTAATTTTTGATAGGAAGTGAACAGTCCTCCAATTTCTTCAAACTAGCCATAAAAAAATACGGAAATACACCTTTTCACGACGCATCAATTCGAATTTTTCTTTTTCTGGAAAATGTTTTTTGGTTTCCTTAATATTTTCAATAAACAAACCATTTCCTAAATTTGCAAGAGATGTAGATAAAAAAAAATTAAACTGTCTATAAATCTCAATTTTAAACATATTTTTTACTTCTTTGCGAGACATACTTTTCTTTACTGTGGGCAACAATATCAATTTTGTTTCCATGACGACGAAATTCCTTAATAAACATATGATAATCATGTCCACTTAAATTGTGAAATAGAATAGTGTCAAAGTTGGGTGATCTATAATTTATGTTACAGGTTTCGTGAACCGCACTTCTGTATTTTCCGGTGAGGTGGCAGTGTTCTCTCTCAACTTTTTGATGGTGGGTTTCAAAAAATCTTTCACATATAAAGCATGCTTTTGCAACTCAAGTTTTTCATTGTCGCTTAATGGAATCAATTAATTGTTACTATCTTTATTAAGTTTAAATAGACTACCCTATAATAGCAAAACTGTCAAAATCAATTTTCGTCACTATGGACATAACATTCTAAACTATCCAAACTCTCGCAAACATAGTACGAGAGCTAGCAACGTCGGAAAAACAAGTATTTTAAGACGTCTGGCTCTTTGATATATCTTTTACTATGCTCTCTAGAACAGCATGCGGCCCGTCTGGCTGCCGGTAAACGTTGCGTTCCCTACTGCGCATTGATAGAAGATCCTATATTTTTATTAGTCCTTTAAATTCTAGTATTGAATACAAATCGAACATGTCTCCATAGCGCAGTGCGTAGAGTTTCCGACCACGAACCGATGCGATGATTCAGAGTTCGAATCCGGGTCAAGGCAAAGACTTTTTTATTTTATTTTTGTTTATATTCTGAAAGTAAAGTATTAAATATTTGTTTTTTTTAGTTATCAGAATTATTCACAGTAGTGAACGCAACGGGTATCGACAGCCAGACAGGCCGGCCGCATGCTGTTCCAGAGAGCATAGTAAAAGATATATCAAAGAGCCAGACGTCTTAAAATAATTTCTCGAAAACATTGCTAGCTCTTAGACTAATATGTTTGAGCCAAATTGCGTTTACATGACTTAAGCTCATTTAGACCAGGGCTGACATCGGACTTAATTTGATTTTAAACCGACTATTTTATTTATTGGTACAAATAATTACGCTAACGATATGTATAATAAATTATTTACAATTAAAATTATGAAATTGTTGGCTGTAAATTTACAGTTCTCACAATCTTTAATATTATTATATAACAAAGTTAGAAGGTAATTATTTATTTTGATCGTACTTATGATAAAATAGGAAGTTCTGGCATTGATGACAGCCTCGGAAATACCATGGCATCTGTAAATGCCTACTACGTATATGATCTTAACATTTTAAGTATGTTGATATTATGAGATCATCCAATCTACATATAAGTATATTACATCTACTAGAAATTAGATTATAAATATTATTTTGTAATCGGGAGATTAATATATTTAACAGAAATTGATATTTAAAATATAATTCTAACTAGCTTGACAAACAATGTCTTCTCTGGGCCGAAATCAACAAAACTCCGACATTCAACTGTTTCCAAAGCCTACTAGTCCGCTACTCGCAAACATCAGCGGACACGGGGTGCAGGCACGGCGTGAAAATGACTGCCTATCATAAGGATCATAGGCGTCGATAACATTCGGCTATTCCTGACTTATGAGTATCCTCACTCCTCTGAATCACGCTAAAAAGGACATAAATAATCAGACCCTTTTAAATGGCATTTTTAAATGCTGAAATAAAAATATTTATTAGCTTGTTTGCTGCTGAGCCATATCTTTCTCAACTAATTGCTACCATTGTTACATCACACTAAAAGGACAAAAATAATCAGAATCGTTTAAAGGACATCTTTAAATGCTGAAATAAAAATATAGGTATGTTAGATTGTTTGCTGCTGATACTGTAGAATTGATACAAAACCAATTGACAAAACCTTATCAGCTAATTGTTACCATTGTTACATCACACTAAAAGGAGAAACATAATCAGAATGGTTTAAAGGACATTTTTAAAAGCTGAAATAAAAATATAGTTAGATTGTTCACTGCTCATACTGGAGCTACGTCTTATTTTCTACTTAAATAAAAAAAATAAAATATCGTAACTCACTCAGAAACAATACTCAAAAACTCATGATGGACAAATAAATTATTCAGGGACAAAAGAAAATTTTAAGAGGTAAAAAAAACGAATTACTTATTATATATTGGTGTTACACGCAATCTGCAGCTTGCGTGCAGCAAAATAAAGTTAAATCTCAAATCTAAAATCTAACTATGGGCCCACGCCTATTCCAGCCACTGGAAAAGAGAGCAATCCGGGTCGAACTAACCAGACCGAATACCGGGACTCATCCCTATTCGCAAGTCTTGTCCGCCCTACTCACAAAGCGCCCAGGTGGTAAACTCATACCTTAGCAACCACCACACGCCTTTTCCAGCTATCATACTAACGTATACCTTGAAAAAGAGAGTACCGGGTAGAACTAACCCTACTCCTTTTTCCAATCCTAATACACGTTTGAATCTACCATAACCAAATCCATTGCTTGCCAAACCTAGCTATTCCACAGTACTTGTTCTTTGACCGTGCATACCATCCTAGGATGTTTCTAACTTCATATCATCCAATTCTCAGCTGCTTAGAAGTTCAAATGAATCTATCTACCATGGAGTTGATTGGGATCCTATTAGCTGTGTCGAAGTGATCCTTAGTAGATCTAACGCTGAATATAGTTCGCTACGCATCCAATTTTTCTTTTATTCCGCTTGATATTTCGCATAATTCGCTACTAATTTACGCCGAAACTCGCTAACGTCGATCATTTACGCCCGGAGGGATAAACGCAACTTGTCCAGATACGCTCATTTCTCCTAGTGCTTAGATTCCACACAATCCAAACTGAATGTTTCAAACAAATCCAAACTGAATGTTTGACATTCAGTTTTGGATTGATGAGGCTCGCACTAAGCAAAATGGCATGTCTGGGCAGGTGTTCGCTCCCGGGCATGCGCAAGAATAAGATTATGGCAATGCCAGTATCAGCAGGAATAAGATTGAATGCGTAACAGCTGATCTGAAACAGAACTCATTTACAACAAGTCCAATCAATCAGGCAGACCATTATTTCTAAGCAGATGGTGACGTAACTGATCCAGAAGTGGAATGTGGGACGCTATAGTTGATTATGTGGAGCCAAACGTGTATTAGGAATAAGGAAAAGGGTAAGTTAGCTACCCGACTCTCTTTTCCAGGTAAACGATAGTATGACTGGCAAAAATGATGACGCTGGGCGGTTACCAGTAACCAGGGCGGACAGGCTGATGAAGTCAGGCGATGATGACAGTGCTCGGCTGGGCAATGGTGGGCGAACAGCGCATTTTGCGCAAGCGCGAATTGCGTGCTAATAGCCAATTCTTTTACCTCTTAAGGCCTGTACGATCTGAATATTGTCCATTTTGTGTGCTGCAGTGATTACGATATTTTTGAAATGAAAATGGGCAGCCAGTATGAGCGTGTTAATCTAACTATGACGCTTTTAAAATATTCTGATTATGTTTCTTCACTGGCTGTGGCTGGTCAGCTGATATCGGTGATTTTGTCGAATACGGTATCGGCAAGCAATCATACCTATATTTTTATTTCGGCATTTAAGGTGATCGCTTCGCTGATTCTGATGACACATTGAAATGTGTCTTTAATATTAACAATGGTCGAAAAATATGGCTCAGCAAACAAAAGCTAATATGACTCAGCTGCATTCGCCTGTTATTATGTCGCTGCTTATGATTCAGAAAGTGAATACTCTAAGTCGAGAATAACTTCAGGCGACATATGTTGACCGACGCCGTGCTTCACCGTAATCGCGATGGCAATGACTTTGGAAGCACGGTGAATCGGAGGTTGTTGATTTCGGCAGAAAAAACATTGTTTGTCAAGCAGTAAGTATATTTTAAATATCGAGCTACTGTTAAATGTCTCCGATTACAAATAATGTTATAATCTGAGCTTCTAGTAGATGATATATATGTGGTGGATGATCTCATATCAACATACTTAAAATGTTAAGATCATATACATAGTGAACATTACGAATGCCATGTATTCCGGGCTGTCATCAATGCTGAACGACACATCAAAGTACGATCAAAAATGCTGTTATATAATAATATTAAAGGTGTGAAACTATACAGGTAAATGGTATTATACATATCGTTAACGTAATTATTGTGCAATAAATAAAATAGTCGGTTAAGCCAGAATTATCGATGTCAACCTGATGAAATGACTATGTAAACAATTTAACTCAAGCATATTAGTCTGGAAACTAGCAATGTTTTCGAAAGAAACAATACAAGACGTCTGGCTCTTTGATATATCTTTTACTATGCTCTCTGGAACGGCATGCGGCCGGCCTGTCTGGCTGTCATTACCGGGTGATCACTACTGTGAATGGTCTGATGGCAAAAAGCAAATATTCTTTTACTTTCGGTATAGTAAAAAAGTCTTTGCCAGATTCGAAACCATCGCATCGCACTGCGCTATGTTCGATTATTCAATAAAAAATATGAGATCTTCAATCAATGCGCAATGGCGACACTAACACCGGCGCAACAACGAGCCCTCATGACATAATGGCAGAGCCGGGCACGTCTTAAACGTTTTTCCGACGTTGCTTAGCTCTTAAACACTATGTTTGCGAAAGGAGGACTGGATAGTTCAAATGTTATGTCCATAGTGACAGTGTTTTGACAGACTACTATTATAGGGTAGTCTAAGCTTAATAGACAGTAACAGGTAATTGATTCCAGATAAGCAATGGCAGTTATGCTATATGTGAAGATTTTGAAACCATAAAGTTGAGGAAAGAGGCTGCCTCAGGCTGAAGTGCGGTTCAAACCTGCTAACATAAATAGATCACCCAGCGACTGTCCTATTTCACAATTAAGTGGACATGATTCATATGTTTGACCAGGAACTCGTGTGTGCCACAATGGTATGTCTCTGAAAACAAAATATGTTAAAATTGAGACATAGACAGTTGGTACCTTATCTCTTGCAGAACTAGAGAAATAATTTGTTCGAAAAATATTACTTTCCAGAAAAAAATTCAATGCGTCGTGAAAAACATGTTTCCATCGGCACATGGCTGGTTGCTATCAGAGCCAGACACATGATGTTATAAATGAACATATTAACGCGTGGACTGGGGCAAAGAATCGGCCGTGGTGCAAGCTCTGAAGGTTTTATCGGGCACCCACGCCGCTGTCCTGTTATTTTGTTATGGCAATAGAGCAGCGACCTGTCATAAAGGCATGGGTGAAAAAATGACGTTTAACGCTATGCGTGACGATTTCCGACGATGTGCGGTATATAAAAAATAGCGTACGCATGCTCGAGACAAACTTTTGTTGATAACGGCAGAAACGTGTTCTGTAATCGGTACATGTAAGACGCCGATGAAAAATATTGATTTGCGGTCAATGGGTGGGCCGTATCGTCATAATGCCTGCGAAGGCAGTGAATATTACCTGAATTAACATGTGGTTTTCTTCAAAAACTACGCCTGTTAACAAAAGCAAACTGCATGTTGACATTTAAACAGGTGATATTATATTCATGGATATGTAGCAATGAATGAATTATGGCAATGTTCTTAAGCTGATATCGTTTTATAAGCCAGCAATATAACCTCAAACTTGCTATTTGAGATTATGGAGTTACATTTATTTATTTATCGTATAGTTCTTCAACAAAAGAAAAACAAGCCTGGCGCTATGGGCATAAAATAAACACAATGTAAATGAAATATTACAATGTAATAAAAATATTAAAATGTGAAATATAAAAAATAGTATAAAAAGACAATATAGGCATTTTGAGCACTATATATTAATCTAGATATATCCCAACTGATGGAGAAAAAATCCTCACTCTTCACCATAAGCGCATGGGTACTCTCAATGATGGATGATGAGGATCTGAATTTTCCCAAGGGAATCACATCTTGAAATCGACCATGTTTCAGTTCGTCGGTACCCGTCTGGCGAACCGAAATTATATCGGCTCTCCATAACCGCGTTCTCGAAAATTACTGCGCAGTTCGTTCGCTTGTTCTGGAATTCTCGACAAATGTTCACCTGTGCTTTGAAGTGACTGCAAATGTAATGGCTATCAGAATAAGAAAACCTCGTTCCCCAATTGGAGTAAAACTCGCCCAACGCCGACTTTATCATTTTTATTTACGCCCGGAGGATAAACTCAACTTGTCCAGATACTCATTTTGCTCCTAGTGCTTAGATTCCACACAATCCAAACTGAATGTTTGAAACATTTTCAACCTAGATATCGTCATGCAAGTCGTTACACATGCTAGAGACTATGCATCTCTACTTGTCCCATTCCACGTGGATGTCAAACAGTATTCAGGTAGTGAAATATGGCTAGTTCATATTGAAAGTTTTCGTTTTTTTAGGTGAAAGGGTATCCCTAAATGATTACTTTATTCGGGGTTGTAAAACTCATATATTAACGTCGCATAAAGATTTAAGTACATACCTAGGTAGTTTAGTTTATGTATTTTAAATTAAAATAATATAGTACCGCTTTATTTATTTTTGTTTACGCATAATATGAAAAGTGTATGCATTTTATTTAAGATTAAGATAATCGGATTTGCAAGTTGTATATTAACTATTAGACATTTTTGTTAAAAACTATTTAAACATGTTTTTACCGAAACAATATGTTATTTCCGAGAATATTTATTTTATGTCGTTCTTTAGTAGTTGGTTTTCGAGATATCTACAGCGTGTTGTGAAATCTACTATATAATAGTACTCTGGCGCCTAGAATTTTACCCATCTGGACATTTACATTTATTTCTAATTACAAGAAATTACGCTTTTATTAAAAAGTAGCCCCGTGTACTTAATAAACGCTTCGTTCTCATCTTCTACAAAATTTTGCACAACAACTTTTTTAACATTCACTATGTGTTAATTTATTACAACACTACTCGAAGGGTTATTTGCTATTAAATATGGCGTATACGAAGAATAAAGTTCTTGAAATACTGAAATACCTGAATTAAACTGAAAAACTCTGAAATATAATGAGGTGGTTAAAATTATATTATAATAATTGAAAAACTAATGTAATACTTATAAATTATGTGAATTTTTGATATAATTCTCAAGTGAATTTGCAAAACCTGAAGTTCGAAACCTATTTAACTTTTCTACCACCATGTATTTATTCAACTACATAAATAGGTACAAAACAAAATAACTTTCTTAAAGACTACGTTAAAAACAGCATCTTAAAATGAATTTTCAAATATTAGATCGAAAATGCGTGTATACTAGAAGGATTATGAAATGTCTAGAATAAATTAATATTATGCCTTAATAAATGTTTGATTTCATAAATGTTCAACTTTAAATTTTACATATTTACTATTTCTCTATTGTGTTTCTAATCACTAAAGATAATTACCAAGTACATTCATGTAATACCTAGTATATTACTGATATAGCAATACTAGACTACCTAAAGTCGAAAGTTTCAGTAAAATGTAAGAAAAATTAAAAATATAGATGAAATACTAATAACATCTATAGGTAACTAAACTTAAAGTAATAAAATAAGTAATAAGTAAAATGGGATATAATTAAAAAAATGTATATATGAAAAATATAAATTATATAGTATTTATGAAACAATCTATGGTCGGTATTTCTGAAAAACTGAAAAACTTTTGAAGACTTTTTTTTTTACCTTTCCACATAAAATGTCTTGAATATACCTGTATATACTTGATATATTTTTTTTATTACATAATAAACAATGAAATTATTAAATTACTGTTCGACTTTTGTGTAATATTTTTAATTAAAAAGCTCAACAAAATATTTCAACGCACAAAAATAAAAATCATGTTTGAAAACCACCGTTCCACGTTTCGGCTTGATCAAGAAGTTTAATGAGAATAAAATAACACATACTCAACATAACTAATGTACTAAATAACACATAACTCTAGAAATTTTATTCCTCAGGAGGACCATAGATAGATATTTATTTAACTTTTAATTTTAGCAATAAAATTTTACTTTTTACGTGAAAAACTGTCTGTTTATGCTGAGGTTCGCGTTCGCAGCCATCTTCTTTTGCAAGCGAAATCGACCCTTATCAACCGACTACGCATAAAATAATAAATACAAGAAGAAGTGTCAAGTCAATGTTAAATTATGGAAACAGCGTGGCTGCCTGGGTAACTAATTTTCAGATATGGCGGCTGGGACATTTGACAAGACATAGACATGACAATTTCAATTTTATGAAATCTCTACTCTGCTTCCTGTTTTATAAATGGCGGGCTGTTCAGGAGGTTTAAATGAGGGTTAATATACTTTTTACTCTTTCTAGTAGTAAATAATACAACAAAATTACTCAAAAATATTTATTTGGAATTTAGAACAATGTAAATATGCAAATCAACACAATTAAAGAGCTATAATCCAATAAACTACTGTATCAATATCAAATATTTAAATAATATCAGAGATGCTGTGTTAAAGCGAATTAGTAAAGTAACAGTGCATTGACTTACAGAAACTTGAAGATAAATAAATGTTTTCACAGCTTCACGGACATAAAACTAAATAACTGGAAGCAGGAAAAAGGCAACCGGAACCCACACAAAACCTGGAATCAAAAAAAATATGTAAAAAATATAAATATAGGTACATAAGACTTTTGTGAATTAAATCAAACAGGACTTGAATGTAAATAAAATGAATAAAAAATATAATACATATACATCTAATACCTCATTTGTATTTTAAAAATAATCTACATACATAGATTTATAGCATTATTGCTATGAAAATACATAATAGGTACCTATGTAATATGTAATTACGCATATCTGTTCATCTTGTAGAAAATTAATGTAGGCTAATAATACTTCAATAATCATAATTTACCTTGTATAACTTGCTTTCAGTTGCTCAAAATCACCGATCAGTCTTTAAAGTAGAGATACGGAAAAATCCTTGGCAAAGAATATCCCAAGATCCTTGGGTTTAAAGCTAAAAAAATATAAAAACAGTTAATATATTACCTATTTTTACATATAATATGGCCCATACCTACTACACGCAGAAACGCGATTTCATCATTTTCTCATGTAATTATCACATATGCTTTATTAAAGTGTTAAAAAAGGAAACTTATATCAAAAAACATCTTTGTAATTCCTATAAATTTCTGCCGAAATATCAGAAACAAACTTCCAATCAAATCTAAACGGCAAAAATTAAAATGGCGCCCGACCTTGCCAGAGGCCTCGGGAGCTGACGCTGACACACAGACAAAAGACAAAAGAAGAGGACGCCGACGTGCATAAAAATGTTCCGTAGCAGAAATTGACAGAAATCATATAGAAATATTCAGATTTTTGTCTAGGACAGTCTAGAAGGCCATGCTTTCTGCCTGGGTAGAACCGCACCAGAACCAGAACTGCTTCCAATTTTCCGGTTTACTGTCACCCCCCTGCGACTACGGTCTACGGTAGCGCCCTCTCTTCGAGACCTCTTGAACCACGAGGCGATTCATATCACCGAAATCCAAAAATCCGAACAATTACTTTAGACTCAAATCTGTCTCTTGGCAACAATTTTTACTGTATAAAAATACTACCTTAGAATTTATCTCATAATTACCTTAGAATTTATCTCGATTTTTTTTAGCCATTTTTAAAATACCTTTTAGAAGAGATTTGTTCAGATAATGTGTTGGCTCACTACCTTTTCCTGTTATCTTCCGGAGTCTGTAACTTGCAGGGGTGATATGACGCTTCTTTCCAGCACTGTTTTTTTTCGCTAATATCTTCGAGCAATAGAGCTAGCAGAATGATTCCTCCGGTTTTCTTTTCGCCCTTCGCCGATCCGACGACGGTATCCGAAATCCGACGGGTACCCGTATCTGAGACGACCGAATAGATCCTTGAAACCGACGCGACGCGACGCCTTTACGAAACGATAGTCTCAAAGGTCAAAGTCAAGTCAATAGTCGTCAGTAAGTCAGAAATACGCCGTTACGGCCTAAGAACGCTGGATTAAACTCATCGCCACTTCTGATGTAATCGGGAGATTAATATATTTAACTGAAATTGATACTTAAAATATAATTCTAACTAGCTTGGCAAACAATGTCTTCTCTGGGCCGAAATCAACAAAACTCCGACATTCAACTGTTTCCAAAGCCTACTACTCCGCTACTCGCAAACATCAGCGGACACGGGGTGCAGGCACGGCGTGAAAATGACTGCCTATCATAAGGATCATAGGCGTCCATAACAATTTTATTTCTATTATATTTTTTAGCAAAATAAAACACTAAATCACCATAATACACCAAAACATTTTTACTTTTACACTGGACGAGTGTTTCGCTAACCATGTTATTATGATAGCGTGTACAAGTAAAGCAGTACAGTGAAGTGTATTTTAGTTAAGTGTGTATCGAAAAAAAGAATTTTTGTGATTTTATGACTTATTTTTAAACATAATACTTTCTAATCCATATGGCAACACAGGGCGTCGAACTTATCTGAGATGCCATTTAAAAATGGCAAAGAGAAAATATGTTTCTTTTGACCAAATCTACCACCCCTTAAAATACATGCACTTATTTCTGGAACACCCTGTATATAAATTTATATAAGGAATATCATCGATCGTCATTTCGCACTCAACTGGACGTCGTTGTTTCTCGATCATACGGTATAAGGTATGAACTTAAATAGTTCTTTATTTTGATTTTCAAAAGTATAATTGTTATATTGGTTGTGTAAAAAGGAGTTTGGGTAATGATATGATTCTACGAGTGGTAGTTTAGAAGTTGATTGATTATTTTGAAATAGTGTATTAAAATTATCGTCTTTTAAAAATTAAATAGTGATCTTACATAATTATTATTTTTAAACATTCTTGAGTTCGTGCGTTTAAATGGGTTTTGATTTTGTTATTAAAATTATTTACTAATAAACAATTCATAGTGGTTTGACAATCTTTTTTAATAATTACATTTAATTTTGATTATAAGCCCCTACTTTCAGAAAATGGACAGATTCTAGGTATGTATAAGAAACTAACTGCGTCAAAACTTCCGGTTCTCTATTTTTTATTCTTTCGTCAAATTTCAACGAAAGTTATGGACTATATTTGCTAAAAATTAAATTAACAATAAAACGACTAGAACATTGATACTACTTTAATTCTAATATTTATTTTCTACAGCCAAAAATAAATTACTTAAACAAATATGCATATTTTCCAATATCGTTGACCTATGTTTTTTTACAATAATTTTAATATTAGTTATATGCCAGTCAAATTAGATTTATTAAAGAGGTCACTTGAAACAAAGTGTTGTAAAAATCTTTATTGATTTGATTGGTTTATTGGCGTGAAATAGAAGGTTTCTAGGTTTGCACGGTTGCCAGACCGACGTTCGACTCAGGAGAGTTCGACTTTGGGAGGCTCAAAAGATGGTAAAATTCTTGGACTCTTCAGATTTTCGCCTAAACGTTGCATTCTAGCGAATATTTCAGTATAACATAAATTAAATAAATTAAAGGAAAATTAATTTGTATTAGTTCTGTCGAATGTATATATTCTATGTCGATGAGATTCATTAAATTCTGTTCAGTACTATGGCTAAACTCGAAAGTTGAAAATTGGTGGTGATATTTATCCATTTTGCTGAAAATTCATTAAAGTGATATTGAATTGTCCTTTACAAAAAAAAACGTCATTCTAGTTAGAAAAAATACAACAAAAGTTACAAAGCATCAAATTGTGGGTTTATGTTAATATATGTTGAGTTTAAATATCTTTGTACCTTTTCATTCCTTCTACCTCTGTATGAAATTAGTATGTGTATGAGATAGTTTCCATTCTGTTAAAAATCTGGCCTTTAAGGATTTTTTAATAATTCTAGCTGAACTGAGAGATGACAAAGATGTGCTTTGTCTTATTTGTCTCGTAATTGATCTAATGACGGAAGAGGCGAGAAGCCACCCGACTTGTGGTAAAAACATCGTTTTGAATCCATCTAGCCTCGTTCAGAAGATAAAGTGATAACCGTGTTGATGAAGATCCGTGGCAGTTAACCCCACAGGAGGAGGCAGTTAATCTTTTGGAGGATTATTCTTCAAAGACCGTAAAAGTTCGCTTGAAAAAACGATAATTTAATAGACCAAATGACCAAAAACAAAATTAATCGTTATATCGATTAAGATGTAATCGTAAAAATATTGATCGAATCGAAATAACATCGTAAACACATCGTAAAAACATTGATTATAAAATGTCAAATGAAAAGTGGTATCAAGAATATATAATAATAGACGATCGCCAACGAGAACGTGGTTAAAGTTGACATACAACGCATGATATGCACACTGCACTCTTATCCCAAGCTGGCTCATTTTTTGAATGATTTAGATGAAGACATTCCGAAACCTTTGAAGATTGTTATGCACAATATAGTAACGCTAAAAAATAAACGTACAGAACATATTAACACTAACGCCACAGTCATTTTCCACTTTGTTTTGCGAGATATCTCCCTTTTTTAGCAAAGTGATTAAAGAGTTATCTTCAACTGTTAACCGTGCAAACCTAGGAAACTTCTATTTCACGTCAAATGAACCAATCAAATCAACAATTAGCTTTCCAACGTTCTTTTCCAAGAGATCGCTCTAATTTGATTGGCGTATTATGAATTATAAGCTTGTGGGAAATATATTTTCTTACGTTTTTTATACATATCTTGCATAATTCTCAGGATCTACTTAATATGTAACATTACTTTGATTAGCTACTTTTTTTTCTAAAAAGAAATAAAGGGTATTCTAATAAGAGGTTTTGGATGTTGATAACGAATAAAATAAAAATTTCATAACATACCCAAGAGTTATTTATAGCAGTGCTTAGCTGGAAAGAGTACAATTATACGTGGAATACAATAAATACCAAATCACCACCAAGTCACCACGACTTCTAATCCTTTTGTTGAATTTTTCCATTACTGTTAAACACATTTCTGGCGTTATGTATGTTACGAATTATTCGCCTAATTTCTTCTTTCAATTGTTGAGTTGTTTGCCACGAAATCCCGATGCATGCTCAACGTGTGTGCTACCAGGGAAGTTGTGTATGTTGGGTCATTTGGCAGATATTGTGTTCCACGTATAATTGTACACTGTCCTGCTACGCACTGCCATAAATTACTTTTAGGTATGTTATGAAACTTTTATTTTATTCGTTATTAACATCCGAAACCTCTTATTGGAATACCTTATAGTTTATATAACAAAAAATAGACAATGATTGACAGAAAATATCCAGTACAATACCGATAACATGAGTAAAATATTTAAACCTTTCTGGCTCTGTTTCTGGTCACTGACCTATGAATCTTTCAAATACGTTGACATATGTTTTCAAAAGTGTAAGTATCCTACATTCCGGGTGTTGCATCGTCGAGCAATTATTGGTTTCCCTAATTATTTTAGAGAATAATTCTATTTAGGTTTATTGAAGAGCATTAAAACCCACATTCAAAAGAATAACTTTAGATATTTTTGATTAGCCCGTTTCAATAATAATACAGCACTAAATACGCCGTTTTTTTTTCGATCATACGGTATTAAACTGACTTCGATTTTATTGTTATCATGAAACAAACAAAAATTAAAAGAGACTGGTGCATGGTGTATTAATGTTTTTATGTATGTTTTCGCGATTGTACTGTAAATTTACATATTCCTGTTGATTTCTTGACTAATTAATGAATTATAACATATGAATTAATAAAAAAAACATTAACTCATATTTTTCATTTTACATTATATTACTCCGATCACTAATTCATGTGAAAATACTATTTCAGTTTACATGGCCATTCTATACGAGATCTAGAAAATTACCATTAAACTTGTCGATTAATCAGTTTTTGTTGTTTACAACTAAGTATTGTAATTAATTATAATTACAATATCTAGTTTGCATATTGTAACTAACCATGTATCACATGTAATATATAAAATTAAAACCAGGTAAGATAATTTTATCATATAAGTACTACGAAGTATCTTAATGTTTAGTGACCATAATAAGTCCTCAATAATCTTATATTTTTTAAAAATGTTTACTAATTATTGTCGATTTCTTCATGAATTTTTACTTTTATTGCTGGCTTACAAATAAATACGAAATATAACATATGTATAATATATTTTGATCGCAGTTTGCAGCAACAGCAAGTGAAACCTAACTGTACTCATAGATATTTTTTTTAATCAAAATATATTTTCAATTAAAATGTATATATTATTGCACTTTAACCACAAGAAAGTAGTTAACTTTTTCATGCTTCTAATAAAAAAAACATATATTTTCTTGATAATACAGTTGGCATTAGTTGTGCGATTTACATGGATAGAATGTTATAAAACAGGAGTACGAAAATCCATAAAAAAATTGCTTAGTCATCATTTTAAAAACTATGTACAGTACTTCTTATTTGGAAAATTAAGCCTTTAAAAATTCTCCGCCGCAAACGGAGACTTAAACTATTATTAGTCTATTAGGAATGTTTTCTTTATTTCGGTGTCTTATGGAAGAATGTCAAAATACAAATGATTTAAAAATAAACTTATTCTAGTAGACAGTTTAGTCTAAAATTTCCAGTTCAAATTTGCCTTAAAACAACACTGGTAATGTTAAAATGTAATTAAATTTTATATGAAAATAAATTAACGAAATGTGCTCAAGAAAAAGAACTGTGAATACATTGCGTGATTAGTCGACAAGTGTAATCCCCTACTGAATACATCCCTAATAAATATCGAAAATTTAACAATACTTTTTTTAATAATTTAATTTAAAATTCAATATCGTATTTTTTAAATACCAAAACAATAAAGCTTTATTGGAAAGTGATGATATTTCAATGCTAAAATTATTCTATGGATATACATATTTTACATACATATGTTTACAACGCCCCAAATGGATCGAACGTAGTTGGCTGAGATGGCTCCATACTCCATCCTATTTTTTGGCTATCCATCATTTGATGATCTGGAGGGGCCGTAGCTGAATTTACTATTGCAGGATCTATTCCAGCTGGAGGAGGTATCGCTTGTTGTGAAATGAGATGCGATTGCGTTGAAGGCATAATCTGTGGATCGACCATTGGCCGATATGATGCTGCTGTAGTTGCTGGCAAGGGTTGGGGCTGCCAGCCAGTCGATCTTTGTTGATTCTTGGGTGAATTCCATTTACTACCTCCAGAGTCAATTGCTAGGTTTTCTACTAAAGAATTTAAACTTGTTTCTAAATCGCCAGTCAGCAATTTTGACGGTTGCGGGGGGCGTTGTGGAGGCAGGGAAGCTTGTGCTGGTACTGGAAGAGGGATCTGTTGATCTGTTGAAACAAGTGGATCAAATACAGAGGGTCCATTAGCATCGAAGAGTCCCGTAAGGTTACCAAAGTTTTGTTGTGTTATTTGAGTAGGTTGAGATGTAGGAGCGTAGAAGGCATTCGTTGATGGAATGGAATTTCCCCACATGCCTTGATTAGTTTGTTGCGGCAAAGTAGATTGCGATGAGAAAAAATCTGGCACGCCATTTGATGTTCCACCAGTTGTGTTTGGTGGGGCTGGAGCGGAAAAGAACGGATTGCCTAAAAAAGTAATATTTTAAAATTTTATTATTGCAAGCATAAATATTTCGAATACCCATTAATAATTATAAACAGTTGCTACACTATCTCCGAAATGATTTACTAAATATTTCGTGAAACATTTCGCACAATATTTCTGAAAATAGTACGATAAAAATATAAGTCTGTGTTATAAAAATTAGTTCCCAAGTTTCCTGAAATTGATCGAGACCTGCCGTGATTGTTTGTTTGTTTTTTATTGTTAACCCAAATTAACAATAAAAAACGGACCTGCATTTTTTATTTCAGTAAGAGTGCAATATGATATACCACACCTGATACTTTTTTTGTTTTGGGTACCTTAACAATAACAAAACTATTTAATTATTATTTAAAATAATTTCAAGTCCGTCTCTGGTCTTTTAAATTATTTAATCTGATTATATTCATCGCAACAATATTGATCGGCGCTAATTAACATTAAATAAGGAAAATCGAAACAATTAAAAGATTCAAATAAATAATATCCATGGATCCATGGAATACCATGGATAAATAATATCCTGCAGGTCAGCAATTTAAAAAAAAATATTTTTAACTTTTTTTTATTATGGATTTGAAATCTCAGTATACGATTTAATAATATGATATAATAATAATAATAGCTCCCGTATATAGCGTTTAACGCCTTGGGAGTAGCAAGATACAGCTTGTCATACTAGAGCCGTTCGGTATACAAGGAAGGTAATGTGGCTAGCATAACACTTCAACCGCCTATTATTAGCTCAGGATTGTGAATCCAAGTACTCATTTAAGGCTGAGTCGACTTAGGTATCCAAACTATTTTTATTTTATTAAAAATAGTCGGCTGATAAAATGCCGGGTGTGGGATTCGAACACACAACCTTTGAATTGGTAGACGGGAGCTGTACCTCTACGCCACCGGGCACCACAAGTTACATCCTGTACATTAGGTTTAGTACACATAAAAATGTACTTGCTTTGTAATCAATGTAATCTTATAAATACGACTTAAACTGTACAATTCGTTTGAGTCCAATGTAGATCTTAGAGCTGTTAACTTCGGTTTTTATTAAATAAAACATTTTTTAAAAACAACTTGTCTCGAGTTTCTCATTTAACTGGCGCAGTCGGTAGGATATTCCGGAACGCGGAGTGTTAAATAGTACCGATTTAAGGTGAATATTCGCGCGTTCGCTTCCAAGTGTTACTCGGAATACGCCTTCTTCCTGAAAGAAAAAATAGCACCGATTTAAGGTATCTTCAGGATTCCAACGTTACTTGGTCACGAGAGGCAAGAAAGAAGAAAACACCGAAGACTTCGTTGGCTCCACAAAACAGTAGGTCTTCAAGGGAATATTGGGGATCTTCTGTCTGGCTGTCTGGAAGGACAAACATCGCCGTCCAACAGTACGTCTGGTGAGGACAAACATCGCCAAGCCAGACATAGTTAAGAAGAAACCGTAGGTTAAGAAGAAACAACAAACAAAGAAAAAAGAAACCCACAGCAGGAATGTCTACAAGCATCACACTGTAAGTAGAAGATTTAGTTTAGAAGTTTAGAATTTTTGAAGATTTTGTAAGGTTTGGTGCTATACGAAATTTCGTGACTTTTCGTGATTTTCGCGAAGCTTCTTGATAAAAAATTAAAAAATACGCCTTTCGGAACTAATCAAGTCAGAGAGTTTGTGACAGTAAATTTAGTTTTAAGATAATCTCTTTTAAATTTTGTCACTATAAATTAATATTTAAGGATACATATCGTTTTTTCTCTCTTCTAAGTGTATTTCGAAAGAAAGCAAGATTGACGAAATAATAAACGATATTATCAATAATTTAACCGATCTTTCTATTGATAATATTGCAAATCAGATAATAATGCCAGAAACAAATTACAATTTATTACGTTTTCAGTCAGATAATATTCCTAAATTGGACGGGAATCCAAAATTATTACAAAGATATTTAAATTCATGTGAAAATTTAATAAAAGCTTTTCAAGATATTGCAAATCCCAATGCACAAATTAACATATGTCTCACAGACACTGTCTTAGGAAAACTAACTGGTAGAGCAGCTGATCTTATTGTCTCCCGCTCAGAACTAAAAACATGGACTGATATTAAAAATACATTAATAAATTGTTTTGCTGATCAAAGATCAATTGATTGTTTAATACAAGATTTAATTAATTTAAAACCATTCAAAAATGAATCTCCTATAAATTTTGGAATGCGTATCCAAGATTCACGCAGTTTACTATTTTCAAAATTAAATGCAACAAATGAACTTGCAACTGAAAAATTAATGAAAATTCGACATTATGAAGAATTTGCTTTAAAAACTTTTATAAATGGATTGCCTTATAATCTTCAACTAATTGTAAGATTAAAAAATCCAGATTGTCTAGAAAAAGCCATGTCTTTCGTTCGAGAAGAAGAAAATTTCCTATATTTCAAAAATCACTCGTATAATAATACACATACACAACAATCATTAAGACACCCAACACCTCAAACAAAACCACAACATAATTTTAAATCGAATATTCCTATTTTTAAACCTAATTATCAACCAATGTATAGTCGATTTAATAATAATAATCACCAAAACTATTCTAATTATGGCATGATGGATAGATTACCGGATACACGAACATATATGCCAAGGCAAAATCAATTTAATAATCAACCAAGTACATCTAATCAATTTCAAAGAAATTTACCAAATAATAATCAACAATTTGGAAGACCTAATTTTGGACAAAGACCAAATTCAAACAATTTTGGACAAAATAAACCAAGTTCGTCTAATAGTAGACTAAATAGAGTTGAACCAATGGACACGAGTTCAGGAAACACTGTTTTACACCAAAATATTATAACACGTTCAGATACAGAACAAGCTAACAGACAAAATAACACTCAAAATACAAATAATGATTTTGAAAACACTAATAATGACTTTGAATATAATAACACAAATGAATGTTCTTATAATTATCCAACTATGACTAATTTTAATGATCAATTTTATGATGAACAATATAATCAATATGACTTAGAAAATTTTAATCAAGAAGAAGTTTTAGAATCTCCTGAAGATCAAAATTTTCAGATGATTTCGACTACACAACCATCGATATAGCATATCTAAATAATTATTCTATTGAATTACCTTTTATTATTTTACCTGAGTTGAATGCAAAATTTTTAATTGACACAGGTAGTACAAAAAGTTTCATAAATCCAGAAATTGCTTATAATTATTTTCAAGATTTTATTAAAGAAGAAATTTTTCAAGTTCAAACTGCACATGCTGTTTCTTTTCATAATGAAGTTGCTATTTTACCTATATTTCCAAGTTTTAATTCACCTGGTATACATAAATTTTATTTATTTAATTTTTCAAATAAATTTGACGGTCTCATAGGACTAGACTCTCTAATGCAATTAAATGCTAACTTAGATTTTAATTCTCTCTCTTTAAAAACGCCTAACACGCAAATTCCAATTGAATATCAGACTAAAATGAATAAACCTATTATAAATAATAATATACAGAATTGTACTCATGTAATTTCTCCTAGAAGTATACAAAAAATTAAAATACCTGTAAAATTAAATAATGGATATGGAATTTTAAAATATCAAAAAGCAAATGAAATTGAAATACCTGAATGTCTTGTAAAAATCGAAAATAACTTTGCATTTACTACTATTTTAAATAATTCTTCAAATTCTGTAAATGTATCATTTATTGAACCTTTTGACATTGAACCAGTAAATATAAATGAATTAAATTTTATTAATTCTGACAATAATATTGAACAAGTAAATAAAAATCAAGATAATTTATTAAAATCTAATTTAAAAAATTTAAGACTTGATCATTGTAATTCTGAAGAAAAACAAGCTATCAGAAAATTATGTTTAGAATTTCGAGATATTTTTCATCATGAAGATATACCTTTATCTTTTACTAATGCCATTAAACATGACATAAAATTAAAAAATGAAACACCTCTTTATACTAAAAGTTATAGATATCCAGAAGTACATAAAAATGAAGTAAAAAGTCAAATTAATAAATTACTTTCTCAAAATATTATAAGACCTTCAAATTCACCTTGGTCTTCACCAATTTGGATAGTACCTAAAAAACTAGACGCATCAAATAAACAAAAATGGCGTATGGTCATTGATTATCGAAAATTAAATGAACAAACTATCGACGATAAATTTCCTTTACCAAATATAACTGAAATTCTAGATAAATTAGGCAAAGCTAACTATTTTACAACATTAGATCTTGCTAATGGTTTTCACCAAATTGAAATAAATTCTAATGATATTTCTAAAACTGCCTTTAGCACAGATACAGGACATTTTGAATTTTTAAGAATGCCCTTTGGTTTAAAAAATGCTCCAGCAACATTTCAAAGAGTAATGAATAATATTTTAAGAGGTTTACAAAATGAAATTTGTTTTGTTTACTTAGATGATATAATTATTTTCAGTACTAGTTTACAAGAGCATATCGAAAAGTTAAGAAAAATATTTTCAAGATTAAGAACTTATCGTTTTAAAATACAATTAGATAAATCTGAATTCTTAAGAAAAGAAGTTCAATATTTAGGACACATAGTTTCTCAAGAAGGTATTAAACCTAACCCTAATAAAATAAATGCTGTAAAAAATTTTCCAATACCTAGAAGCCAAAAAGAAATTAAATCATTTCTTGGTTTAGTAGGCTATTATCGTAGATTTATTAAAGATTTTGCAAAAATTACAAAACCTTTAACTAAATGTTTAAAGAAAAATGCTAAAATAATTCATTCTAAAGAATTTGTTGATTCTTTTGAACACTGTAAATCTTTATTAATAAATTCTCCAATTTTACAATATCCTGATTTTAATAAACCTTTTATTTTAACTACTGACGCAAGCAATTATGATTTAGGCGCAATTCTTTCTCAAGGAACTGTTTCAAACGATAAACCGATAGCTTTTGCTTCAAGAACTTTAAATGAATCTGAAACTAAATATTCAACAATAGAAAAAGAACTTTTAGCTATTGTTTGGGCATGTAAATATTTTCGTCCTTATCTTTTTGGAAGAAAATTTTATATTTATACAGATCATAGACCATTAACATGGCTTTTCAATTTAAAAGAACCTAATTCAAAATTAATTCGATGGCGATTACGTTTAGAAGAATTTGATTATCAGATAATTTATAAAAAAGGAACAAAAAACTCAAATGCTGACGCACTGTCTAGAATACAACTTAATATGTATGAAAATGAATCAATGATAAATAATCCTGGCGACTCAGATTTCAACGTCGTAGATTATATGAAAAATTTAGCTGACAATTTATCGCTAGACGAACAAAGCTCTAGTTCAAAAATAAATGTTATCTCTGACATACAAATTAAACCTCCAGATTCTGATGCAACTGCACACTCTAATGCAAATGATAATGACAATACAACAATGACTATTATTGATGAAATTATAAACAATAAGTCTATTCAATACATTGTGTCAAAGTCACCTCACCACACAATAAAAGTAAAGTTCGAAATGATCTTTAAAAATAATGTTAATTACGTCACTGTGCCTAACAATGAACAAATAATAAAACAATTTCTTAAAGAATATTTAATAGGTGATAAAACTTCTTATATTTATTTTGTTGATAAAGAACTTGTCAATACTTTTTCTAAAGTTTATTTAGCTCATTTTAATAAACCAAAATTAATACAATGTACGAAACTTGTCAATAATATTATTGAAAAAGAAGAACAAAATTTATTAATTAAACACCAACATGAAAGTAAAACTAATCATAGAGGTATTAATAAAACTTATGATCGATTTACAATTATTATTGGCCTAAATTAAAGAATTCTGCTGAAGAATATATAAATGATTGCATTACTTGTCAAACACAAAAATATAGTCGATTAAAATCTTACATTCCTTTAGTCAAGACTGACACACCCTGTAAGCCATTTCAAGTTATACACCTAGACACTTTTATACTTGAAAAACAAAACTTTTTAACTATATTTGACAAATTTTCTAAATTTGGTCAAGCTTATATTTATGATAAAAATGCAAAATCAGTTTGTGATAAATTGATTAACTATTTTTCATTTTTTGGTTGTCCAGAAAATATTGTTACTGATAATGGTTCTGAATTTAATAATGATTTAGTAAAAGAATTTTTAAAAGCTCATAAAATTAATGTTCATTTTGGAACTAGTGGACATCATGAATCTAATTCACCAATTGAAAGATTTCATTCAACTTTAATTGAACATTTAAGAATTTTAAAATTAAAAGATAAAGATAAAAGTTTAAATGAACTAATGACTTTTGCTATTATTGCATATAACAGTACTACACACACAGTTACAAAGTTTATACCCTTTTAACTTGTTTTTGGACACAAATTCGAGAGATCCTTTAGATTTAATCTCGAATACATTTTACTCTGAATACATGAATACACATAAAACAAAAATTAATGATATGTATAATCAAGTTGTACAAAAAACTGACGAACAAAAAGAAAAAGTTATCTCAAAAACTAATATTAAATAAAGTTAATCAGAAAGTTTACAAAAAACTATCTGAAAGAAGTAAATCAAAATCTAAATTTAGTGGTCCTTACATAATTAAGGAATTACTTGAACATAATAAAATAAAAATTGCCAATGCAAATAAACCTTCAAAAACTGAGGTTATACATATTAAGGAATTAAAAAAGCCCCTTATTACAGATTCCTCGGAATAGGGTTATTACTACAATGTTACACACAACACACTAACATTCGAACATAAATCTTGAAAACCTTGATTAATTTAATGCTGAAAAAAATGATTTAAAGATTAATAAAAAATATATATATGCATTTTACTTAATCGATATTTAATAAATACATAAACATCAAATTTTTAAATAATCAAACCAATGATGACTTATTACATGATCATTTATTGTCTGAATGCAATTAAAAAACAAACATTTATATAAAGAAAAAACTACCCTTTAAACATACAAAAGAAAATATGTTAAATATTAAAATTTGTTTAGAAATTAAGAACTATATGAAAAACCAACATGTATTTTACTATTGAGTTACCCCTCGTAATTCACATTCCATATTAACTGAATGTATTGTTTTATTTATCTGCTTTAAAAGATAATAAATATCAAATAACGACATCTACTTTAATTAATTAATGACTATCTTTGTTACTTTTATAACTGTAAAAAATATATATGTATAATAATATTGTTTCTCATTTTTTTTGTAATTTTATTATAAATTAACATTTCTTAATATTGATTTTGACATTCAATATATTGATAAAAATAAATATGTTTTAATAATAAATTGTATAATTATTGTTATATAATATTAATATTGTCATAATATAATATTGATTTTTATATAAATTATTATATAATGAACTTTTACTAATAATAAACATTCAAGTGAACTAAATATTGTAATAAATGAATTTAATGAATTAAAAAATAAATATATTGTTTTAAAATTATATACAAATTTTATGACGTCATTTTAACTAATGAATTTACCTAATATTGTCATAAAATGTAACGAAACGGTTTATGTTTTACCTATTTATGACAATGTAAAATTGTTCAGTTTAAATAATATTCATTTAAATAAAATCGATGATTTGCAAAAACAAATCAATATTCAAAAAGAAAATAATGATTTATTTCTTAAACCAATACATTTTAATACTATAAGTATTTGGACAATTTTACTATATATAATCCTTATTATTATATTTTTATATATCTGTAAAAGGTATTTATGGCCAAAAATAAGTAATTATTTTATTAAAAATAAGAAAAATCAAAATATTCATTTAAATAATGAAATTACTATATAAGGCCATAAAAACTTTGGCATCTTATGTCCATCTTAGGGTGGAGAAGTTACATCCTGTACATTAGGTTTAGTGCACATAAAATATGTACTTGCTTTGTACATTAGGTTTAGTACACATAAAAATGTACTTGCTTTGTAATCAATGTAATCTTATAAATACGACTTAAACTGTACAATTCGTTTGAGTCCAATGTAGATCTTAGAGCTGTTAACTTCGGTTTTTATTAAATAAAACATTTTTTAAAAACAACTTGTCTCGAGTTTCTCATTTAACTAATAACTAATAATATGCATATATTAATCATAGTTATTATAAATGAATCAACTACCAAAACCTAGTTTCTAATGCTCTAGATGTTCGAAACCACGTTTAGCGTGGTTTCGAACTAATAGACTTTGAGCACCGTAAAAGTGGACAACTTTGCCCACATTTTTACACTTTTTCTGGAATAAAAATTAAATTTGACGGTAATAGGTAGGGTAATTTTATAGTAAGATAAATACACCTATGACGCATCCAGTTATATAGACGTTAATAAAAACAACAAACGAAAAAGCAAAAAAATAAAATAAAAAAATGGGGCTGGGCAAAGTTGTCCAAGATTTGTCCAACTTTACCTAGCTATAATATTATCAATTTAGGACGCTTTCAAAAAACTCAGCAATCCTTGAAATTTTTAAAACTTTTTTGATGGCATCTTGGTGAACATCGTAAAGCGCAACCTTGCCCCGATTTAAGCCTGTTCGTATCATATTGAAGTTGATTCTCACTATACCTTCTGTATCAGCTCCCTTCCGTTTACATAAACTATTATATCATGTAAATGAATAGGACAACGCACACTATCCGTTCCGTTTTCCTTCCGTTCCATATCCTTTCCTTCCATACATTTTTTTGGCGGACAAACTGAAGCGTATGGGAAACACCGTTGTCAAGAGGTCAGTTCTGTTAACATTTTGCTGATATTTATTTATTCTTTAACCTCTTAAGTATATTTATTGCCTTTTTCAAAAGATACAAATTTTTAAAATAAAACTTTCGTATTGATATAAATTGTAGAATAAAAAGTATGGAACTGATACGGAACGGAAGCTTACGTATAGCTTCAATACAATAAAAATACGGAACGAATATGGAATAAAAACGGAAGGTAAATCAACTTTAAGTATAACGTCAATACAATAAAAAAATACGGAACGGATATGGAATGGGAACGGAAGGTATTAGTGAATATCAACCTTTAGCCCTATTGGAATCCTTGCAAACTCTCCCAAAGTTGAAGTAAATCAAGTAAGCCACTAATTAACTTAATTTAGAAAAAAAAATGTTGCAATACAACTCAGGGTGGCTTACGTATACGTATATCGGCCAGAGTAGACTGAACTTTAATCGATGTGAATATGAACTAACTCTGGTGTAGGTGTTCTATGATTTCTTCAAGTAGTATGTCACTGGGGTTCATTTTTTAAATCTGTTCATTAAGTTTGACTTAATTTTTACAGTTTATACTTTATTCTTTATCTTTTCATAACATAAAAGTCTACGATTCTCATTCGTTGTTTAGTAAGCTTTGTTGTGAAGTAGTTAAAATTGATATTACTGCTAAGAGGCAAGCAAATACACTGTGATTCATGAGGAAAATGCCAATATTAGAGGTACGTATTTCGGACCCAATAATAAACATAAATGTCTAGGGGAGACGGGTAACAATGAGACATGGAGAACAATGGGACAAATTGAATAGCTCAAACACTTTTTGCTTGTTCCATGGCGCCATCTCTGTAGAAAGCGGCAAAGCGTGCGTACTTTCTTATTTTATTGCCTTAACCTTCTTGGCCAGTTGGAAGAGTTGTTTCACGGTAAGAGGTTCGCAGCTCCGTCAGAACTAAAAATTAGTCGTGTGTGAAAATTCAATTTTTCTTTTTGTGTGTTAATATAATATAGACCATAACTTTTTGACAATACGTAAGAATTGTTGAAGGTAAGTTTTCTTATTTAGATCAGGATTCTTTTAATATACACCTAACCTTTACGCAAATAAAGCCACATCGTACTTACGGGTAACAATAAGACAATTCTTTTTAGGTAACAATGAGATGTACCTCATTGTTCCCCAAACTGCATAGATATAGAAACGATTTAGAGTTTTATGTTTAATTTGAAAAGCTCATCTATAAAAAGAAAACTGGTGACATTGGAGTTCTTAAAAATAACTTATATTTACGTACGCACAAAAAATACATGTAAAGAATAAAAATTGTCAATTTTTTTCAATATGCGATTTTTACTGAATATTTTGCTAATATCTGCTCCACAAAATTATTAACTCTCGTTCGGTTATATACAGGGTGCTACAAATTCGAGGTACGAGCATTTGTATCTCGGAAACCGTAAGAGATACGAAGATTGTTAAATTGAAAGAAAGTTTTAAAAATTTTAAGGATTGCTGAGTTTTTTGGAAAAAACGGATTTTTTTGAAAATAAATTTTATTTTTTCCTGGCGTTACTTTTTAGAAAATCAAAAAACTAATTGCACATTCTCATGGCTACTTTATTAGGGCTATCTGATAATATTTTTAGATTTTCAAATTAGCTGATAATTTGTGAGATACAGAGGACAACTTAATTTTTTTAAATACGGACCTGCATTTTTTATTTCAGATTTTGAAAGAACTCGGTCTCCTGAGTAAAATGATATGCCACACTTAACATTTTTTTTGTTTTGGACAGTTGAACACATTTTAATTAAACTAATGTTAAGTCCGGCTCTGTTTTTTAAATATTTAATCTATTCATCGTTACAATATTGGTAAGCTTTCAAACTTAACAATGACGTGGAGTAAAACATTGAATACGGATAATCAAATGCAATTAAATAATAAAAAATAATATAAAATTATTGGGCATTACTTGACGACATTTTTAAAAGTGAGAATACATTTCAATATTACAATAAAGAGTACAGAATGCATTCGGAAGTATAAGAAGAATATATGTTCAAAGAGCTATAAATAAGATTGAACGAAAAATTAATTTGTGCATTAGGGACGGTGGTAACCCTTTCGAACATGCAGAGCATTACTAGTTTTAGAAAAACTAGTTTGTAGAAGGTGATTTATTTATAATAACTACAATTAATATTATGCATATTATTAGATCGTACACTGAGATTTCAAAATCACAATAAAAAAAGTTATATTTATTATTATAAATTATATTATTAAATTGCTGACCTGGGCATGATTTGTTTGAATCTTTCAATTGGCTCGATTCAATATTAATTAATGCTAATCCATATTGTTGCGATGAATATAGTCAGATTAAATAATTTAAAAAACCAGAGTGGGACTTGAAATTATTTTAAATAATAATTAAATAGTTTTGTTATTGTGAAGGTACCTAAAACAAAAAAAGTATCAAGTGTGGCATATCATTGTACTCAGGAGATCGAGTTCTTCAAAACTTCAAATAAAAAATGCAGGTCCGTATTTAAAAAAATTAAGTTGGCCTTTGTATCTCACAAATTATCAGCTGATTTGAAAATATAAAAATACTATCAGATAGCCCTAATAAAGTAGCCATAAGAATGGGCAATTAATTTTTTAATTTTCTAAAAAGTAACGCCAGGAAAAAATAAAATTGATTTTCAAAAAAATCCGTTTTTTTCCAAGAAACTCAGCAATCCTTGAAATTTTTAAAACTTTTTTGGTGGCATCTTGGTGAACATCGCAACTTTGCCCCAATTTAACCATCTTCGTATCTCTTACTGTTTCCTAGATACCAATGCTCGTACCTCGAATTTGTAGCACCCTGTATAACGTCTTGAACTGTTATATTTAATGCAGTTCCTTTTTCTTGCAGACCAAAACGCCCAGATTTCCCAAAAGAAAATCAACCAGGGTTCGTTTTCTGGTGAAACTATGAGGGAGGCTAGTGCTCGACGCTAGTGTGCACGCTAGTGCTCAACGAAAGATCTATTTTTTCGGTAGCAAAAGAAATGCGGCTGTCACATGCTACTTTGGCGAGATACGTAAAAAACATAAAGGAAATATAGGACAAATAAATAGAATGACTCCAAACTATACCGTTAATATTTTTTTTCAAAAGAACAAGAGGACAGCTTGGTAGAATATGTTTTGACTTGTTCGAAAATGTTTTCTGGTTAATCCATGGTTGAAGTAAGGAAACTAGCATACCAAATGGCGGATAGAAATGATATAAAATATCCTGATAAATAGAAACAACTGGAAATTGCCGGTATTGAGTGGATGGCTGGGTTTATGCAGACACCGAAATTTGCCTTTCACATTAGAAGGTTGCAGTTTATAGCGTGCTACTTCATTCAATGAACATAACGTGTTAATCTTTTTTGACAATCTACATAAGATCCTTAACGAAAATTCAGCACTCGCAGATGGCAATAGAATTTTTATTCTAGATGAAACTGCTACAAAAACAGTTCCAGGAGATTCACGTGTGGTTGCAGAACGAGCGAGTAAACAAGTTTGTCGTGTTACTAGTGCCGAGAAAGGGACGTTAGTTACAACGTGCTGCATTGGCAATGCATCTGGAAATACAATTCCACCAGCTATGGTCTTTCCAAGTATGCATTTTAAATACAATATGCTTGCTGAAGCTTCTTTTGGTACCTTAAGATTAGTCGAAGGTTGGGCTGACCGCAACACTATTCATTGATGTCATTGAGACATTTTATTCGGCGTACTAATAGCTCTGCGGATAATCCTACATTATTAATATTCGATAATCACGAGAGCCATTTTCCATTGGATACAATAAGACTGGTGAAAAGATCTGGTGTTAAACTTTTAACGTTGCCGCCTCATTCGAGCAATAAAATGCAACCCCTTGATGTAGGAGTATTTGGTCTGTTTCAGACTTATTATCGAGCTGCTCATGATTCATGGATGACAAGGAATCCAGGGAAACATTCTCAATTTGTAATGTCGCAGAATGTGTTGGAATATCTCACGTAAAAGCTATGACCCCAGAAAATATTCAGAGCGGTTTCAAAAAAAAACAGGAATTTATCCTTTCGATAGGCATGTTTTTAATGAAGTTACTTTTTACCAAGCAAAATAACTGATCGTTCTGATCCTTCTATTAGTTCAGATATTGCCAATCTAGAGCTACGAATCGGAACATCATCAACCTCACTCAAACAGCAAACCCCAATAAAAGATTTTTTTTTAAATCAAAGATTTTCAAGGATATCCAAAAGCAGGGGAGCGCAAAATGATTCGAAAGGGCCGGAAAAAGTGCAGAAGTTTCATACCTACCGATACTTCTGAACCACAGCGTTTGGAAGAATCTAAAAGTTGTAAACCGTCACATAACTCAGTGAAGCACGCAAAGCGAGCCGTTTTCGCAGAATATGACAAACTGGCTCATACGAATATACAAAACTGGCTCATACGACAAATGTGATAAATCAAATATATCAGATGAGGGGATTGATCTAACTGAGTACGTTAGGAATGGATGTGTGGGTTGAATTTATATTATTCCAGTTGCGTCTAGTTGTGATATATACAACTGGACAACCCCCCCCCCCCTAATTTACATAACACCCTTGCCCAGTTTGTAAATATATGTTAAAAACAGCTCAAAAATATTTAGGACAAAACTAAAGCAAACATAACAGCATTCAACGTAATGACATAATGATTGACATAATGTACAAGTATAGTTTTTATTAATCTATTTTATCTATTATTTTTTTATCTATTACTATAGAGTCACTATGGAGTACATCATAGAATTTTATTTTATTTTTATTTATACAAACTTAAAAATTGGTAGTATTGAGAAAAAGAATAATTATGTTTTATATATTAAATTGATGAGTCGGTCTCTTAATAAAGGAAAGTTATTTATTATTATATCAGTAAAATCATCAGATTGTTGAAGAGTTGTGAATAGATCTTTTTAGATTAAAAGTAAGACAAGTGGCGATAAACTTTTATTTTTCATGGAATCTCTACTATAAATTTTAATGCATTTCAAACATGAAAAATGTCTCTCAACCCAAGTACTTGTAAATGGTGTAGTAACAAACAAAACAAACAATTTGAAAGCCTCTGGAAATATATTTCCAGGATTATTCTCCTTAAATTATTTTATAATCGAAATTAATATATCTATTATTAATGCAACTTATTCATTAATTTATGTTGGTCAATAACATTTTTTGTTTGTTAAATCACTATTTGCGTCGGAAGTTGGAAATGTGTCAATATAACAAGTTTGTTAAATCATCAGATGTTAAATGCGTTGGAAAATTTTTATAGGATTCTTTAAATTTCGGATCCACAAGAGATAAATAAAAATAATTGAGACATACGAGTACTTATCTGCAAACCTTATTTCTAAATGTATAACAACCCATACAGCACACTTCGTCCCAGGGACGTACATTTTATGTCCATTTTACGTCGGTACGTCCTGGGACCAATTAGGGACGTACTATGTACGTACAAAAGTGTACGTACATAGTACGTGCCCCATGTACGTACTATTTACGTACATTGTAGGACTTCACTACGGACGTACATGCGAGTACGTACTACGTACGTATCTTGAAAATTTTTGACAACGCATTACAAAATTTTATTTAATTTTAATATCATGACTGGATTATTTTGGTTAGATATACCCAATAATAATGAATGGACTGGATCAGTGAATCTTTTCTAGGCTAACGTTAATTCAAGTCACTCTAACCTACCTCTATTTCTTTTATTAATAAATCTAACCCGACCGCTATAAAAAATGATTTCCTAAATTATCCAATGACCATAATGCATGACAGCCTTTGAAGAAATCTGATGGGTTAAAAATGCAATCAAGACTAACAGGAAAATTATGCAGTCCTATGTTTAAATTTCCCGCTAAGTTATTCGTTCACAGTCGAGTCTTGTCGGAATCGGAAGTCGGGCGGTTTCTATTGGCGTTTTCGATTGGCAGAGCTAGAGCGCACGTGCGCACTCAGTGTAGTTCCATCTTTTATTAATCCACGTAAAAAATAAAAACAACAATACACTGAGTGCGCGCCTACTCCGATCCAGTTTTCGATTGTGTCATGTGTCATGGTGGCCGTAGGTTGTCTTTGGCTTCCGCCTTGTTTTCTTTTGTCGTTGCCTTCGTTGCTCGTTGTTTCAAGGTAAGTTAAAGTGTAATAATATAATGTGACTATTTCACCTAGCACAGTCATAAAATCGAATGATTAAGAATCGGCTCATTCAATTTTTTCAAAACAGAGGCAAGAATTAGATATTTGAATACTTAGTTTTCTTTGTGTACTTTTTAGTTAGAAGCAGGTCGAGAATAAAAAAATAAAATATCTATCAACGTCCAATAAAAGACAGAGTGCGCTAAGGGTGTAGTTGCCGGACCGAAACCAAACTCACGGGTGTATCAAGACATAAGGGATGGCCCTGTACCTCAGTTTTTATATTAATAAATATTTTAAGCTGACTTCCATTGAATTATTTCTAATTAAATTCCTAGGTCGTATACGTCGTTGAAAAATGTACGTCCATAGTACGTACATTGTACGTACTTTCGATCATTTTACATCCAATTTTGGTCCGGGACAAAACATAAAATGTACGTATCTGGAATGTACGTACATGCAACGTACATAGTACGTACTTCACCACATCCCAGGGACGTACCGGGGACGTACATAGAGTTAGAAAATGTACGTCCCTAGTACGTACATAGTACGTACCTGTACGTACCTGTACGTACCAGGGACCTGACGTTCATCCCAACTGTATGGGAATGTTATCTAATATTTCATAAAAATAAAATTCGCAAAGATATTTGACTTAGCCGCTTTTATTAACATAATATCGAATTGAAATAGCACAGAGACTTTTCTGTAATATCTGGTGTATCATCTTCTTGCACCGAATAAAATAACGCGCTTTTTTTTATTTCGGATTCTTTTATTTCTGTGGCGTGTTCTGAAATACAACCGGTTATATCATTTTTAATAATCTCGGACAAGTCCGAAAAATGTTTCAAATTTGTTTTAAACGTTTTTTGAATTTTCATATAAAAGTTTTAAATGCTTCGTATAATGAATCATATGAAATGTCCTCTTAACGAAATGTGATATATCTCTTTATGAAAATATCGGGAATATCCCCTTAACTTTTCAATCTACCGAGCCTCCATGACTTCATGCGAAGGCGACCGGAGATTTCGCCTAAGCCCCGCCTTAATACGATACGATGATACCGCACGATGAGTTAGACAGAGACAGAAGACTGCCGTACGTCGTACATCGACTCTGATAGTAGGCGATGTAGAAATCGCCGAACAAAGAGAAGTGTATAACCCTAGCAGGCAACTATTAAGCTTGCCAATCAGGTTGGTTAGCGTGGTTACTTGGAGGGTGTTAATTCATTTGTGTTTGTCAAAAACTCCAACGTGATTGGTCGGGCTTAATAGTTGCCTGTTAGGGTTAGACACAAGTGAACAAAGGCACAAGCACAAGGCACTCCAACGGTCAAAATTATTTTGTTTTCTAACGCAGCGGCACAGTCAACGGTCAGCGTACGCTAGCGGTAGTGAATATGTTAATATACAAGACCACAAATATTAAAATAATATTGATTATTAAAACACACTTAATAGTTTACACGGCATTAACAGTATTTTTATGTATTGGCAACATTAATAGTAAATAATGTAATGTAATAAATCGATTAAATTCTGCGAAAATCTTAGGGTAGGCGCCGCCTACCCTGACGAGCCGCAACTGGTATTATTGTATAATGAAGGTGTGTTTTACGTTCGACAGATTCTGGCCAAAGAAGAATGAAGAAAATGAGTTGGAAATTTTCTTTTTCCGAAAATCTAATAAAACAAGCGGCTTTGTTGCACCTCAAGAAGTCGACATTTGCGTAATGAATACAAAGCCTTTCGCCAATTGGCACAACCAAACGTCAATAGGTAATGATTTCCTTCGAAATTGATCTTACCAGGTATAATGTTCTTAAACTTAATAAATCATTTTCATTCGACTAGATGCCTTTTATTGTATTTTAAACATTAATAGTAAATAGACAGCCTAATTTTAATATGTCTCATTGTTCCACTTACAGTGTCTCATTGTTTACTACATTGGGGAACAGTGAAACATAACAACCTATTAGAGAAATAATAAATAAAATTATCTGTGTGAATAAATTTAAACCTTTACATATTTTTTTCATATATTAATACAACGAACATTTCCCTAAAATTCAGTAAGAGCATATTTTGTCTTCTTTGAATTTTCTAAAGCTCATAACAAAAAAGTGCCTCATTGTTACCTCCCCCCCCCCCTATCTCAGATGATTAAAGCTACACGCACACTGGTGCGATCACGGCCGCGATCGCGATCACGATCACGATCAGGGCAGCGATAACATGAGCGATCATTCTGGCACACACCAACGCGTTCACGTTCACCGCCGTACCTATATGTAGTGAGCTATCCTGTTGGTATACATAGGTACAAATTAAAAATGTGAATTATGTATACCGAAAAAAAAACATTCTGAAATATTTACCTACAATATAACTTAAACAGTAAAAATGTATACATATGTACTATCCGATCCAATTGCAACTCCAGCTTTGTCTAAAACTTTTTATTTTTAATTCTATTATTGTTGTAACTTGGATCGGATAAATCATATAGAATTTTGTGTATTTTTACAGCCTTAATTAGCTGCTCTGTTAACTCCATTTCTAAATAGCAACAAGAAAAAACACACAAAATAACAGAAAATTCCTATTAGTTGGGTCGCGATCACGCGATCAAACTCGACAAGTTGAATCTGATCGCCACCGCAGAATAGAACGCCGCCAGGCCGTTTCGTCTCCAAAACTCGATCGCGCCAATGTGAAACGGCTCATATGTATCCTTCAGCAACTTTTGGCCGTGGCCGCGTGGTGATCGTGATTGCGGCCGTGATCGCACCAGTGTGCGTTCAGCTTAATACTGTATTTTGCCACTTATGACTTGATACAGTTTTAAAATACAATTTAATCCTGCTGAAACATATCTTCGTCAGCATTATTTTCTAAAGATTCGTCAAGGGTTTGTTACATTATTTCAGAACCAATAGGCATATTGTTTTTTTTTTATTTATTAATATATCTAAATCAGTGTACACTAGTGTAATGCTTCCAGCATCATCAGTACGGTAAGGAATCAGCAAGCGATGACAACGATCCGCTCGTGCAACGATGCACGAGGCACCGTCTGCAACCTAGTAGATAAAAAAAAAAGATGATGAAAAACAAAAGGAGCAAACGGGAGCCTAAGGCCCCAATTTGCAGCCTAGAACTAGAGTCGCCCAGGATTGTGGGCTTCGTCTAGCACAGCTGCGGAGGTAGCCAACAGCAACCCGCCGCAATACCCTTAGCCGAGGTCAAAACAAAATAAAATTTGAAATAGTGAGGGGAATATATAAAAACAGAAGGAAAACTCCTTTTGTTTTTCATCATCTTTTTTTTCATCTATATACTAGGTTGCAGACGGTGCCTCGTGCATCGTTTGCTTCCTGGTTTATATTTTTTGGGATCGTTGTCATCGCTTGCTGATTCATTACCGTATTGATGATGCTGGAAGGCAGTTACACTAGTGTACACTGATGTAGGTGTGGTTGTTGTGTGTGAGTGTGAACGTCTACAATAGTGTACACTGGTGTATACGGTTCGAGTTTGTTGAGGGCTTGCCGACTAATTTTTTCCTTCTCTTTTTATATATTCCCCTCACTATTTCAATTTTTATTTTGTTTTGAGTTCGGCTAAGGGTATTGCGGCGGGTTGCTGTTGAGGTACGCGCACACTGACCATCAGAGCCGCACACGCCGCACGCGCCGCATTTTTTTTTCTTGTCGCGTACACTGACCCGTACCGAAAGCGCCGCACTCGCATTATTCGCTCTTTTGATTCTTTTTGCCCCTACTACACCCGTATTTGTCAATCGAATATCTCATCAGTCGCTTCCGGAGTCCTGTCTGCAGTGATATAAGCTTGTTTTTTTTTAAATATTTCTCAACAATGACAACGAACAAGAAATAATTATGAGCTCCCTGCTAATAGAAGAAGAAAAAAATCGAATGGTATGGATTCATATTTGCAAAAATTTTACCTTCAGGAGGAGAATTCCACACATTATTTCCATATTTAATTGAGGACGAACTAAACATTTTTGTTGTTATGTGTTGTGTGTGAGTGCGAATGTCTACAATAGTGTACACTGGTTTATACGGTTACGAGTTTGTTGAGGGCTTGCCGACTATTTCAATTTTTATCTATATAAAACTTTCCTACCAAATTTTGGTACTCCAACTTCAGAAACATCATATCACTGACAATTTTTTACCACACTGCTATTTAACATTTGTTTAAACAAATTTAAATATTACAAAAACGATTAGTTTTAGGTTATAACATTATATATAAAAAATTAAGTTATGGAATTTTATGTAGAATCTAAAAATAAAAGAAAAAATAGGGTGTTGCCTTTAAAAACATGTTATATCCGCCACACTTCTTTGAAGCACCGTGTACCGTGTCTACTCTATAAGAAATTTAAAATGTGTATGATCACCTTCCCTATAACTTTTATATTTGACATTTTTTTGTAAACCTCGAAACAAATGAGATAATGGACTTTAATCTATCGTTGACTCACCCTGTATCAACAATATACGTTTTTCATAATGTCCCATTTTGTCTTTTATCACTGCTCAAACCTTATAAAAGTATTTCTCATAAATATGAGATACACTCTATGTATAATAGAATTGCATCGATACAAGCCCTTAATTCTATCTCTAATTTAGCAACTGAGGACCCTGCTCAACTCCATCTACTAGGACATGTTTTCAGCTAACGGTAAATACCTATGCAATGAATTATTGCAAATATGATAAATTGCGTTTTTTAGATTCAAGAATGGACTGGTAAAAAGCTAGATTCTTTGTAGCATGAGTGGAAAAAGGTCCAATAATGCTATCCAATCCACCGATTCTGAGTCTGCTCAGGGGCGGATAGAGAGGAATTTATTTTGAAATTATTTGAGTGTAAATCCATAGGACAATATTCGGATATTTATTTGCTGTCGTCAGACAATACTTTTAGCTGATATTTTCGAAAATTTTCGAAAAATATGTTAAAATTTGATTGCAAAACCATATTTCAAAGATTTGACTATTTTCTCAGAAAATTTGGTGGCTATTCAAATGCAAAAACTATCAATCACTTATAATAAATCAATATACGTTGGATTTTGCGTTTTAGATATATCTAAAACTGTTATGTACGATTTCTTTTACAACTTTTTAAAACCTCTATATAAAGAAAATGTTTCTCTTCTGTATACAGACACTGATTCTTTTATTCTTGAAATCGAAACAAACAATATTTATTGTGATATGCAAAAGAATATTCATAAATTTGATACATCCAATTATTTACCTAATAATATGCATAATATGCCAATAACACAATCAGTTGTTGGTAAATTTAAAGATGAATATGCTGGTGAACCTATTACAACATTCTACGGTACGGGAGCAAAAGCCTATTGCATAAAAACTGAAAATAGTCTCTTAAAAAAAGCTAAAGGTATTAAGAAACCTACTGTTAAAAATCAGTTAGACTTTATCCAATACAAAGATGTTGTAGAAAATAACTCTAAAAAATTTTGCTCTATGTATGTGTTTCGTTCTCGACTACATACAATTTTTACCGAGTTGGTAAATAAAATCGCGCTAAGTTCAGAAGATACGAAGTGTTATAAAATTCCACATGATTATAAAACACTCGCTTGGGGTCACCAGGATATTCCATTTACCAGTGGAGCGCTGATCATCCCGATTTAGGATGTATTTTAATTATTTATCAAAGATATTAATATTATATTAATAGTTTAATCACATATTTTTGTTTTAATAAATTATTATTATATATATGTTTTATATAGGTATATAAAAAAATGTATATACATGTAATTATGATTATATAGTTGTAAATTTTAGTAATCAATTATTTTAGTCCACCACATATTTATATTTCACTTGCTAATATTCTCAAATAAATGTACTTATATTAAGTATTTTTTTTTAATTAATAGTATAGTAAATTAAGTATAGTACTTATAGTAAATTCTTTTTTAAATTATTTTATTTTTTATTGATTCATAAGATGTGTTTGGAAAGCTTTGATATAGATATCGATAATGTTGCTTATAAAACATAAGTGACAAGCGCTTTCTACCTTTTAAAATGGAAAGGTGGATTAAAACCTGAGATATTAGCTGGAGCAGGATTTTACTCAATTTCGTTTAGTGATGTTTGCAAATGCTACTATTGTGGAGTTGAAATTTATGATTGGTTGTATGATGATTGTCCTATCGAAGAGCATTATAAATTTGCACCAACATAATCCTTGAATGAGTGCTTAACCAAACAAAAATATTAATAAGCAACTTTTTACAACGTTTAGAAATAACAAAAATTGGAAATATAAAAATCTAGCGATTTTAGTAATAATTTATTTCTATTATCAATATATATTTGTTATAGCAAAATGTATTTATATTAGTTTATGATAGCAAATATAATCAAATGTTAAAGTGCTATCCTCTCGAATGGATGTAAATTTTATATATTAAATAAATTGATACAGTGTTTACTATATTTTAATGGCTTCTCTATCCCCATTTTATCCTCCTTTATTTCATATCTCAAAATATTATTTATGTTCATTACCCTCCTAATGTAACACGATGTGAAATATGTTTCTCTAATAAGACAAATATAACCCTTGATAAAAATTGTCAATTTATGAAAGTTGGTTTAATCGATAATAATACATATAGTTTTATATATCCCATAAACAAAGGAGAAAATGTTGGTAGGTTTTTTAAAATTTTATATCATTATTCCAATCAAACCATTTTTGATACTAAGTGGATTGAAAGATCCGGAATTAAAATATTCAAGATTAAAATGAATCATTCAACTATACTAAATTTTATTAATGAAAATAATGGATATAACATTTTTAATATCGTTAATCTCTTTTTAACTTTTACAATCTTTTTGTATATTACAATTTTAAATTATTTTTTATTATAAATTTCAAAACAGGAAATTCTACACTTTCATTAATCAATTTCATTTAAAACATTGTTGTGAATAGACAATAAGCAATGCGCATGAGTTGACGATATGAATAGGTGGGGGTATGAAATGGTAGGGTTTGAATATTAAAGTAAGAGAAGAACTTAATATTATTTAGTTGATTCACCATGTCTTCTAAAGTTTTTGAAAATCTTTTAAATTCAAAAATTTTCTTTTTGAATAAATCTTCGTCAAAAGTTTGTTATTATGGTATAAGTAATCAAGATTTATCCCCGAGAATTATAATTGGTGGAAAAAATGGTTTCTCTATAACTTTAAGTGAAGAAAATTGGAACAGTTTTTGCAGTAATCGGGGTGCTATTGAAAATTACTTCTGCTTTCCCCAGCAAATTAACGAACCCATGTTGAATATAGAATAACTTTGAAATTATATTTTGAGAAAGTCAACAGTCTTCCTGTTGTAAAATTAAAGATAAAATATTCGAGATATGTATATTTAGGATACGAGTCTATAGAAACCTTATGGCGTTTAGCTGAAGTTAGATTTAGATTTCTATTACATAAGAAAACAAAGAATTTCACTTTTAAAGTGTTCCAAACCAGCATTTCAAGTCAGGAAGATGACCATATTGATAATATTTATCGTATTTTACAACCAAGTCAAAATCCAAACAGTGAAAATGTTTCAACAATGTTGGAGTTTCTAACACTCTATCCTGAAGAACTGGAAACCAGGTTAAAGAGAAATGGACTTAAAAGAAAATAATACGGCTATGAAGAAATCGGTGACTTTTCAGGAAGAGAAAAAATAAACTTTTTATGTGTTAGTGCAGTGGAATTTTGCTTATAAACAAGCACGTAAAAGTGAATTTAGAACTTATTATTTAGATAGACTCCGTTTTAAAACGAATTAATAATTGTAAGATTATTCTTGATCCAATACTAAGCAAAGAACATAGAACTAAAATGTATTTAATGACGATTTGCTAATACTTGTATTTAACCCCATTAAATAAAACTATATTATACTGATTAGTGCTTCTTTATTTTATTTTTAAGTTACATAAAACAACGTATACAACATCATTTTTATTAATCCATGTATTAAACTTTTATCTAATCCTAACCATTTTACATAAACTTCCTTTGTTTCCTTTTTTCTTAGAATTTTTTCAACGAGGTATACATCAGAGTGTTTTGCTTTCTGTAATTCCTGTTCATAAAATCCACACTGAATTTCCTCATTTCTTTCATCTTCAATTATATATGTTCTTGGATTTTGTCATCTTTAACTTTTTAATTGAAATATTTCATTTGGACCAATTTGGAGAGTAACCTTTGGAAAACGCCTCACGATACTTGCTAATACGCACATGATCTCCAACTTTAAATTTAGCAATTTTTGAATCTACTGTTTTAGCATGAGTAAAGATTTCTGATCTTAAAATCTTTTTTCTCATTTTTAAGTTTATTTACTTGGTTTGGTTTCATTCCAATTGTTGAATGTTTGGTGTTGTTGTAATCCTTAACGATATCTTGTAAAATACTAAGCCATCTATAATTTCCTTGCAAACTAAACATTTTCCACATTCTGGTTTTTAATGTTCCGTTTACTCTTTCTACTACACTTGCTTTTAAATTGGAAAAAGTACTATAATGATTAATTTTAAATTGTTCACATCAGTTGGAAATGTTGGTTGAAAAATTCTGTACCCCTCTCCGTTTGCAAAATTTTAGGTTGTTTTAAAGTAATATGGTTTTCATTGCTGTGGCAACATACTTACCAGATTTTGTTTTTACAGGTTCTGCCCAAACATATTTTGAAAACACATTTATAACAACTAAAATATATCTATAACCCCTGTTAAATTTGGAATATGGTTGCATTTCTACTAGATCTGCCTGTAAAAGATCATTTAGTCCTTTAACAATTACTCTTCTTCGCATAAATTTTTTTTTTTTCTAGGTTTTTATGTAACCCACACCACTGTCTCTTTATTTAATGGTTGTCATACTTTTGAAATTTTTACCAAAGCGTATTTTGCTTTTGAAACGTAGTTGTCCACAAAGCTTTTATACGTCTCTCTCCATTCTTTTTTAATTTTTGTATTTGTTCATCCTTATTAGTTTCAATCAAATTTCATAAATTTAATATTTCTTTGACTAGGTTATCTAGATATTCTTTATCTGTTGTTAATAGAAAATCTTTTCTTTTATTTGCACTTTCTATTTGCGTTTCTATTTTTGTTAGTTCTTCATCCCAATATTTTAGAGATATATATAATTTGTGAAAGATTTGCTATATATTGTCTACTGTCTAAAGGTACATCAACTAATTTTTTACCATTAAGAGTATCATTTATAAGTTTACTTTTAGTTTGATCAATATTATCAATATCATTTCTTAGATGTTTAATTCTTTATCAACAATTTTTTATTTTTAATTATCACTTCTCTAATTTGAGTGTTCATGGTTTTATCAATTTCATAAATATCAGCATTATTTTATTATTTTCTTTCTTTTTACATACTTTTTTCACGATTCTAGACTTGCATAAAGTTCATCCAATTATAAATTTAACTTCTCTAAACTAGATTTTATTGCAGAAATTTCACTTTTACTTTTATTTCTATTCACCTTCCAAAAACTTTTTCTGATTTTAATTTTGTAATTTCAGCTAATGTATTATTAAATTGTCTTAGATCTTGCAGTTCTTCTATGTCTTTTTTATGGTTAACTATGTGCATATTTAATGCCGTCGCTGTAATTTTTTCAGATTGTCAATTTTATCATGAACACTCTTAAAATAAGCTTCTTGATTAACTCTTTCGTAAACGTTGTTTGCGAAATCTTCAAATTTTGTTTTAATGTCATTTTAAGATTTCTTTTGATTGATTCAATTTGTGATGTATCGTTAATGGAATCTTAATTTGTTCTATTTCTGTTTTTTAAATTATTAATTGTTTTTATATTATCATTAAATTGTACAATTTTATCTTCATGTTTTTTAATTTTTTCATCAAAAAAAAAAAAAAAAAAAAATTATTATAGTTTGATTAATTTTCACTTAATCTCTTATTTGTGTTGTCTATACTACCTTGAAAATGTTCAATTACTTTATTTTCAATATAGTTTACATCTGTCTTAAACCTATTTAAAATTTTATTTTCAACGTTTGATAAGACTGTGTCTTCCAAGGTTGTTGTATTTACAGTGAGCAATACGTAACTGAACGAAGTACAATTAT